>NW_026136701.1:13798213-14398213 GCF_905237075.1 Dicentrarchus labrax | reverse complement strand
ACATTCACACAGGATTATCAGAGTCTTAACATTACATACAAAGGTGGCATTTAGTCAAACTGACAAAGGCAGTAGCATTAAACACTTTCCATGTGAATTAGTTCGGTAAACACAAAGAATAAATGGGAAAGCATGTGTTAGCTTTGCTAAAATTACCAGTGTAATGTCCGTGTCTATTGTTAAAACAAATGTTTCACCAAAGGAATGTTATAACAAAACAGGGATGCTTGAGATCAAATGTCACCATAGCAGCTGTAAGTGAATGGCACTTGGCACACTGGAGTATGTTCAGGCTTGCTGTTAGATGACATCTGTGTGACAGTCGCCTTTTTTTAAACTTTGTATTTTGTCTTCCCACTTTCACTGATCACACAGATATGCTAAAAGGGGAGAAAGGAAAACTACAGTCAAAAGGCAAAATATGATAAAAATGTCAATTTGATGAATTTATGATGGTCAATGTCACTAGACACTCATTATGACCTCTTCCTCTAAACAGAGTTACTGTTGTCTGACTTACATTTAGGTCTCTGAAATACTCATTGTAGTCTAAGGCATAGCCAACCACAAACCGATTGGGTATCTCAAAGCCGACATCTGAAATCAAAGAGAAACATTAATTTCAAGTATTTCCACAGTCCACTGACTCACTGACTAACAAGCTGCAACAATTGTTTTAACTGAGAAGGAACCACTGACTCAGATACAGATAAAAGGGTTGGTCAGGTACATACAGTCAGGAAGACATGCTGAGTTGTGTGGGACTCTCTTCACCAGCAATCTGGGAAACATAAAAGCAGACATTATCATAAGATAACGCTTTCTATATGTCACGCAGGATGTCAAGGAGTAGTACTCTTTAAAACACTGGTAGCTGAAACCTGCGTCACTTATTCATTCTTTGTCTCTCCCTCTCTCAGTCTAGACTGGCAGGCGGAAATTGAGTGATTCACAAAGCAGCACAACTAGGCTGGTTTTGTTTTTGAGGTCTTTACAGCCCAAGCTTACCCTGCTACTTTGATCATTTTTGGCCTGAAGGCTTCAACATGCTTCAGGAGAGTCTTCATTGTCTTTCCGGTGCCTACAATGGCCTGTAAGGGAAAGATAGAAAAACTGGATTGAGAGTGCAAGAGATTGCCAATAAAGAAATGCAGACCAAAGCAGATTCAACTCACACTGGAGTAAAAGTGAAAAGGAAGAAGTTGGCCACACTGTACTTACATTACATAACTGTTAATGCTAAAAATGACTAAGAAGGGGAATTTATCATGTGATGCTTTAAGCCTCTGACCTCTTGCGTTAGAAAGAGGTAAAAGTAGTGGTGGAACGAAGCCACAGAAGCATGCTTTGTCATCTTTGTCATCCAGATGTAGGTCAGCATGCCCTTCATATGGCTTGTCCTTACACACTCACGCTAAACATTTTTCACTTTTGACAGGATATGAGCAGAGGGAAAAAGCAGGTGGAGAGAGTGTCCAGTTACTCATGGAGAATGCTGTTTCTTAACTTAAATATTACTCATGTAGTTGTATGAAAAACTACACAAATAATAAAAAAAAACAACAAATGTAGCTTTCAGCTTTTTATTTTTCCTTTCATTTTGTTTTGAAATGTTGTTCAAATGCATTTCTTTGCCATATGTAAAGCACTTTAAGCTGCATCTGTTTGAAAGCCATTACACAAATAAACTCACATATGGTCACCATTCAAACAGGGATCAAACAGGGACAATTGAACTTTTTCCTCAGTGTCCCGCAGCTGTCCTGAATTCTACTTTTGACTGTCCAAAACTTAACAACCATTATTCCAAACATACGTTCTTTTTTCCTAATGTAGTATATATTAGAAATAATAATATAATATGATATAATATAGTTTAATAATTTTGTTTCAGTAACTGAATAAAAAAAATGTAATCACTGTAGGTGAGTGGCCACAATCAATTTTCATTATTTTTTTGTCATTGTTTGAGTTACTGTTTTTTTTCTTTATTTCTAACTGTTTGATCGATAAATTCTGCAGTGCAAATGCTGACCTGTTTCTGATTGGGATACAGCGATGGAAATGTCCATACATACACATGCATAATGATCTCAATCTCACTCAAGGGATATTAAATATTTGAAGTAAAAAAATTCAAATCTACAAAGGGACGGAGAAGATCAAACAAACTATTTAAATATTTACATGCTCAAACTAACTATTTACATATAGGCTATAGGAACACCGTAATCCAGAGGCCCCACACTCCACCACACCTACTGACTGCATGCACATGCCGCAAAGATGAGTGACTTATTGCTGTGGACTGCGATTACTCTGAGCAGCATGAATGGGAATGGATTACAATATACTATATCATAATAAATTGTAAAATGTATATTCCATGATGCATAAATGTAATAATTTCTCTACTGAATTTTCCTAGACACTGTATCTTTGTGTCCAATAGCAGGTGCTATTTTTATTGTCCCAGTGACAACAGCACATCCTTAATTTCAAGCACTGCATTCATCCTGATTGAAACAATTTCAGTGTAAATATATCCTGTTTCCCTCTGAAATACAAGAACTGTCCAACAGTCATCTTGACTGTGATGTGTAATTCTTGCCCATCCAATTGTGATGTTTCATCATCATTATTTCATTTTAGAAAATTGTAAAGACAAGTACATAAAACCGTTATTGGATTACAGTATCTGAAGTACTTAAACCTGAATTATTTGTTTTTTGGCCTCTTGGAGACAGCGAAACAAATTGTAAACACAACATCGACATATTAATATTATCACCTTATATATTTGAACATCCATATGCAGCGAAAACAACGTAAAACCACAACAAAAAGCTGAAAGATGCAAAAACCCTCCTTAGACTAAATCTCTGTGGATTCATCACTATGAACAATTTATTGTAGAATAATAATTATTATTATTTATTAAAATAGTTAAGTACTGCCATTGTCAATGAATGACTGCATGGCCATAATCCCAGATGTTTGAGCACTGACTAATGATAGTTGTTTCAAACTATTTACATACAGGAAGTAACCATCACTGAATGACCATAGTGATTTCTTTCCTCTAAATGTCATGTCATCCTTAGTGCACCTCCTCCCAATACATGATGACACAATTATTGTGCTAACAGTAAAGTTTATGATCATGTTGGAATAAACAGCTCAGTTATCTGGGACAGCCAATTAAAAAGTTTCCTCATGTTGAACTCTTGCCGAAGAGGGAAAAAAAAACTTTAAATGGCTCCTCTTGACCTGGATATCCGACCACGGCAAGAAATACAATAGGCCCATTTGGTGAGGAGGAAAAACAGAGAAGCAAAAACATGGTTGACTCACCTCCACGATCAGTACGTTCTTATGAGAGCATGTTGGGGAGAGAAGAGAGGGAGGGAAACAATTAGGATTAGGATAGGTGTAGATAAGAAACTGTTGCATCTTCTGAACAACCACACACCCATTCCAAGATAAGTCAGATAAATGTAAAACTGTGTAGCTGTAAAGCAGCAGCAAACTATACACGTAAATAACAGTGACAAAGGACTTTTGAATACAGGTTAATCTGTGCAAGTTTATTTAAGAACTACATGCAAAACAAATCTAAAAAAGAAAATGATCTATGCGAGTATGATTAAAAAAAAGAGAAACATCCCGACTGAAAATATTTGCTCCTGCAGTCCTTCTTTGAAGGTCCCGCTGAAATAGCTGAGATTCTGCAAATGTTTGTCTAATCAACTGGAGACAACTGGGCACTATTTACGTGTATTAAGAGTCACAATTGAAGCTTCAGTTAAACTTAGTTAGGTCAAGATAATAAGACCAACTTTAACTGCCATTTAACTGTATGCGCTTTAGTCTACTTTTCAAACCAAGGATTCAGCCAAGCATGTAGTCATGCTTTGTTCAGAGCTCATTATTTATCCATATTTATTTAGAGTGCAGTAAACCCTGGAGAAATATAAAAGGAATAGGCTATATATTAAAGTTCATGCAGAACAGGGAAGCTACTGTCTGTCAGGAAGGCAAAGACATGACATTAACTATGTAATATGTTCCTTGTCACACAATTAGTTCACTTCTTCCAGTAAAACATCGCAGCATTCTGTTAGAAACAGGCGACTAAATTTAGTTGTACATCACGGGGAGCTCAGGGATTTCACAAGCACACTTTAAATACTGAGAGCAACGCAGCCAGCAGTGACTCAAGCTTACTACCTCATATCCTATTCATGTTTCAGGCATTTATGCCACGCCTGACTACAGGGCATATTAGTGTGTGTGTGTGTGTGTGTGTGTGTGTGTGTGTGTGTGTGTGTGTGTGTGCACGCGCTCAGCTAAGGGGTGTGTGCGACTGAGTGTTCAGATCAGCTGATTTCTATTACATAGAAAGACTTTTGACTTCTGTAGTCGTGATTGAGTAATTCATCCCTGCGCGCGCGCGCACGCACGCAATATATGCACAGATGTGTTGAGAGAAAAGATAAGTGTTTCTGCACACACTCTTTCACAGACACAGTACAATGTCTACATCAGCTGAAGAAACACCTGGACATAAACTACAAATCTGATCTCATGTGGAATTGTGAACATCAGTTGTGTTCATAAGGGCTTAAACAATTAATCGATTAACTCAGAAGAGCAGTGTTGTTTTAATTAATGCTATGCGCAAATAACTTAATTAACTATTTTAATATTTGATCAACCGTTGAAGTCATTTTTCAAGCTAAAATGGTCAAACATTCTCTGGATCCAGCTTTCTCAATGTAAGCATTTGCAGCTTTTCTCTGTCTTATGACATTAAAAAGAATGTCTTTGGGTTTGTCAGACGAAAATAGCAACTTGAAGACGTCTCCTTGGTTCTCCAGGATATTGTAGGATGGGCATTTTTCATACATTTCTGAGATTTTTATAAAATAATAGGCAGAATATGAATAAGTTGCAGCCCTAGTGCAAAAGCAGTTCTATTCCTTGTCATAGGTTTAATCAAAGGGTAAATCTCAGTTTCATAATTAAACTGAGAAATGATCTAATTAATTATTATATTTTTATAATATTAATAATTTTAGAGGCTTTAAGAGGTGTGAAGAACTGTGAAGTATTAAGATTACAGTGAAATAATAAGAAGATCATTTTGTGTAAGAGATGGATTTTTGTTTTATTTGAACTGTCCTTCATCTTGTGACAACCCCCAAATTGGGAATCAGGCTGGAAATTTCACCTTTAGTAAATAGTATCCACTCTGTCAGATCCGGTAACAGTCAGCGCACACACACACACCTAACCACACCTACACATTCTCCAGTCCAGTGATTGTACTGATTTTGATTTCATGATAATAATACAAGCAGATGAGTGATTGAGTAACTAGACCACTGTCCTCCTGATAGCAAGTATATCCTCCCATTTACACAGATTTTCTCCACAGAGATAAAGTGGAAGAGGCCTTTAAACAATTACATTACAACAGTTGGTATCTGATCACCGCTGGGTTTGTCAGAAACTGCCATCTTTGATCTCCTTTACAGAAGCACTGAACCATTTCCCCAGGATGGAGAGGGAGAAAGCAGTTTAGAGGGAAGGCTGCCCTCTTGAGGCTGCCATCTATCAATACCCACAATCCTCACCTGTCAGTGTTTGTTTTACTGTAATAGAGCTTATAATAATGTTTCACTGGACTCAGATTTGTTCTTTATTAAAGTGTAGGGGGAGATTTCAATGGTGTATATAAGAAGAATATTACCTTTCCAGCTAAAAAAGACAAATCTTCTGCTCCGACTATGTGAAGATCCTCTGTTGACTGGTCATTCTGAGGAAATAAAATACAGTTTTAAAAGGTTTTTTTTTTATGTTTAAAAAAAACAAGTGAAATATGTCATCCTGAAAAATGTGGTAGTATTACCAATTTTAAAAGGTGTGATTCCTACTTGGAATGTCACTATGCCAATGTCACTTAGTAAAGTACATTATTTTGCCTTTCCATGGAACTTTTCATAAAGACTGCCATATGTATGTGCAGAAATCACCTCTAGACTTGATACAAACGATGTATTCAAGGTCGAAGTGGATTTTATAGCACAGCACAATCGCATGATATCATCGGTATATGCATTTAAAAGTCTCCTTTGCCTGAGCTTCATGGGGTCTTCGTGAAAACAGCACATTCAAGTCAAACTTACACAAAGATACCACTGTCATAATGCTGTACAAAACATAACTCACAAATCTTCTGACTAAGTCATGAGACTCAGTACCATCACGATTGATAATCTTAAGCATGAAGAGAGCCTCTTCATTGTCACACATGCCACTTCAGTCAAACTGTCAGCGTCTGAGTGCTGCCTGTGCAGCAGCGGGCAGAGGCTCACCAGGTAGCTCTTGAGGCGGATGAAGTGGACCCTCATGGGGATTGTGTGGTTGGAGTTGCGACTAAGGGCCTTGATCCTGTCCACCAGGTCGGCACAGAACTGGTAGCCTCCTTTCAGCACACACAGCACCACGATGTCATGGTCCCCTAGGTCATCCATGATGTTTCGAGCCAGACGTTCTGTCCTGTAAACGCGAAATATCAACTTCTTCCTTAACTCTGTAAAGAAATCTGTGACTTTAAACTGTACATTTTAAACCTCAATATATATATATATATATATTTATATATATTCTTAATATATTGTATGTCTATTGCATCTGGAGTATATGTAATGATGAATGTAATTTCCCCCTGGGATTATTAAAGTATTTCTGATTCTGATTCTGAAATGTTGCGTGTCTTGCCTCACAGAAGTCAAGCTCACAGCTGCGGGTGATTCATGTTTACTAAAAAAAGCCCTCCAGGAGTTTACATCCGCCATGTTTTGTTGTTTAAGTGACATGAACAAATTTCAGTGTGATTTGGTGGAAGGGTAGGCCACAGGCTAAAAAACAAGTGAACTGTTTTTGGTGTGGATCTAGGAACCTAAAACAATCCAATATTCAACATATAAGTGTGATGTAGAAACCAGCCACCAGGACACATGCAGAAAATGGACTTTACAGTGAAGCAGGAGACATCTTGTGTCGAGCAAGAAAACTTAAACATCAACAAAATTGCATATTCATAGATTCATAGAACTGGATGTTTTTTTTTCCAGGTAGAGGGAGGAGATGCTTTTTTAAGGATGTTAATGTGGAAATTATACTTTTGTTGCGGAAAAAACATATGAGATACCATGTCTGGACAGGATCTTAAACTATGCAAGTCGGGGCGTTTTTGAATGTTTTTACTACAGCTGGGTAATATTGGACTTCATGGGACAATATTATAATATGAATGTTGTCTTACTGTGTGTAGGCCTAATGAAGGTCAAAGTCAATTCACTGGAAATTAATCTGCAACTATTTTGATATTCCTAAGCAAAAAAATTGCTGACTTCTAGCTTCTTACATATTAAGATTTGATGGCTTTCTTTGTCATACATGATAGTAAATTGGATACATTTGAGCTTTGCATTGTTGGTCAGACAAACAAGACATGTGAACATGTATTATATCAATATTTTCTAACATTATATACACAAAACAGTTAGCCAAGAAAAAATTTGGCAGATTAATCAATAATACTGAGCATTATCGAGAAATGTATTGTTCTTTTTACATGTGAAGAGTTTGTCTCATAACTGATTCCTTGTTCAATGGGACACAGTTAATTGCATTGGACATTGATTCAATATGTGCCATATAGTTATATGTTACTAATGAAAAATAATGTATTAATATTTTTATTTTGATTTCAACATTGTCACAAAGCCTTATACCGCTGTACCGCATGTACCGTATGTATCCCATTACTGTCTACTATTGTGCATTGTGATGCAGATTAGGCATTGGGATGATTTCATATTATAATTAACCTGGCCAAAATAAGTATACTTATAGTCAGTCAGTATATTCTTAAAATGCCACAAAAACATACTGGAATCACTTTACTTTACATTTGGTTTAGAAACAGATTGCATTACAGATAGGACACCTCAAACAGGAACCTTTAACTGTTTTTGTGGGGGATGCTACAGGTAGGCCGAGCCTTCAGCCATGATGACAGGGTTAGGATTTAGGAATAACCTTTGTTCAAAATCAATCAGGAAATCAGTAGAGAACTGTAGGTTAGTGAGCTGGACAGCTTTTTAAAGTCACTTGTAAAGATATTTATGATTATCCCAATAATAGAAATTTACCAAAATGTACTTATCTGAGTGATTTTTATCTTAATATTGTACATTGTCCCATCCCTAACGCAGATGCACAGTCTATAAATTATAATCAAAATGACATTAACTATGGGAAATTGTGTGTTTGTGAGTGGTTGTTGGTTTAGTGTGTGGTTTTTTCAGCTTTACAGTGATCATTTTATACCAACAGTTTCATACCACAAAATTAAACAAATTATAGATTAAATGTCCTAAAAATGTCCCCAAAATCCCTCAGATCTGTTCAAGGCCACGTGTAGCTTTCATGCAGCCTCGGGGGAATCGCAGCAGAAAATTCAAACAGTATTTGTTAGGCAGCTGAACTTTGGTTAGTTTGGCGTTGTACCTGTCCATAATCACGCCGTGCGGAATGATGACACAGTCTAAATCTCCGGAGTAGTGAGCCGGATAGCTGAAGAGGTCTAAACTGTAGCCAGGCCAGTCATCGTTTATCTGGGAGGAAAAGGATAAATATTATGTTGTAGTTTACGCACCACTGCTGAGTCTACAAGCAGTAAAACACCAAAACACGAGCTGCATTACTGTGTCGCACCAAATCAGCCTGAGAGACATGTGGCCCTGAAGGAAATAAATCTACAAGGTGCGTAAATTTGCCCGATTGCGCAGCAGCAGCAGCAGCAGCAGCAGCAGCAGCCTGTGCATCCATGAATCAGTAAACTTTTTTTCCGCCATGGAGCACTTGTCCTGCATTCCCTGTCGTGTGTTTTCCCCATGAATTACCACAATCCCGCCGCTTCTTCCGTCGGCAACGTCTGCCATGTTGTTTTCCGCCGATACAAAAAAAAGGGGGGCTCCTGTCCGAGGAAAGTGGAAATACAAGCTTTCATTGGAATTTGGCACCGTGAGGAGAGAGGAGGAGCATCGCGGTGAAGAAATGTTCCCTGTTACCACCGAGCAGTTTGCCCCCCCTCTGTGTTGTGTTATACGGCACTGCTGCCACCAGAGGCAACATAACACCTCCTGTACATGTTACTGCTCCACATAGCTGCTGCTGCCACCACACACTTACAGGTAAGGGCCATGAAGTCAAATTTTTTGTTTAAATGCATGTAGAAGTACAAAAGTATTGCCACTAACATATAGGAAAAGTAAGTAAATGTACCCATTATATGGAATGGCCAGTTTCATAATAGTGTATATTATATTATTGGATTATAATTATTGATGTAATAATGTGTACATCACTTTAATGTTAAAGCTGCCAAATTTACTTTTTTAAACTACTTTATATCTGCTTGGTAGCTTGGTAAAGTATTATCTTGAAATGAAATATCACATCATAATTTATTTATCGATTATATTTTATTATTAATCTGAATCTGCAAAGTAACTAGTAACTGAAGTTGTCAAATAAATGTAGCACAGTAAAAAGTATTTGCATAGAAATATGAAGTAGCAGAAAATGTCAAGTAAAGTGCAAGTAAATACAGTACTTGAGTAAATGTGCAAAGTAATAATACATATATATACATACAGCTGTGTAAAAGACACAACAACACGTCATACATTTAGAAGCTGTTATGTCTTAGGTGTACAATCTTAATCTACAGCTGCTGAGGAAGAAATATATTAAAGAAGTACAATTTACCTCTGAAACTAGTACTTCAAACAAAGACATCATTCAGCTATCACTGCTGAATGAAACAGTGCACGATGCAAATGTGAGAATGATGAATCATGTTTATTTTTATAAACTGCATGATGCCATGACGAACACACACACACACACACACAGAGGGAGGGAGGGAGAGAGGGAGAGATCAGCAGGAAAGGCAAGCAGCAGACTAAGTCATCACCCCAGGGACATTACAAATGTTTGTAGAGTTATGCAAGTGAAAAAAACAAAATGAGGGAAAAGGAGAATACCAGCAGAATAGTTTTAATTCAGGGCCAATAAAACATCACACAATTCCAAGTAGGCAGTACTGTCTTTAATTTAAATATCCCCTTTATCATGTGGAGAATATGAAATGTGTTAACATCGCCATCTTGTGGAGAGGAACAGACACTTCTGGCCCCATTTGTACACCTCTTTTGTTCACATCAAATCAATTGTTTGTAATCTAATTTCATATTCTCACATTTGCGAGTCGTACACCCTCTTGAACTGATCTTATCTGCCGAAGCAAGAGAAAAGAAAGACTTAACGGCCCTGTTATTTAACAGAATCTGATGCCACACCCATTCTCCTTTGCACGATATAATCTATGTCTGTATGACAGTGTGTAAATGAGTGAATTTTGGAGGAGCCACCCATGTGGTCAGTCAGTCCAGCAGCAGCAGCAGGGTCTGGGCTGTTGTGTCACTGCACATTAGAGCAGTCTGCTGGGCTCTGTTGAGAGGGGAAGACAAGGTGTCTGGGCCACCCACCCATTCTCTTCCTCGGCAGCTGTAATTATAAACAGTGGTACAATGACAGCTGGGGAGGCAGATGTCAACAACAGCAACATTAGATTTCAATCAGCCTGCACAGTGTCAACACTCCTGAGGAATGAGGAGGTGTAAAAAAAAAAAAAAAAAAAGAAGAGAACTACGCTGCGTGACAAAATCCCTCAAAAATGCCAGTAAACAGTTATTATTCTCTGCACAACTTATTTCACAAGATGTTTTGTTTCAGATAATAACGCAGCAGGCTTGATGTTGTGATTGTGGATGAAGTCTTGTCAGATTGTTTTAGATGCCCTCTCTGTGTGGTGAGAGCAGGCCCGGCTCCTTCGCTGCCCTCCAGGCGTCGGGGAGCAGTCTGGCTTTGGCATTTCACACTCGCTCAGCAGTCAAGGTCTGTGACCGTCCGCAGACTCTACAGCCAACTGCTCCCTTGTACCCTCGGCCCTGTTGTTTGGCCAATTATGAATATTCAGCTGCTATGAAAGTAATTCTGTCAGACATGCAACTGTCCAGCCAGATAGTGTCAGCAGTGTTGTTGGTAGTATTTGAAGGGGGAATCGCACAAGGACGTGACCATTCTTCTCCTTTACTAACAGAGTTTGATATGTATGAAGGCATAAAACTGTAAGATGACCTAAATACAGTATATTGGATATTTCTTTCTTTCTTTGTCTACAAAGTTTGATACAGATTATTACTGTGATACAGCTCCATTGTTGTCAAAAAGCTATTCACAATGTTCATGAAAATGGGCTCTGTAGTTTAGTTTAAATCAATCCCACTTACAGTAATCCGCCCTGCTGCTGTAAATACTCGCAGGAAGAGCACCAAATGTGAATTAGTCCGCACATGAAAATAGTTCCTAACAAATACAGAATTTGGGCTTGTTTGAGTGATGTTTGCTAAAAAGATAATTGGTGAGCTTTTAAGAAAAAATGCATCTATACATTTGTGACCAGTTTTTAAAGATTTTCATCTTCAGTGAGAATTAAGTCATTGAGAGGGAGAATTGTACGACAGACTAACACATTTTCTTTTTTAGTCTTTATATGGTATTCGTTGACAGTACCATAAATATAATATATATATACTTATTCTTTAAGTAAAATTAATAATATACTGTATCACTATGGTCATGCATTGCTTTATAAACATATTCAGAATGTAAAATAAGTAAATTTTGAATAGATTTATCAGATGCAAATATAAAAAGCTTCTCCAAAAGCAGCGATATCTGTCAAACTGCTAAACTGAAAACATGACAAACATAACATAAACTTGATTTTGATTTAGCGTGTTTCAGTGTGTTTGTCTGAGTGCATGTACACTAACATGTTGGATAGGAGCCATAATGTAAGGCAGGGACACCCAGAGTCATAAAAGGGTTGATGTCTACTGGCAGTCACTAACCTTGGTTGACTGTCAGTTATCACAACAGTGACTGCGATCACCGTTGAGCCACTGATGCCTTCACGTGATGCTGAGTCTTTGCTCTCTCGTAAACTCCACAATAAAAGATGCCGATGTGGGATCTTGCTGTATTACATATCATTTTTTAATGTGTTGAAAACCCTTTCCAACAAAGCAAGTCAAGCACAATGGTGCACATAAACACATGTTGAAAGTTCATGAGCTAATTCACAAGAGTAGGAAAGCAAAAAAAAGTAATAGCCTACATTAAGCATACCATAAAAAAACATAACAAAATACAAAAAACAAATAGGCCACACAACATAAAAAGTGTCTATAAACAAGGTTAGACTGCTCAGAAAACACATTATTTGACATAATGACTTGTCCCTTCTTTAGTGCTTAATGGTTAACATTTACAATGCTCATAAATGTTTGATACTGAAAAAAAATCAGTTTGATAGTACTGAGACAAGCATGAATTCAAATGTCTACATTTGTTTTGGTGTCAATTCTAGGGTTACTAAAGCAGTACCAGCAGAATAATATACTGACTTCAATGATTTATATGTAAATAAACGCCCAGAAGAGGACAACAATTCATCAAAATGTGGAACGCAACATTATCTTTACATCAAAGTGCCCTCGTTAGAGCAGAGCAGCAGTTCAGGTACATCCAGATGCTTTTTTCATGGCGATGATCAGTGGCTCCATGCTAAAGCATCTCTGGACCTGTGCTGTAGATTCAGGAGCAAGGATCCACTGTGTGAGCGCGTAAAACTCTATTAACATAATGACTTCCCTGTTTAAGTGGATTGTGGTTCATGTATTGAAAAACAAACTCAGTTACAGACGTTCTTGACAAACTTTCTTTTCTGCAGAAAGTGATATTTCTTTCTTGTATTTCTCTCAACGACACGGTATTGTTCACTCGATTGTAGCACCAGAGCTAAATGACAGAAGATGGCAATTTGAATGAGTAGAAAAAGACATAATGATGTATATATTTGCTGAAAGAATATATTATAAGTGACTTCATGATAGCACACCCTTTTTTCTTGACAGTTTTGATTTGGTTACATCAGCATTTTGGCATCGTTGAAAACTTTTCTTCTGTAGTGGTGGTGGGAAACAATACAAATATCATAAAGGATTCAAGTAAATAAAAAAAAAGTTTTCTCCTTGTCCAGCATAGATCAACAAAATTCCTGTTTTTCTCATTGCATCAGTGAATCCTGCAATTCTGTGACTGTCACTCTACCAATATGCTGCAGAACCAAAACCAACAGAGTGAAAAATAATTAGCTTTTAAGTTGATATATCCTCCGTCTTAATGAATGATGTCAAGCTTGTCCGATTTGATGACAAGTATTTATTTATTGTTTTACAGATAACATACTTCACAGGGTTACCTTAGAGGTAAAATCTCCTGACAGAACTCTGTTTTGACTTGTCGAAGACAGAGGGGAAGATGATGAACATACTTTTATCAAGCACACATTGTAAACAACTGAGCAATATTTAAGTCTAAATGGCGTACCATAGAATAGGTGAGAGACAACAAAATGTAAGTAAGAAGATGTGCCTCTTGCTTGCAAAGACAAAAGTTTCATTTTTACAAAACAAATAATGGTCACTGACATATTTTTTCTACTTTTTTAAGTGGCTGAGAGGTAGAATGAAGTATTTTCAGTTAAAACCAATGATTTGATTTATTTACTTTATCATATCATTTTATCATTATGAGTGAAAACATTATGAGTGAATGAGTAACCCCAGCCCCCTCAATATAATGTGAAATCTGTACAAACGTCTCCATGGATTGCGATATTGTTTGGATTTTTATTGTGAAACTTTGTGTTTGTATCCCAAATGTCCAACGTTATAAGCAGAGGAAATATCTTTTTTTTTTTCTGGTTAGGATTTTCACAGTACCTCTCCAAACTGTGGGACAGAGATCTCCTTTGTTTAGTACTGTGAATAACAAGGTCAGTCCATGTGGTTTTGTAGATGAGGTGTGGAGATGGATATATTCAGTTGGAAGTATCCGAATGAACGCTCCCGGGTCCTTCTGTGGGCGATGTCACTGACGAAGGAGTCGGAGCATCTTGCCAGCCACCATTTGTCTGTGTAGATAAGACAGGAAATTGTTAGTATCATGGTAATACATTATACCATATTATATAATATTGGTGTCTTTAGGTTAACAATATTAAAGATTTTCATTAAATAAATGTCCTGACTATCTATCCCAGAATGAGGTAACACAGTGGTCATAGAGCCTATAGCCCACTGATACAAGTATTGAAACTATTTATATGTTTGTATTATTAAGAAACTGGGTCTGTGGTACTGTCTGTACTGCTAATACAAACATTTCTTACTGCTGCAGCGTCACAAAAATAGCATTTAACTGGCAAAACTCAAGCTGACTTTTATCATGAAATAGTCACAAGGAATTCAATGTGTTTGTCAATGAGATTAGCACTGACCACTATCGTTCATCAAAAATGCCTCTACAAAGCAAGACAACGGTCATTTTGCAACATTTTTTGGCAGCGGATCTGTTTGAAGTATTGCAGCGAGTAATGAAACAAGAAGGAGCAGCCACAGTGAGCTGTTAGATGAAGAGCTGCAGGCGACAGGCTGCACACCTCCAACTTCTCAGCGAGATAACCAACTCCTTTCACTGTGCCCTGCTGTTCACAGACTCACGCTGTGCGCAACATAAAATCAGATCACGGTTGCTCACAGAATGATGGGAAAGGCCAATTATAGCCTGACTTCTTTATCAAAACAACAATAGTTTGTGTGGCTGCCACCAGAATTCTGGGACCTGTATTATTAAAGCCAACTTTCTGTTACCACTAGTAACTATGGGTGTCACCAAATCAACCAGGACTGAAATCTAAAGTTGGCGCCGTTATATATTTTTCTTACAGGCAGCAAATTCCATGAAAAGCAAACCCTGAATTGATCCTAACAACAAGTTAACAACAAGTAGCTAAAGCCTGGTATTTCTTATTGTGCCACAGAGCTCTGTTAAAAACACATCAGTGAGTCACACTGTTACACTAAGCGACATGTCCCTTCATAAACATGAGCACTGTAGTGTATTTTGAATCATTCCTTCACACAGTACAATGTCCTACTGCTGTAAATACTCCTAAAGCACCAAATGTGTATTGATCAATGTGTGAAAATAGTCACAAACAATTTACTCCTATTTGAGTCATTTTTGCTATAAACAACAAGACTGAGCTGAACTACAGTATATATTTATTGACATCGTCAGTAGGAGCAATTGGACTTGGAGATGAGTGCCACAGACAGGGTAGGAATGTATTGATAGACATAATAAACATTTATTTGGTCCATAGAATAAAGAAATACTACATAAATCCTTAATTCAAATGCAAATATAAAAGCTACGAAGCTCCTTTAGCAGCAGTGATGTCTGCTACTTTACAGTAGAAAAACTGACAAACACTGTTTTAAGAGACTCTTCATTAAAAACATTATAGCGCCTCTTCCCTCATTTTTCCCTCCAAACGGCTGACATAATGTGAGATAAAAGAGGAGATGAAACAGAATATGCAAACCTTTCATATATCTCAGAATATACCCCTGAGATGGTTGATAAAAGAATAAATTATCACAATAAAAAAATAGCTCTTTAAAATTATGGAGGCCTTCTCAAATCATGATAAAAGGTTGACTAAAGACCATTAAGGACATTAATTGCAATTTCCACGCTATTAGTGAGAGCTGGGAACGTGCTTTGGCAGCCTCTTATTTCCAAACCCTGTTATTTCGCGTAAAGAGTGTCTGTCATCTTATTCAGAGGCAAGAGGGAAAAGAGAAAGGAAAAAAAAAAACACATTTCCAGCCTCTGAGAGAGGCAACACCCACCAGCAATTTGAGGGATGTAATTGCTGTTCAAGGATAAAGAAGGAGAGGTGAACCACGAGAGTTCAGTCAGTAGATCTTAGGAAGAAACATTTTTTATCTGGGCTAAATAAATACAAGCGCCAGCACTTCATTCACAAGCTTTACTGAAACACTGCAATTTTGGTGTTTATTATAAAAGAACAAATTCATATCATCATCATCAACAACACTATGCAACATAAATTGTTAACAAAAATGGTATTTCTGTTCTAGTGCACTTCGGATTTTTTTGATTTTTATAGTATGACTTCTTAGAGAGTGAGCTTCTGGTTATGTGCCGCTGGTTATTGTAGCTGTTCTTAGTTTAATTATATACATTTAGAGATTATTGAGAAACGGTAGATGCAGATTAGTAGGAAATTCATTAGACCCAGTTTTACCCCTCTTTTCATACATTACCATTACATTCAAGTCACAGAGCTAAACATCTGTTTATCAGACAAATGAATACCTGGCCATCTTTAAAGATGTCCTTTAACAACACATATGCCTGATCTGGAGGTATTTCCAAATTCTTGAAATTGTCTTCTAACCATCTGGATAGAAAAATTGTACAAAGATTTTTAACCGCTTCTCAAGTTGTCCTTTTAGTAAAACAAAAGCAAAACATTAAACATGTGTTATACTGTATGAAAATGTAAATTACTGGGAAGAAACATCAATATATACCAATATAAAATAATAATGAACTTTTAATTTTGGTTCAAATTTTACAAGTTGAGCAAAAAGATATGTGATTTCTGGCTACTTGTTTGGATTAAGAAAATAGTTAAAAATAGTAACTGAATATTTTTTATTTTTCTGGATGGCTTAAAGATTCTTTAAGGATTCTGCAAATACCTTCAGAAGTTTTGTGAAACTACCTCCTGCCTTTTTTAAAGATCACCGGGTATTTATATTTCATAAAGTTGGATTCTCAGCTCCGTGACTCCGGTGTTAATCGTCATATGTGAGAGGCACAAACTGGGGCTAAAGATTCATAATGTTAGCAATTCAATAGATTTGGTTTATTGTCGATTCCTACTAACACTTAGTTTGGAGGTTAGTTTTGGTTTTGCACTTGAGCCAGTTGTATGTTGGAACTGGCTGGATGCATCCATGTTCTTATTTTAGTGTTGCAGGCTTGGCTGTCAGTGCCGCTGTTCCTGTGGATGAATGATCTGACCAATGTGCTTGGACTGTTAGCCCAAAGCCCCAGTCTTTCTGTCCCTGTGACTGTCGTATTGATTCTGTTCAGCCCCGCACAGCCTGTCGCTATGGATCTACATGCTAACGCACTGCCTCCAGTGTTGCCTGTCCCGCCCTGCCCAGCCCAGCATGGAGACGTAGAAAACTGGCCCAGTCTTTGACAGGCTAGTTAAAGAGTTATTTTAAGAATTAGCAACTGGGAACTTTTTTTTTGCGAGGCCAGTCTTAGAAGGGGAGGGGAGGTATGACTTGTCCTATGGTGCCAATGTGAGAGCAGCGTTGGGAGGGAGGATGACACCTGTGTCCTTGTTTCTGTCGACTGCAGGTGTCTCGCTAACGCTAATATCCTCCGACAGACTAGGAGCGTGTCCAGCTACTCAGCCTGGTAGCTGCCTCATTTCCTGCCACCTAGGGCACGACTGGAGCAGGGGGGCAACTGGCTGGACAACAGCCCAACCCCGGCAAACTCTGCTAAGTGGCATCCCGGCGTGCACACAAATTACACAATATCATACGCAACCTACAACTGGGGAATGAATGCGCAGTAAGACAGCAAAGAAAATGTTGAGAAGAACAGAAGGAGATTGTTTACAGGTCTTACGTTGATGGCCTGTGGACTGTACATCTGGCTGGCTGCGAGGCTGTCACTGTATCCTCCGGTCTGGCTGATAACATGGCGAAGGGTATCCACCTGGAACAGCGGGGACACACAGACAAAAGGCCTGGTCAGACAAAAGCTCTGGATAACAAAGACAGCCATGCACAAGGAAAGGTCAGTCTGATAGTAAAAGGGTACCATAAACAGGAAAAGGTTACAAACAGCGAATCAGAATGATTTGGCTGCTATTACAAGCTTGATAACAGACGTCGCAAAAGGACGAAAATACAAAAACAACGACAAGAAGTAACTAATTATGAATGTGTTTGTAGTTGTAGTTGAATAATACATTTTAAGAAAGAAATTTTAAGACCTTAAAAACAATACTTTGCAACTATTCTTTCTAAATGTAGCTGCACATTACTATCAATATTATTTACTGTATTATGAGACTTGTTTTCTTTACCACACGACAGTAAAGCAAATGCTCTGATGAATCTTCACATCGGAACATGTCTACCCAGCATGGCAGCCAATAAAAATATGGTAAACTGAGGTCACATCTTGCACTATTAAAGTTTTAATGGAATATGGCCATTTCCATGTTTCTTCACAGATTCACTGGAAGCTTTTGGCAGAGCAGCCTGCCAGGTTATGCATGAAAACACACCTGCCATATGGATTTCACAACAAATAAGACCAATCTACTCAATTTAGTCAAAGTTATACTTTCTCTTTTCTTTTTCACTTTCTTTGAATTGTACAGCCCTGAGAGCGAGGCCATTCTGCCACGTTCGGAAAAATAACCCTTTTAAAGGAACATGAGTTTCACTAATTAAAGTCCGACCCTCAAGACCTCCTTACCTCCTATAAGGGTCGTCCCTGCTGCATATTCATGAACGACCTAAAGCATTTGCAGAGCTGATCTGAATAGAAAAGGGGGCTGGAGAGAAAATTATGCCAAAAGCACGGAAACCAAATGAGAATATCACCGCGGGTGGTGATTCCTTAATCTACGGTGAGAGTTATAACACTCAGAAACACTGCGCTGGTCATCACTGTCCACCGGGGCAAGGTCAGGGAGCTACAGTGCACCAGTGGCTATGTGAACTCTTGTCAGGAGCACTGATGAGTGTTGCACCGTTTCCAAAACTGTCTGCAGTCGTCTACTCAACTGTGGGTTGACAATGGCTTCTACATTAATATAAAGCTTCAGGCTAAGTATAACCTCTGTTTCACTGTGTAGGTCAAGTTATTGTGGGCCTCTGCACTCCCAGACTGGACAGCGGTTGAACAATTGCACATGTAATCTCAAGAGGTTTGATCATGTAGGACACTAAACTTGGAGAGGCGCCTACCTGGGATTGTATGTTGGCCCCAACCTGCCCCCCTTGGTACGAGTCCCCATTGAGGGACTGCACACTCATGAACAAGTCTCCGGAGTTTGACATGTTAAAAGAGCCAGCAGAACCTGAGAATACACAGATGCAGAAAGGAAGAAAAAGAGCACGAGATGAGAACAAAGATAAAAGAAGAGAGAGAGAAAAGAATAAGTAACAAGGAAGAAGAGACAGAAAAAGGAGTTAAAATGGTCATGCATAAGCAAAAGTGCATTAAGTGGGTTAGTTTGGGAGGGCAGCTGGCATCATGAAAAATGCTTTTTCTATAAACCTCCACACTACAGAGGCAGTGCATGCACATTAAAATATCACTGAACCATATTTTAAAAGGAAAAATCAGCCAACAAGAACAATGAGACAGATAATCATCATAAAACTGTTTAAGTCCAGTTTAAACAAGCCTTATGGATTATATTGTAGTTAAACGTCCGTGCTGCTACTGTTTCATTAAGGAAGTAATAATTGATCTGCAGGAAGACCCAAAGAATCGTCTTCGTCCTTTAATGGACCCCAGCTCCCCAGATGTAAAGAGACCATCGCGTAACTTGATTTCAACACCCGGTCCTAATCCAATACAGTTGCGAAGTCGCTATATGACAAAAGACTCCGCTTGCCCTCTGAGCAGCTTAATGGCATGCACAAGGTCAACCGGACAAGAGGCAGGAAAAATTAACGTCCACGAGACCAAGAGGTCAATAACAGAGACAGAGAGAGAGAGAGAGAGAGAGAGAGAGAGAGAGAGAGAGAGAGAGAGAGAATGAGTGAGAGAGACAGATGGCAAAAGGCAGAGAAGAAAGAAAAGATAATGGAATAAGAAGAGCAAGAAAGCCGCTCCGTATTACTGGGTTAGTAAAAGAGAACAGGGGTCTTCTGTTAGTCTAAATGAAACAGAACCAGAGACAGAATTCTGGGTTGGGGCTCAGCTGTGAGAATGTTATTGTGCTCTATCATGAGCATCAATCTGTATCTATGAGAAGAATGTTTCAGGTTCTTTTATCTACAGAGCTTTTCTTTAAATATTACCCAGTGGTCTGCTCACCTGCTGAATTGGGGGTTGATGGTGAGTTTGCCTGGCTGCCGTGAGCAGACACACTGGTTGCAGTGACTGCGGTCCTTGCTGCATACATGTTGGCCTCTTCTTGGAACTTGCCGATGTTTTTCTTGTATCGGATTCTCTTGTTCCCAAACCAGTTTGATACCTGTCAACAAAGCAATGACCAGATACAGTAGATTCAGAAAATGAATCTTAATGATTAATAGCTAACATCACCTTTCAGCACCAGCCTTTGTGGCTGCTATGACATGATAGGTTTCCATATGGACTTGCTATTGACTATATATTGTTATGGGTTTTGGTATGTGTGAGGCAAGTGTGACTCCTTCAAACTGCAACACAACACTAATATGCAACACTAATATTTCTTCTTTTTTTATTCAAAATATTTAATACAAATGTATCCTGTAAATATTTTTGAATGTCGTGGATCAGACCTATGGTTATTGTTTTTTCCATCAACCTCATGGAAATACAAGTGCTATCATCTTTTGATTAGTGATTCATAGACCAACTCTATAAAAGTCCTTCCTATTGAAAATTATTAAAACGTTTATTTATATTGCACTTTTCAAGAGCAAACATCACAAAGTATTTCACACAAAAAAAACAAAAGACATTAAATGTCAGCCAAAAACAAAATAAACAAAACAATTTAAACAAATGGCTCTTGATCTGTTTTTTAAAGGTGTCCACAGATAATAAATCAAATGGGAGAAAATTCCAAAGTGTAGGAACTACAACCTCAAAAAAAAAAAGTCACCTTTTACTTCGAACAACTGACAAACCCTGATAAAGGAACCTCAGATTGCAACTAGTTTTAACATAGGCAGGTGCCTGCACACGCAAGGCTCTAAACGTGATTTCAAGAAAGAGACCTTTTGGAGGACTTGGTCAGAAGCTTGGCAGCAGCATTTTGGACCATTTGTAAGCAGTTTAGGGATGTCTTGCCAAGACAGGTGAAAAGGGAAATTATAGTAATCAAGATGGGAAGAAATAAACACATGTATAATCATCTCCATCTCAGCTATGGACACAATAGGCCTGAGTTTAGCGATATTTCTCAGCTGGTAGAAGCAGGAGTGGACCAAACAATTTACATACTGGATTCAAAGCCTGGCCCAAAGAAACACAGCAGAGTAAGTTTAAGAGAGAGGATAAAGAGCCAAGAATATGATTGTTTTTGATTGTAACAAATTAGAATTTACAGACACAGTCTGCAAATTGCAGTCAATAATAAATACCACAATTAAAAAACAGCAAAATAACATAACTTAAAGCATCTTATAATGTCTATCCTTTTACATTTTCCCTCGAGAGGGCACATCAAGCTAAAAAAAATAGAAAAAGATAAAAACAAAACAAAAACAGTTCCATTCACATCATGTTTAACCAACAACAACAAAGAAGTCATTAGTATATGTGAAGATTACTATTACTATTCATAAAATCCTGTATAACAAAATTCAATATGCAGCCAGTGTTGGCTCATGAAACATACACCAATGTTTGTGATTATAAATTGAGATTTACTAAAGCCAGTGATGATATTTAGTGTTAATCAGTCAATTGTTAACAATACTTTAGACTTTTACCCGCTACTAAAGGTCACGGTAAACCAAAATAATGTTAAGATTACATTTATTGTACAACTCAGCTAAGTTAATGCTGATTTGGGGATTACTAACTGAAACACCAATCAAAGTAAAATCCTAAATCTTGCGTATCTTGAGTACCACTGATTTAATTGTTTTTGACCAAATGATTAACCACACAATCTAAGTATGTTGCTTTGTTTATTCTGGTTACCTGTGACACTGTGATGCTGCATTTCTTGGCCAGCTCCTCTTTGGCCTCCTCGCTGGGATAGGGGTTACTGAGATGGGAGTAAAAGTACTCGTTTAGGATCTCTGTCGCCTGTTTGTTGAAGTTCCTCCTCTTTCGTCTGGATAGATAACAGAAAGGAGACAGACAGAATAGACATTTATAAAAAATTAAATAAAATAGTGCTGAAACAACAACAACAACAACAGCAGTAATTAAAAGCTTTTAAAATGCCTTTAAATATTTAACAAAAACATGGCAAAGAGAAAAATTTAACAAAAATGTCAGATATATATACAATTGAATCTGTTTCAACAATTGCAACAGAAATAAAAATATTTTTTTTAAAATAAAGAACGCTTTGGAGCACAATGTACTCAAACTAAAGGATAGTTTAGAGGATGCTAGATTCTATTGCCCACATGGACACACACAGACCTGGCGTCGAGAAAGCGTGAGCGCAGGATCATGACGGCCTCGCAGGTGCTCTGTTTCAGCTGCATCTGGATGGAGCTGAACTTGCGGTGGATGATGCCGACCATGCGCTCGATCTCTTTGGGAGAGATGGGTCGTGTTCGAGACTGCTCCCTCAGCAGGTTCATCACATGGGTAGTGAACTCATTGCACGCCTGGATGCACAGACAGACAGGATTCATAAAAAGAATAACTATCATGGAGGCTCGACAGCTTCAGACAGAACAAAAAAGGATGAAATTGGATTCTGGAGAGGCTGCACCTTCACTGGTAGGCCTTGGACTCGTCAAAGCATTGCTGACACTATAACAGCAGCAGCGTTAGAGGTAATAAGAACAGTCTAAATTAAAGCAGCAGACACAGTGAGATGTTCCACGCCAAACAAATGTGGCGGCAAAGTCATACAGTGGAGGCAGCAAGACTCACAGTGCTCTGAATATTAAAAAGACTTCTCTTCAATGGAAGAGAAAATGTGACAAGTGAAGAGAAATCTAAAATGACAGCAGGCTTTCAGTCCCGTTAACGTTCAAGAGGTTTAAACTGTCTCCCTCTCTTTTCACTCCATCTTTCAGTCTACCTCGTTCTCCCTCTGTCTGAATCAGTCACTGGATATGACTGCATTCAGAGTCAAGGTGTCTGTTGCTTGTCAACACCAGGGTTACGTCAGTCAAAGTGATGCACCGAGCAGCCGTTCTGCTTGCACACACACGCCAGACACTACTCACTCATACGCGCGCAAGGTGTACGTAGCACGGTGACACAAAAATGCTCAGGTGTGTATTGACTGTGACAGTTAGCGATGACTAGCCTTCCTCGGAGAAGATGACAAACCCAGAACGCTTTGACTTTCCGAGGGAATGACAAGACGTTACAGTCTTTGGAAAAGAGCTGGTGTGTGACTGATATAATGGCTGCTTGCCTGCTGAACATAACATCTCTGAAAGCTCGGCCTGTCATGAGTTGGCCCGTGAGAGTTGATTTCAAGAGCATTATACTTTGTTTAAATAATCTGCAGTTTACAGCAACTTCTCTTCATTTATGTTCACAGTTGGAGCTTTTTTCCAGCATAAAAGGACAAGGGGCAAACAAAAAAAGCCTTGGAATACAATGCCAATAAGTAATAGAGCTAAAATATCATACTCACTCTAATGTTCTTAACTACGCGCAATTTAAATTCTCCAACTCACCTCAGGTGATGCTTTTTCACCTTATAAGGTTACACAGAAACTTGAGGGAGAACATTTAAACTATGTAAATAAAGTATAGAAAAGGATAAAGGGCAAGCCCCCTCTTTATTTTTCTTGTAGTTACTCATTTCATTTTTGTGTCCTCGAAGAGAAAATTCTCCTTTTGTTTGCTCCTCCTGCAGGGAGAGGTCGGGGTCAACTTTATGAACATTGCCCCATTGCAAGTGGTGTAAATAAAATACTCAAAAAAGAGTTTTAACAGAGCAGATATTCCTATTATGGGGGGCTGAAATAAGGCTTCATCCAGTGAGGTACATGGGAATCCTACAGATGCACTTTTGTATTGACTAATAAAATGACTATGAATGTATGTTACAGTAAGAGGAACTAAGCTAAATAACTGAGAATAATAAGAGCTGGTAGGAAAAATGACAATATTCCTCTTCCCCACCTGTTCATACTTCTCCAGCTCCGTGTGGTAAATTTGTCGGATCTGAGTCAGCTTGGCCCGGTAGTCGGAGTGTTCTGCTGAGTTGTCAGCACCAACGCCGCCTGTGGCGGCTGCTGCAGCTGCCGCAGCTGCCGACCCGCCCCCTTTCTCCGGCCCGGCCACGCCCTCCGCCAGCAGCATGTTGTCCAGTCGCATCAGCTGAGGATCTGGAGGCTCCTCCTCCTGAGCGCCACGGATACTGAGCACTGTGGAGGACAGGAGAAGAAGATGAAGCAATGATACTAAACCTACTTCCATGGACCTTGAAAATGACTGAATTGCAAGAATTTTTCAATGACTGAGAAAGAGTCTTAACTATTTTTCCTGCTCCTGCCTACCAAGTGAACTCCCTGAGATATGGCCGTCATTTTAATAGTTCAAGTCTGAGCCATAAAAACCTGCAGCCTCACAGTGGCTGGCAGCTAGGCAGCACCATAAAACTATAATTTTATCGATTCTGGCTATCATTTCATGTAAAAAAAAATTAACACAGCCTTCCACCAGAGTTCATCTTTCATTGCTCTCCTTATGCTCAGACTATGTTTAGTTTCTGGCTGATGGCTTTATTATCTTGTCAGATGCTATCTAAACAGAAAAACAAACTAATAACACCAGTTAGACGCAGCATATTAATGCAAAGACACCTGGCTCAAATAAATCAGCTGAGGAGAATCTGAGCTAAATCGAATAGTTCAAACACTATATGATACATAAATTAAAAATCTGATGATTACTGTAATGAAAAGGTATAGTATGGGTAAAATGGTTTGATTCATTAAGGTTAATAATTTTAACTCAGCAAGTCAAGCAAACTTTTTTCTCTTCATACAAACAACCACTAAATTAACACTCTAACACACCACACCTGGAACACCAGTGCGGCTTTCAGTGTTGTAATCTTTACTTAGCAGGACTAAGGATGCTTTTACAACTGACACTGAGGTCTGTTTACACACTTGTTTGGGGGTTTGAACCTGCGCACATTCACACACCTACAGGCGCTCAACTCTCAACTGACACTCAGCTCCTATGGTGTGGAGAGTGAAGTGTAAACACAACAAAGACAGGCCTGCTGAGATGGACATGCACACAAAATCGGCCAAATGTACACATAAACCAAATGCAGTCTTGCACACATTCACGTGCCCAGATATTCTGAGAACTGAGAACTATGCTGCTGACAATTTCAATAATGCTATTTTAACTATATTCTACAGCGTAAAACACACAGATATTTTTTGTTCAAAGATCAGCTGTACTGCCCTGCCTCTTTCTGCCACCAGAAGGCTCCCTCGGTAAAGCAGCGGAGAGTCCTGCTTTTCTCAGAGGTGCTGAAAACAGCCGACCAGGTGCAGCCCTCCATTCCATCCACTGTCTTCAAGGACAAAGACAAAGCTCGCGCTGCCACACCATTTTTCATACACACTTTAATCCACGCATCTATCAAAATGTTTCAGGAGGACGATCTAATACTGCATCCAGTACGTCTCTTCCATGATGACTGTAGACAGTGAGGGTAAATGACAGGTTGTGTGACAGGGCAGTAAAGCCATATTGTAGCCCACAGTCTTCGGTCACAGCAACGGCTCTTTTTGTAATGAGGACGTAAGGTTGAGTCGCCCTGTGACCTTTCTGGTGAGCAGGGGGTCCAGATGGATTCCCGGGGCCGCATGGGGAGCTTGTCTACCCTGGTCCTCCTCTTATCAACCGCCCTCCCCCCTCTCTCTCCCGTTTCCTTCCCTCTCTTTTTCTCCTCCAGCAATAACATCATCCATTCCCATCAGCTCCAACACGTGAGCAAGCTCAGCTCAAGAGGCAAATGTCAATGGCTATCAGACGGCTGGAAAAGGTCAGGAGTTCAGATTGGGAGCAGACGCGCGTGTGTATGCGTGCGTGGGCGTATGTGCACATGTGCTGGTAGATGAATATGTGGATATTTTTCATGTGAATCACACCAGCGGGAAATTATAACACTCGCCAATTTAATTCTGACAAAATAGTGGCACATCCCAACCAGAGGGGGAATCTAATGAGCCTAAGAGTGATTTATTCATTCCCTCCAAGTCCCCGAGTGCACAACTAAAAGCATGAAATGGATTAAATAAATACAATTAATAAGGAAAATCAAACAATTCACTGTGCTGTGGCATAATTACCCTAACCACAGCCATCAGCTTTATTTATTTCTGTTCAGTAATAGCAATGAAATCGATTAGACCTCAATGCCAGTCAGAGTGCTCGTTGTGAACTCTGCAACCATGGACTATGCATTAACATAATCACCTGACAGAGGGAAATACCCTCTATTTTAACACATCACATGCTCCCAACACTTGTATTATAACACCAAAAATCCTTTATACACATTTTGTAGTTTATTGTAGCAACAAAGGCATGGAGTCCATACTGCTCTGCGATTCACTTATTCCATGGACAGTCACAGATTAGTATCTATAAAAGGAAGATGGCCATCATCTAATCTTGATCATTACCGACAGACTTAATTGAACAATGAGAGGACGCAATTCCCCTCTCTGTCGCTTCCTCCTTCCCTCCCTCCCTCCCCCCACCCTTCTTCTCTCCTCCCTTTGTGCATGCTCTTGTATAATTCCTTCCCTGAGATGTGGGGCACTAAACCCAAAAAGGCAAGGCATAAAAAATGAATACGTATCATAAACAATTCTCGAGCCGCTTCCTGAATAATGAATGGAATTCTAAGAATAAGCCTTTGTTTTGATTATTGACAAAATTAATTTCTGCTGTTTTACTTCCTTAAGAGCTGGCTCATACCCATTGCCACACTGCCTGCTGTTTGCAGACAACAGGAGTGTAAATAAACATGACGATTAAGCCACCCACTCATACAGGGAGAATCAAGGTGCACACACACTCAAACACACAACACAAACATACACTTTGTGCATAAATGTAAGCACTCACACACACACACACACACACACACACACACAGGAAAAATACACAGCTATGCACATTGGCAGACTACCCTGAGCACCCAGCCTGGCGCCCTGCGAGTGCTTTTAAATGAAAACATGTTTAATTAATGATGTTGAAGTATTCTGTCACAATTAGGAAGATTTACGGTCAAACAAGGCAGTAGTGATGTCCCTGACAGCCATGATGAAAGTTTACCCTTCTTGCCTCTGACTGGCAGCTAGCAACCAACGCTGGACTGGATCCATTTCCCATCAATACAGTAATGCAATACACTCGGCAGCACTGTAGTGTATATATGTGTGCGTATGTGTGTGTCCTTCCTTGCCTAGCTCTTGTCCACATCACATGACCCCAGAGAGAGGCAGGCAGTGGCTGTGCTCTCTATTGATTGTGTGGGCACACGTCATCTAGGGTTTCAGCAGTTAATAAATCAGGCCTGCTCCTGACACAACCGTGTGTGTGTGTGTGTGTGTGTGTGTGTGTGTGTGGGTATATATATATCCGTGTCTGTGTGTGTGTGTGTGTGGGCCTGTCACAGACCAGTCAGCAGGAGTGAAAGCGACAGCCACATGATAATGTAACATCACCACCATTCATCCCTGCCACACAGCATTCTGAGACAAAACAACAACAACCTAGGAACCTGAAAAAAAGCAGCGTGATTTACAGCAGACATGACAAGTATCACTAATACAAATCCTCCCCTCCCCGCTCCTTCAAGGAGTTCAGCATCCCCGCTCTCATCTGCATTTGATACAAGCCCAATAAAGCAGTCTTCATAAGACGCAGCACTGTTACACATTTCATACTGACCCACACACTAGAGGTAAACTGAAGTGCTAAGCAATGCTATTATCCTAACTGAGAACACTAAATGAATATTATGTTACATTACATCCAATTTACTATATATGTGGTCATTTCGACTGAATTGAATCTGGGCTTTAATAAAGAAAGGGTGATTGTTATAGAATTACTAATCATACCTCCCAATGAAGTCTATGAAAACAACTGCTGTATTCTAAATACTGTGTTTCACCAACTTAGCACTGCACTCCTACAACATGGTCAGACTAATGATGGACAGTTAAATACAAAAAGGATGAAAATTTATGCTGCTGAACCAGAGAAATTGTCTAATTTATTCCACGTAATCTCAGTCCTTGGAACATACATTAACCATAATTCGACGATCCACAGTTTGGTGGGAGATTTGGGTGTGTTATGCTAGTAGCGGCTAAGGTAGCATTGAGTAACTAACGTCAAGTGGGCTACTAAAGTCTGGTCCCTTCATTTTGTCTCCACACCTCCCAATTTCTTTCCTTTTACTTGTTGTCTTCAATCCCAATTGACGCTGACTCAAGTGACATCACTTGAGGTGATTTTTCAGACTTTATGCATGCCCCCTTTTATGCCACGAAAGGCTTTATACAACTTTATTCACACAGGCAGTGCTCCCCAGGGCCTGTTCACCCTTAAAATGTTGTCCAAACACAAGCAGTCATAGAAGAGCTTTTCCTGAATACAATACAGTAATTAGAGTAAAAATGCGGACACATTAGGGCTGGGTATCGTTTAAAAATGTTCGATACCAGTACTGATACCAGTACCCTTAACACGATACCAATACTAATTGAGTACTTCATTCGATATTTCTTTTCCAACTTAAAAAAAAAAAAAAGCAATCGGTTGCGTAAATGTCACCACTCCTCCCCATTCAAAAGATTTTTACACGAATACATTTTGAAAGTGCTCAAAAATGTATTTAATAACTGTACAAACATGTACAACGAAGAATTATTATATATATATATAAAAAAAAAAAATATATATATAACCTGAAGTTATCGACGGTTGCTCTGTGTTAGGGTGGCCATTTCCTTCACATCTAAAAGGAGGACACTTTGCATACACAGGGACACGCAAGCAGATATTTGTTTGGTATGATCCGGTTTTAAATTTTAATATGTTTTTCCACCAGATTACATAAAGGTGCATACACATACCACATAGCTAATAATAAATATACAAGATACAGCTCATGACAATGTGCCCTTCCAATTCAGATTACATAGGTCTAATAAACATCATACAGAAACTGTTCTTAATGTTTTTATCTGGATAGATAAAGGGTAACAAAAATGCAGCACCTTCTGTTTCAGATGTATAGGTTTTGCCTTTACATCTGAGTATGAGCATTTTCAGAATTTCAGTCCAACAACCGTCCTTACGTTCTCTGCGCTGAGAGCTTGATTGACAGCTTGGTGGTAGCAAATGCCAGGGACAATGCCAGAATCAACACATGGCTCATTTGAATATTAAAATTAGCCTTGTGATGATAGGTCACCACACGAAAATGTAACCAATGAAATTACTTATTTTGACTTTGACTATTGAATAATAGTTTAATAATAGTTTGTTCTGTGCGTGATGAGGCGCTTCATCATGTTGCTAGTATTCCCCGTTTTCCCCAAAATAATCTTGCCGCATATGATGCATCTATTTGTACCCGGCGCCACAGGCGTGTAGTACAATCATACTTTTGAACGTTTTGCTGCCGGCATTTTGGAAGGCTGACCAGCCAACTCCGCCACAGACTAAGCGCGCACGCTTTACCACCATACAAAGCAAAACCATAGAAACAGTCTTTTTTTTCTTGATCTGGGTAGTGGGTACAAAAAGAACTGATTGCAGGTATCGTTTGACAGGCGCAGTTTTGATACTACTTGGTACCGGGTTGTTTCAGTCGATACCTGAAAGGTATCGAGTACTGATACCCAGTCCTTGGACACAGTGAGGTGAAAACTATTGTAAACTTTAAATTCAAGTTCATCAGCTGTCCAAAACCTACTTAGTTTGTTATTACATTTGAGAAGTTGGGAGTAGTTAATGTTTGCGATTTTTAGTTTTGCCAACTAATCAATTCAACAAAACTTAAGAAGTAGGAATGAAGAGTACGAATCGGATCAAGCATCCAAAGACAGTTTTCAATAGTGAGTGCTATTGAGGTTCAAAACCAAGCCCTACCAATACAGCAATCATCATAAAACGCAGCATTGTGCCATATATTATATACTGCCACTCATAGTAGAGGCAAACTACAGTACTAAGCAATGCTATTATCATTACTGAAAACACTAAATGAATATTACGCTGCTTTATATCCAATTTACTGTATATGTGGTCATTTCTACTGAACTCTATTGAATCTCGGCTGTAATAAAGAAAGCACAATCATTATGAAATTATTAATTGTAGCTTAAGTCTATGCTATGAAAACTATTGTTATATTCTAACTATTGTGCTGTTTAAATAGTCTTAAAATGTTTTTTTTTCTGTAAGCTGAAAAACAGATTTGTGGTCTATCCATGAACTCAAGGGAAACTTTCTCAGGCCCAAAATGTTCTCTCCATCACCAGATAATGGGAAGCTGTACAGCCTCAGTACACAAGGGCATAGTCATAAAGTACCTCTAAAACAGCTTTATGTTTTATCAGCTATCTCGAGTATCATGTGCAGAAAAAGGGCAGAGCCGGGGTGTTGTATCTGACACTGGGTGGGGGATGGGGGGTACCAAGGACAAGGAAAAACACCAAAGAAATACTGGAGGGACAGGCAGAGATGAGGAGATGTGGACGGTTCAGGCAAGGAGGGAAGAGAGTGATGGAGGGAAAATGAAAGGCGAAAAATAGAAATGGAATAGGAAAGCGAGGTGTCAATTAAAAAAATGAACCCCAGTGCATTTGGGAGGTGACAGCTGGTGGGAGACGAGCTGACAGGCGTCACATTAGGCGGATTTGGTGGCCGCTCCCCTCATCCCCTCCTTTTTTTTTGTCCTCCTCTCCCTCTTGTCTCTCTCGCTCTCTGGCTTTCTCCACTGGCGATCGGTAGTTTCTCATGCGGCAGTGGTGGCGGCAGCAAGCAAGGCAAGAACTCAGCTTGGTGTTTTTCAGAACAAGTTCCCCCTGCAGCTACTCCTAATAACGGTAATTATCGTCATCATCTGAGGCTTAAGCAGGCCAGTTTGAGGCCTGAGGGGCTGGCCTGATAATGAGGCAGCCAGCGCCAGAGGAGAAGACCATTCAGAACACCGCCCTGCCACCAACACAGAGCACTCCCATTTAAAAGCCTTCATTAAAATAATTCATTATTCAAAATAGGCAATACATTAGCCCCCTGGCTGTCAGTCTTTCTTAAGGTGTCTTAAAATATATATCTTCTTGATTGAATCAAACTCATGCTCAGCCCATGCAGTTTTAACAGCTCCAGGCTGCACTGGAAACCCGGGTGGCGGAATAGCTGAGGAGACGTCACGAGTTTCTGGAGCAGCGAGCTGCACAGTCGGCCTGCTAGCAGAGAGACAAAGACATCTCTACGGAGAGAGGACCATGCACAGGAAAACAAAGTACACAAATGACTGGTCACACTAACATTTTGATAAAGGTTAAGCTACAATATTGTTTCACATTTCAAGTTTCTTTTTTTGCATTTTTGCCTTTATTACACAGTAGACAGGTGACAAACTGAGGAGAGGAAGGATAGGGATGACAAGCAATAGAGGTCCTTGGAAATTTAAATCTGGGACGCTGCAACTCGAGACTGTCCTCCCAAGAAGAATGACAGAATCAGTTGTTTCAGCAAATGCGCCAAAACTACATATGTTTATGTTCAAGTGATAAAGCGCTCTTCTGGCCTTAGGAATTACGACAAGAGCAAACAAAAAAGTCAGGTCACAGTGTTACAAAGCAACCAAGTCTGCATAGGGAGGAGGTCAGGGTGAAGGGACGGGTCAACAAAACTTGCATTACCACGATCTTTGCACAACCTTAACCACAAGTTTATTATTGTCCCCACAACAATGAGGCTGGGCTGACCTAAGCAAAGTGCTAACTTAACCCAAACCTCAATGGTTTTGTAACCATAAGAAAGTACTTACATTCACCTAATTTTAACCAATTGTTTTTAAGTTGTTTTTGTACTTAAACCTTTACCATAGTGTTGTCACTTCATAAAATAGATTTATTTTTCAGTTTTGTAGGAATGGACAAGCAACAGATTTTGTTGTTTAATTTTAAGGACTTGTTGCGGCATGGTCAGTGTTTTAAGGGGCTAGCATGGTTCAATAGAACAACTCTTGCAACTCACTCCCTCCACACATTTCTGACATCCAACAATTTCTGTTACTTTCTGAAACCAACAATCTGACATTCACACGTTTAAAATTGTACACAGCCCTTAGAGCCCTAGGCCGTCATTAGATATTAATTTAAACCCCGCAGGATTTATTTGATGAAAGAAAGTAAACAAGAATCTGAAAATTTGGTGCAAATCTTCTATACTTGACAGTTTTCTATGGACACATTTCAGTTCACCCAAAAGCTAAGGAGGTTAGTATTAGTAGTAGTTTCTCTATATGCTAAAAAAAACACTTTAAACTGTCACCAATTACTACAAAAAATCTTCCCAAGATTTCCTTAATGTATCAAATTTGTCATCTACTTCTCAGCATAAAAGTGCCAGTCTCTAATCAAATGACAGCCAGCATAGTGATGTTGTCCTGGGCAACAGTTGGTGAGGAGGTGACGTGTGAAGCATTCAGAGCCAGGAGGAGATGGTCCATGACAGTTAGCGTCCTGCCCTAACTGTTGCCCTACAAGCCCTCCCTACGCACCAGGACAAGACATGAAACAAGAGGTCCAGTAACACAATCCTCCTCAAGTCCCCGTGGTGTGTGTTCCTGTGCATGGCACATTTCATAAGGCTCCGCTCTTTGACTGGTGATGAGTTTATGCGAAGGTAATTAACAGTAATTAATCCTTAATTACAGCAATTAGCAGAGTCGCAGTAAATTAAGCCACATCTGGAGGCATGGAGCAGGGCTAGACAAGTAGGGGTGGGCTTTTGACAAGGGGGAGACGCAGAGTCCACGTGACAGAGATTGTTTAGGTCTACCTGGGATGTCCGGGGCTGCCAACCCTGCTCCAGGCTGTCTGGTGGGATCTATGGTGAGATCACTGTGTTATCTCAGAGGTATGTGATGGGGCAGGGTCTGATGAACACGGAGGGCTGAGAGAGGAGGTTCATTTCTGAACAAAATTGTTTCATCTCAGGGAGAAAGGCTCCCTTAAGCTACCACGCAAGGACACCCACCATATGGCCGCTCATAGACAATAGCGCTGGTGGTTTTGCTTCGCTGTGCTCGGCTTCACTCAACAACACGTGAACATGCATTTTACACAACGTCGCTAGAAAGCAAACCTGGCTCGCGGTTTGTCTCTCTGGAAGAACAAAATGACACCCACTATGTACGGGGTAAAATACAGAGAACAGAAACACACAGAGATGCTGCTGGTTCATTATTATTATCTTGAACAGTGAGTCCATTCAGAGTCACATGGTTCAGCCTGTACTATACTCTACTATTAAAAAAGATTCTGAGTGGTTACATAGATTATCCCATGATGCATTTCATCTCCACTGGGAGCAATATCTTCCATGATGACAATGCTTCTCTCCATAAAGCACAAGTGGTCACTGAGTGCTTTGAATGGCATGATAATAATGTTAGCCATATGCCAATGCCTCCTCTGTAAATAGATATGATCCTATTGTCTTTTCTATATATAGATACGATCCAAACTGAACATCTATGTATAAGCAGATGTACGTAAATACCCTTCCAGATGAACAATATGAATTGACAGCTAATGTCAGCTGTGATGAATGTTCATTTTGTCTTCGTCTTAACTGCTCAGGAGTTGGTTGGTTGAGGACTGATGTTCCTGTACTGTAATGCTTTTGGCTTTTTTTCCCTTTATTTTATGGGTTAGATCACTGCCAGACTCTTTAGCTTCCCTCATGGCTGTCATACAGCAGAAGCCCTGCAGCCTTCCACAAGTTCAGATCACACTCACACAAAACTACAAAGGGCGCTTTTGTTGTCCCATGACAAACCATGGAACAGCTAAAAATATGAGTATACAGTCAATGTGGTGGGTCTTGTTGAATGACATTCCAGGACTGCAATCATAGCTGCAAATGGTTACTGCTTTGATTATTGATTCGTCCAAGGCTGTAACCAATAACTGATATGCAGATTAGTGTCTTAACCGATTGTTTTGTCTATAAAATGTCCAAAAATAATATACAATTCTCATTATAATTGCTTATTTTAGCTGACCAAAAGTCCAAAACACAAAAATATTATGTTACTTTTACACAGAAAAGTATCAAATCCTCACAATTGAGAAGCTGGAAGTTCAGCCCTACTTTAGTTTCATATTATCAGAAAATAGAAAAATATAGCCAGCACAAAAGCTACTGTACAGTGGCGTCAGCAAATAGCTTTTGTTCAACCAATATATTCTGTTTGTAATGATACAAAGTAGAGAAAAGCAACAAATCATCACATTTTAGAAGCTAGACACAGCAAATGTTTGCCATTTTTACTTAAACATTAAATCAAACAATTAATCAATTGATTGTGTAACTGTTGAAATACTCCAGATTTACACACACTTGATGCATTAATTATGTACTGGCCATCAAAACACAACTCAAAACTTCAGCACTAAGTTGCAGCGTAGAATCTGGCAGGTGGACAGATGCCATCCAAATGTTTGATAGGCCCATTGAAAGGCCCATTAATATTGTAACACTGGAGAGATTTGCTCTGGCAGGAAATATAGTCTCCCCCCTGCATTTATCAGGGAGCTTCCCATCAAGACACACCAAGTCAAACTGGCTTTGTTTTGCTGCGTGTGCAGTTTGTTCGGACGCTGTCACAACTATGGAAATCCCTGTGAGGTTTACTGTTTTGCTGAGGCCTGGTGCAAAGACTAGTGCTGCTTTGTCTGCCCCTAGCTGTCAGGTGAAAAAAACAATGTGAGGGATCACTGTCCATTAGTGAGAGCAGCTCCAATTCATACACTCAGAGATATGTCTTGGTCAAATAACTGCTTTTCAACCTGTTTGGTGTAGCAGATAGCTGATGGATTGTTATGGATAAAAAAAAATTATCTGTGCCAGAAATTTTACATAAACAAAACAGAGCACTTAAAAGACAAATGAAGGTACTCTTTTATGCATGATATCTCAGTGAGACTGGCCTAACCCAGACATTATGCAAATAATATATGACTATTGTTTGCTATGAGAAGCTGCAGCATCTTAACTCATGAGCATAAACAGAAAATGTGAGCTCATGGTGGTGCTGCATAAATGCATGTGTGTATTGAGGGGGTCAACTTAGGACAAAGGTTTAGAGCTGTTACAATGAATATGACAATGCAGTGCCTGTAGGCACTAAGAGAGAGAGAGAGAGAGAGAGCGCGAGAGAGAGAGAGAGAGAGAGAGAGATAGTGTGTGTTTACAGCAGAGGTAGTGGTCCAGGCAGTCTAAGTGGCCTGGCTGGCAGGCCTACCACACCACTAGCGGATAAAGCCTAGTCATTAATCACAGGCCTGTGGGATCGTCCCACTGTAGCAGAATACTGGGTCAGCTGGAGCTCCTGCTGTCAATCAGCACTGAAATGTGTGTCTGTGTGTCTGAGTGGAGTGGGACTGTAAGCGGGGGAGTGTGTTTTTGATGAGAATGTGTCATTTTGCCTCCAGCTAAAAAAAGCATATAGTACAGAGGAATTAATGCATTAATGCAAACACCAGTGTGCAAGTGCTAGACGTCATTAACATGAAAAGCATATCGAGTCATCCGTTGGGAATGGAAGCAACATTTTCTGCTCTAAAAGCTGAAGCTTGATATTAAAAAATAAAGACAACACTGCTCTCTGTAACACAAAATACTACTATACTATGCAGACAGCCTGTGGCATCAGCAGGACACGCCAGAAAACACAAATATCCCATTCAAATAAGATAAATGTTATATGACAAGAGACAAGTGAACCTCAAATCAAGCAATCAACCAAAGTTTGACCCATTTTGTCCATGCTTCTATCATAGGTTAATACACTGTGATCACCATTAACTAACACTCCACAGCTGTAGCTCCATAGATTTTACTTCACTAAAGCACAAGCTGACCCACTAAGGTCAAAAATCAATGTAGGTTTAACCCGGGTCACTGTGATCTGTCTGAAAGGTTGATAAGGGAACTGTCATCTGCCAAAGCACACAACCGCACAACGCATGTCGTCGTCACATCAAGTCTTTGGACACGGAGGTCACGTAGAACCTGTGTGAACACCAAACATTTATCCACCACGAGACGCTGTGGTCAGCTCTGTCAATAATAATGCAGAGGTAAGGTTGTACCTGTCCTACTGTGTTGAAAGATCAATAAAATATATACAATGAGTTCATGAAAAGAAAAAATAAAACCCAAATAAAAAAACCCAAACCTAGAGTACTAGCCTAAAATTAGTCGTCACAATAACCCTGTATTTTCCATGTCATTGCACTTTGATTTAAATACACATATTTTCACTCAGTTTGTTCTAATAGCTGAAATTTCAAATGTTGCCTTCAGGGGGTTGAACCTGTGCAGATGGCACTGAGACACTGAACAGAAGAAGAAGAAGAGGGAGATGAAGAGGCACTGTTGTTACAGATCGAGTCGCCGTCGGCAGCAGAACGTTCAACAGTCAAGTGGCTGTAACCATGGAAACAGTGTCAAACGTTCCATCAGAAATCTATTCAGGTAATTTTAACCAAACTACAGAAAAGTACTGAACTAAATACTGCAGAGTTGTGTCCTTGGTTATTGGCACTTTGTAATCCTTATTTATGAAATTCAAATAATTATAAAATGATTTCTACTTTAATACATTAGGATAACACTTTAACTCCATGGAAGACTCATTTTGAATATCTCTACTGTTGTCACCTCTTTTAAAAACTGACTCATGTCCAAATAAAAAAAATAAAGAAATGTTTTCACTTTCAGACTTGTCAGAGGGGTGTTCTCCTGTAACACTGAGCAGATCCTTTGCTTTTCCAACTGTACACTGTGTTTTTAAAAATGTTTTTCCTTTGCTTTACAGTGAAACCACCAAATTAGACTTACATGGAAACACGTTACATTTTAATCAGTTTAATTAATGTGGGAAGGTTTTTTAAATGTATGTGATATAGTGTAATATTGTGACCTTACACTATTATTATTATGATTTGTATAGCGTTACAGTCCCTATTTTGGCACAATAAAGTTACCCTATCAAACGTAAAGCTTGGTATTTTAGTATTATCACATACAGGCAAATTTAACTTTATATTACGTTGAAGTTCTCCACTTTCTGAACTGGATCGAGCCGCAGTTCCACAGCCTCTTGTCCCTCCTCCCGTCCCCCTGGGTGAGACAGCAGTCGCTTTCTGTCGGTCAGCCTCTATACACCTGCATCCCCAGCTGGACCTCTAATCCCCTCCTCCTCCTCCCCCCCCGTTCTACAGTGCTCTACTCCCAGCTGCCTAGGCTATTTATAGGCCCTGTTTCATTTCCACACCTGCAGGGAGGCAGAGTTGTCACAGTGGGCCCACAGAGCCTCTCTGGAATACTGCATGGGAATGAAAATGCACCTTGCTGATGCAGGAACTTATTCTTGTCACTCTCTCCCGGCGGACTTGCATGATACTATTTTGTTTGTGGATGTGCAGTGCAGTATGTGGTGCAGAGATAACACGTAAAAAAGGAATCCGTGTAAATACGATTCCCCTGTGAAGAGTGTGAGGTATATTGACATGGATAACACTTTTTGAATAATCACGTGTGCGCAGTCACACACACACAGATGTACCCCAGCTGGATATGCTATCACTACTTTTCCTCATAACAGGCTTTGTGGACATTACTCCTTTACGAACTAGATTAACTAGAGACAGCAAGGTAATGCTAAGTAAGTTCAACAACACATAAAAGTTCCTATATTCCTCCCACATATCCGTTTTTTTCCTGTCATGCTTTTCTCTCTGGATGTAGTGGGCTGTAGGATCCAGTCAGCGGATTACATTATCAGTCTGACCTAGTTGCCAGCTATCTCCTGAGACCTGAGGAGCCAGGCTTTCTGCACAGCCTTCCGCTGCTACAACACGCACACTGTGTAACTTTAATTTATCAGGGGGAAGAGGAGGGAGAAATGTGACAGGTTGACAGTTCTCTTTGCCTGCCACTCCGAGCACTCCCTCTCCCCACAGCGTGCCGGTTAAGGGTCCTCGCTATGGAACAGTGCATTACCGAGAGTGACTTTTATTCAGTGCGCTGGAAACTCATCAGCAAGGTTGGAACCTTCTTATTAACGTGAACGGTTAAGGATTTGCAGAGAATTACGTGATTCAGGATGTGCTGGATTTCAGTATTTTCTTCCCTGTTTAAAACACCAAGAAAGCTAATACTCTGTTGTTCATATTCATTCTCAGTCATCTCCAGTGGTGGAAGTATTAGCAACAAAATCTACCAAATGTAAAAGTACTTGTTATGCAGAGTGGCCCCTGTCAGGAGCTGGGTTTCCATCTAATTGTCAAGCAAGTTCAAACTTTTGGAACCTTGTAAAAATGAAACGTGTTTCCATTATGTGTTTCCATCTCCCATTATAGAGCACTAAGTTGTTTCCAATGTTGTCGCTTCCATCAACATTTTCTAATGAGACTACAACAAAACATGGCTGGAAAATGACAACGAAAACACAGCAATTCCTATTTTCAGGTGATTATACACTAATGAAAACATACTTATGAATTTTATATTAAATTTCTGCCAATAGATCCTCCCAAATGTTACACACTGGACCTTTAAATAAAGTAACTACAGCTGGTAAAGTGCAATATATATATTACCAGTGAAATATCATGTACAACGTAGCATAAATGGAAATATTCCAGTAAATTGTACTTAAGTACAGAGCCTACTTAAGTAAATGTATTTAGTTACTTTCCATTATGGCTAATTTGAGGCAACAACTAGTCATGTTAGTAGACTTATACCAAAACGTTTCACAATATAACAGTGATCCAGCGTATACCAGTAGGATTTTTTCAGATTTTCTTAAAAATATGTCCTCCATACTGGGCAACAAGTGCTCAATTAATTTCATAAAATCAATCATATAGCAATTAGTCAGAGAAAGGCATAATTTAGGCGTTCAAAAGAAACAATTTAGAGCTGTTATTCGAACAGCACAATGGACTTAAAATCACAAAGCAGTTACAGTGGCAGAATTAAAATCATGTGAAAGGCAGTACGATGGTAATATACTATGAGAACAAAAGACAACTAATCAGCCTGTAGATTGAAAAAAATAAAGTGGAGTTTCGCAACAAAGGGAACGGAAAAGGAAAGAAAAGGTGAGTGTCGAAGTGATTCTGCACAACACTACAAAATAAAACCTTGAAAGTGGAAAAGAAGAACATGTTCAGCAGATGAAACATTACTGTATTTATGCTCCCCGCTGACTATATGGTGATGGATGATCATCCAAAATAGCAAAACAAGCTGGACTAATTTTATACCTGTTAACATTCACAATCTGAACTATCCTGATACTGTAACTCACATCCAATTTGTCACTTTAACATCAACAGTTCATATAATATTTAGACTGAGCAGAACCAAACATGCAAACGAGAGATATAGGTGAAACACTTGAATCTTTTTGGGTCATGACTGTTTCCCCCAGTTGGAGAAGAAAATAGCCAATATGGTTTTTCTGTGGAAATTCTGGGGGGGGGCTGGAGGTGGGGAGAGATGTGCTGCTGCCAGATTAGGCTCCAGCCTGTGCCAAGGTTATAAACAGGCTGTTATCAGGCCTCTAAACAGAATAATCCTCCCTGTATCAGTGCCCAAACATATGGGGCCACACAAAGCAGCAGCAGCCCCTGACAGACACCCCCTTTTAATTACACAGAGGAGGGGGGCAGGACCTTTCTCCCCGTGCCTTTCCCTTCTCTGCTTTAGTGTCTCTCTGTCTGGCTGTCGAGGAAATACATTTGATTTTAAAGGAGGGAGCTCACATGTAGTGTCAAATAAAGCCTGAAACTATAGCGACCTTGTACAACATTAACGTGTCCGATATTGTAGCTGAAACAACTGATTGATTAATCTGTTAGTTGATCAGCGAGAAAAAAATCTGCCATTATTTAAATAATTAGTTAATTGGTTAATAAATCTTTTAGGCAAAAACACCGATCCCAGCTTCTCAATTGTGAGGATTTGCTGCTTTTATTTGTTTTATGTGATAGTAAACTGAATATCTTTGGACGGAGACTAAGACAAAACAAGCAGTCTGGAGATGTCACCTTGGGCTTTGGGAAATTGTGCTGCACATTTTTCTAATTTGTAGACTAAACAACTCATTTATTAAGAGAAAAAATTAATTGCAGGCTTAATGACTAATGAAAGAAGTTGTTTACTCAAGCCCTAATTTCAATCCTGGGATGTCATTCTGCAAGACCCACCACACTGACCGTATGTATGTGAAGTTTTTGGGATATTTTTCAGGAAACTTTTCACTATTTTACTGACATTTTAACGAGAAAATAATTGGCAGATTAATCTATGAAATATAAAATAATGGTTAGTTTCTGCCCAACTCTAAATTGAAAGAAATATTAAAAGAATTCAGACATCTATACTTTTATTTACAAATTATTTGATCTAACACAACCCTGTCAATCTGCTGCACTCAGGTCTCAACTGTTGGGGGACTGTCCTCCCATCTGAAAGAAATAAATTCTTCCATCTTTTATATACTGCCTACAGATTTTAAAGTCTTGTTCAATAAAGTTTAAATGTCACAGAGGTGTAATAACGGGGATCATATAAACGCTGGGCTTGGAAAAGCTATGCAAAAATGACGGCGTCCCTTTCCGCTCGTGCAATAAAGTTTTATTTGGCTGAATCGGCCAATAAAAGTAGGTTTTGATGGTTGTCAATGGGGAGTAATTGGTCCGTTTTACAGGAGCGATCATATTTCTCAGAGGCTTTTTTTCATACAGTAAAAATGAGTCTTGACAGCGACACAAGGAGAATCTTCTTGTTAGAGATGTGACTTCCTCGCCAACCTTCAACTATAACAGAAGGGCATATAAAAACTGGGGGAAAAAACATCTGGAAAACCGGTACAGTGCATGTAAACGACTCCAGCATATAAATATTCAGGTATGATTGTTGATCCCTTCTTTGAGATTTCACATGCACTGTGGAGATACACAATAACAGTCCATGCTTTCAGCAGCAGCAGCAGAGCCCATTTCACACACTCCCAGACAGCAGAAAGAGTGTAGACCTTAATGACGTCCAATCTTCTCTGTCACGCCGGGCTGGAGGCTCACCAGGGCAAAAATCGACCGACAGCTCAAAGTGCTGTTAACCGATTTTGAGGACTCCTTGCTGATGCACAAAGCACACCTTTATTTCTAACATAGGCCCCAAAAAGCCATGCCATCACCATCTTTCCCCACAATTACCGTTGAGACATTCATGCTGCATATAGGAAAACAAATATAGACTCCTAAACATTCAACCATACTGCGGTGTGAAGCTTGAAATGCAGCTTTTCAAAATAAGATGTTTGGTCTGAAGACAATTTTGCTTTTGATAAAAAAACGTAGTTATAATGTGTTTTATCCTACCGACTGTAGTGAGACATAAATGTCAACCTCTGTAATGATTTGTAAACAAAACACAGACCAAAGCCGATGATAACCTCGAAGAAAATAAAAGGAGATATCTTTATTTTGCCATAGACATTTGCTTTGAGATCTGAAGGCTTTTTGTCTGGATGCTTTTCAAACTATCTCTGTCTGAAGTCAGTTTCTCTTTTGATTAAGTCTTGAGTTTTGAACTATAAAGATGTGTGTTACGTTGCAGCTTGTAACATAAAATCTATGACTTCAACTGTGATCTTTTTAATTAATCAAAGTCAACATTAACCTTGATGGAACAGCCAAATAAGCACTTTTCACCTTAGGATCTCACAGCTTTTAATCTTTTTCAAACATTTTTGTATCCAATAACTAAATTGCTTGGGTAAAAGTAAAACTCAATTAAATAACAGCAAAGGAGAAGTCAAGGAGGTTTGTTTTTATCATCAGGTCTGGCCACGCTCTTTGATTTGATTTCACAGCTGGAGAAGCATTTGGTAAGGAAATATCTGAGTGCAGCTGTAAGCCAAAGTGTCAGTGTCTATCCATCCCGGTAAGAAAGGCCCAAAATAATAATCAAACACTCTTGCCTCTTTGGAGCAACGCTGCCAGCACCACAGAACACAGACAGACAAACACAATGAGTGTCTCCACATCCCTGGTCTGACAGGAGGCGCTGGCAGAGTCGGGGTAAACGGACGGCGCGGTGCGGCACGGCAGCCCCTAATGATCTCCCCTCTGTTTCAGCGGACTGAGAAAAGCCATTACCTCCCGCCACATTACCCTGCCATCCCTCACATGGTGGATGGCTCTTCTCTCCCATGAGCACCTTGCTCCAGTTATGGCTGGCAGTGCTCACCTCCTTACCGCCTCCTCCTCAACCCCCGTCCACCCTCCTCCCTCTGAAACCCCCAGCTCTATACATCACATTTAACACTTTGACACTAACAGTCTATAATGTTTCTATTCTACAAAATCACTCTGCCAACTCCAGGATAGCAGAGCAGAGTCTGAGGAAAATAAATACCACTCTCAGCCACTGGCATTAAATTCTAAAGGAAAAAAGAAAAGTACAAAAAGAGCCTCTTATACACTCTGCCTACTCGCCCCGGCACCCTGAGAGGTCCTCTGGCTGCAGTGGAAATGAAGGGATAATTTCAATCGATACACATTACAGCTTCTTACTGACAGCAACAGCTCACACTTTACATGGAGGATTGTCCACGCCATACAAAAGAAGCCATATAACCATATTTTCACAGACGTCAACAGTCCTTTGCGAGCACTTTAGGCTGTATGAAAGAAACATTTCACTGCATTAAATTATTAAAATCAAAAAGTGGCATGAATAAATAAAAACCAGCCTGAATAAGTGATGTGACAAGACAGACTTGAGGCATGACCTTTGAAAGTGTCTCAATGTGTCAGTGGGCGAAAAGAGAAGGACAAGCTTTAAGTATGTGGCAAAAAAAAAGGAAGAAAGAAAAAGAAATAACCAAAAATTAGGCTGAATTGTGGAAAACTGAAAGAACAGAGAATTAAAACTAATGAATGAAACATGTCAGGAAATGTGAGTCTACTCAAAAACAAAGAAGAAACAATAAACATAGAAAGCGCCCACACCTCATTGCATTACAATTGTTTCTTTTGTCTCTCTCTTTAATATAAGTGTTTACTTGGGCAAAATCCAATCATTTCATTCTCTCCGAGCGTATTTCATGTATATAAACAAACATTTGCTCGACCTCACTGGAGTATTAGCTTTAATGTATCGTCAGCAAGCCTGGCTTTGAGGGGGCATTAATTTCAATTCGCCGATTTAAACACTCCAGTTTGTCGCAATCCTTCATCACAGTACGCAACCAAGTCAACACACACAATGGGCCTATTTTTCAATCTAATGGCGGAGCTTACTTGCCATTAGTGAAAAAAAACTGCTTTTGCCTTTGAACAAGCCACTCAAAATGTAACCCTGCATTTCAAACTGAATTTGAATAATTAATTGCAAGCTAAAACAGACATGAACCCCAAGCAACGGGCTGGTGGGGACGGGAGTTGAAAATATATTTTTTTGCCCTGAGGCCAGAAGATCTCTCATCTTAGAAAGCTGGAAAATCTAGTCTTTGAGGATAGAGTGTGTAATCTCCAGTGAATCTAATGAAACAAAGTAAAAGATAACGCCACATTTCATCACGTCGGAGACAGAGTGCTTCCTCTGGCTTGCCCTTGAGGTGGCAGGAATCCATAATCTGAGGAAATCATTCTTTTTATGTAGTTGAGGTATCACAAGCCCCTGTTTGACCCGACTCTCAAGACAATTGATTTATGAGCAGATTTGAAGCCAAAAGTCTACACCTCTCCCTCAAATGATTTCTTTTTTTTTTTAAAAGGTCTTCCTGGAAAAGAAAATAGAAGACTCTCACAAAGCAATTTAGATGGAATATGGCCTTTTCTGTTCTTTTATTTAACAGATAGCAAAAACAGTGACCCAATAAAAAGATATATGAACCATTAATGTATATTTGGTGATGGATATGACATTTCGTGTCAGTGAATGTTATTGCAATATTGCATATTTACAGCACTGCATGCTCATATATGTCAAAGTCAGACATTTAGAGGTGCCACTTCTCCTTTCTGACTTGTCCTTGGCCCATTCCTTTGCAGTGAGCTTGTCTTTATTATTTAATTAAGCCACTACGGCCGTTACATTAATAATTGAGTGTGAGAGGAGACCCAGGGCAGCCGCAGGCTCTGGCGCATTGGGCTTCCTGGTGAGGAGTGTATTAAAAATGTGTGTGTTTATGTCCCCAGGGCGTCTGTCCTGGCTGCATAAAATTGAATTGGTTATATCTAATATATCATCCCCTAAGGGTGGCTGGGTGGGTGGGTAGCGGGGGGGGGAGTTGAGATGGTCGCATCCTGCCAGCAGGGAATGAGTCGGGTCTTAGAGATTCAGAGAGACGCATGAGGCCGTGACGTTAATGTCCCTCAGAATCAAATCGATGGCTGTCCGAATCCACAATGTGCATGGCCTTAAGCTAGGAGCACAAGACAAGCCCAGAACCAGATTAAACCCACTCGTTACCCCAGTCTTTGTTCACTTCTGGTGTCTGGTGATGCATTCAGTGCATCAGTGAGAATGGGTGGAGGATTTCTTATGAAAACGGATTACAACCCGATACCAAATACAGGCAAGAAAAAAAAAGCTTATGGTATTCATATAGATACTAAGAGGATGAATGTTGGTGACAATGTGAGTCTCTGAATGTAGAAGGAAGGAAAAACATCACTCATGATCCCTCCTTTCACATACTGAGGAGCTGACTGCAAATACACTCTCCCCTCTCTGTCTTTCTCCACCTCTCCTCTTATCTGCTTGTCCCACCATCCCCCACTCCCACCTCCACATCCAGCCAGCTTCGTGGCTTTATCCAACTCTGCACCTTTAAGGCCTCCAGACTCCAGAGGAATGAGCGTTTTAACACCACCATTAAGGTCAGGGCCTAAATTATTGATCTGCCACCTCTATCAGCATAACGGTCACGTAGCCAGTATCACAATCTAACCCTGCCGCCCTCGGCCAGCTCGCTGCAGCTCCCTCAATTAGGGAGAGATTCTCATTACAAAGAGAGACAGCGAGAGCGAGAGTGAAAGAGAGCAAGGTAGGGGAGAAGGGAAAAAAAAAGAGAGAGAGGTCCATTTCAGACGGGGAAAAAAGGGGGACAGCAGGCATTCTTTACACCCACCCTCTTCCCTCCCTCCCACCCACCTCCTCCTCCCCCTTGAAGTCTCCCATCATCTCCCCAGACAAGACCCAAAGATGACAGGTCTTATCCTCACCAAAATGCGGGCGATAAGGCAGCTGTAAAAGAATAATAAAAGAATAATGCATGGAGGATGAAAGAGGAAGGCAGTCAGAGAGGGAGGCAGAGAAAGAGAGCACAAGAGAGAGAGAGAGAGAGGCAGGCCAGGGAGGGGGCAGCAACATAAATAAAGATGCAGCACAGTTGTGCTGGATCTCCTAATGAATTCGGAAGGTCCTGGATCAATAACATCAGCACGCTGACGACACATCACAAATGCCAAAGGAGCGCTCCGCTTTGAGCCCAGCCCGAAGAAAAACAGACATTTACTGCATCCTTCTTCACCACGAAAAGGACTGAAAAATGACCGACTGCATCAAAAATTGTCTTTGCAGATTGAGTAAAACAGGGAAGAGTGTGTTTGTTTGTGTGATGTTGCTGCGAGGAGCATCAGGAAGCAGGAAGCAGCCTTGATGCTTGGTAATGGGGATGATTTCCACCTAGGAGATGCCGTGATAGTGGCCGTGCTATCAGTGCTATTAGTGATGCTGATGACAGATGGTTTCTTTGTCTCTATTCAGATTTATTTTCACAGCTGTCAGAGAAAAAACACACTGAGTACATCATTACCCAGTACAAATAGCCTGAAAAGAAACAACCCCTGACATGATGGTCAAACTGTTCGCCGCACTGAAGATCTATGAGTGCAGAACTACAGAATATGTTTGAAAATGTTTTGGCAAAGAGTCTCCTAGAAGTGGATCAAAGCAGACATTGACTCGGGTCTCTGAAAACGTGCCCTCACTCCCCATTCGCTCATACACAATCATGGCCTAATGGCATTCCATTAACATAATTGCCAACATAACTAGTGTTCCGTGTCTGAGAGCCATTCCCCAACTACACGAAAAAGAAAGAAAAAACAGAAAGATGAGAGGAGATGAAATCGAGCCAAACTGGGACCATCCCCAAAAAACATATTGTGGGTGTTCAAGCTGGATTTCCCCACCTCCCTCCCTACTCACCCGCTTTTCAAAGCTACAGCGCTTTGTGAAGACCCCCTGGGAAGGCTCTGGCATCTCAAGGAATGTGATGCCAGAGCGTGTGTGTGTGTATGTGTGTTTGAGGGCACACACGCACATGTTTGTATGCAGCACAGATAGCAGGTGGAAGAGCAGAGCTTCCTTCACATGTTGGTAGCTGCTTCGGCGTTCAAAGATTGGGGCCCCGACGCACGCTTCACACCAAACACAACCTGCCAGGCGAAATGAAATTCCCATTATTTTTAATTAATCCCTAATTAAAATATATTACTCCACAGATTCCACAAATCTCTCTTAATATGCAAATGTGGCCAATTCAAGGATATTTACATATCATTAATTAAGGCAGGCACATTCTCTTAGTCTAATGAGCTGTGGCCTGGGTCTGCCAAGGAAAACTAAACGCCGGGCTCAGGAGTGAGTAAGCACAGCCACGGGGGGATGCCGGCTCTCTGTTGAGTCAGGACTATCAACCGTTAACGCCGGGGTGAAGTAGACAACAACAACTCTGCTAGGCTCAGAGGAAAAATCCACCCTGAAACACTTTAACATCATTAAAAACTGCTACCGGCGACGTAGCTCGCATCTTCGTGCCTATTTGGGCGAGTGGTATGTTTTTCTCATTCCTGAGGATCAGCGGCCACACGAAGAGGATGTGACATCATGCCGAGGTGTTTCCTGCTGAGCTACGAAAGAGTTTGATATGTTATCACTGTCACTGCCACTATTCCTCTGCAGTGAAGGCAACAAGTTAATGCCATCCTCACTGCAGACTGTGAACAGAAGGAAGTCATGACCTGAAACAAATGTAGACGAGGTACGCATTTTCTGACGGTGTGACATATATTCTGTATCACTTTTTACTCTTTATTGAAGCTTAATGATGTTTACAGAGTAAAATATTATATCTTTTTTACTGCACTGTTTTATCAAATTGAAATAGTCTTTATTTCTTGTGCATCGTTTTAAACACATTTTCTCCAAATCCATGCCTTGCCATATTCGGTATTTTTGGAAACTTTGGATCTCAACTAGATTTTAAGATAAAGTTTTGTGGGACTGAAATGAGACTGGGGCTACAGCTGGTCAGCTGGTCAAGAAATTACAAAATTATATTACAAAATGCTTTTAAAATCACACAAAGTAACTACTCAAGTACTGGTCTGAGCTACTTCTACATCACTTCTATCACGGTTTTATACTACTTTTTACTTCTACAGCATTTCAATATTGGATGGTTTTTCCACTACATTTATTTGACAACTATATTTACTAAATACTTTGCAGATTAAGATTTTAGATCAGGGCACCCTGGTAGCTCATCCGGTAGAACACGTACAGCATATCCTTACCACAGCGGCCCGCTTTCGAATCTGCCCGGGCCCTTTACTCCTTTTACTAACGCCTTTTCTCTATCTCTACCGTCACTATCCAAAATAGAGCATGTAACTAGCATATAAAATATAATGCACTGCTGTACTGTAGATCACTGGTTCCCAACATGGGGGTCGGCACTCCTCCAGTGGGTCAGAGGATAACTCTAAAGGGTATCGAGATGATAAATGGTATAGGAAAGCTGCATAAATGTGCGTTTATTTTTTTTAGTGCTTTTTTTTTTTTTGCTTATTTATTTTGAAATACTGGATAGTCTCACCTTTTTGAGTTGCTAACAATTGTTCAAATCTCCAAATTTAGAGGGGGAAAAAATCACTCTTAAGTGGAAGTGCGTATGCAGCATGTGCTCATGGTTTCATTTTAATGGTTACAAGCAAAGAAAGTTTGAGAACAAATGCAGTAGATTAAACTCTCCAACAGTATATAAAATCTATAAAATCAGCTGCAACCTTAAAATTCTGCTTATATATTAATCCATCAGTAATAATAATCCAATAAATACTACATTATAACACTAACACTGTGCATAATGAGTCTATATACATTACAATTTTAAATGACGACTTTTACTTGTAATTGAGTACTTTCACATTATAATATTGGTACTTTTGGTTAAGTAAAGGATGTTGGACTGTATGTAACGGAATGAAATCACCCAAATACTCTTTTAACTGTTCAGTGCATCTGACTGTATGAGTAACAATTTATTAACTGCAGTAACAGCTTCTTAATCATTAAAGTGAATATGTGGAGTGCATCCAACCATTTTTGCATAGTTGTTACATGGATACTAGTCATGAATATCATGTTGTATTAGGTGCTTTGAAGGAAAGTGAGGAAATGAGGTGGGGTGAGATGTACCTTGTCCATCTCCTTGTTCTCCCCTTTTCCAGCTGCTCTAATTTGACACTCTGAGCATTGGAGGGGGGTAGGGTTAACTAGGTGGGGGAGTGCAAAGACACAGCGGAATTCATTAAGAATAGCAACCCCTCTCTCCCTTCAACCTCCCTCTAACGCTAATAAAATCAGAGGTTAGCAGAGAGCACACTAGCCGAGAGATCGGAGGAGAGGAGCGAGAAGAAGAAAGAAAGGGAGAAACCAAGGGGGTCCGGGCTGAGGGGGAATAAAATTTGTAATATTTAAAATAACTATTTGTTCAGTGGATGCAAGTGAATGGCGTGATGTGCTGCAGCTCGTAGGCGCTTTGACTGAACAATCTCACTGGGGTCTTGTTTGCCTGGTTTGGTCCGAGTGTATTTCTACATCCTTTTAACATTCACACGAAATCAAAGAGGTTTCAAAAACTGCCATTTTGCCTCTGACAGTCCTAATGCACTATGATGACATACCAACAGCCGACTGCAGACCTTCGAAAAACCCATTTAAGCCACACTTTGTAGGTTGGATGGAGTGCAATCAGACCTTTTTCAACATTGTGATTACCACGTACTGGCACAGTAATCTGTGGCTGAGGAATTGGCTGGCTAATGGCAGTTTCACATCAGCCATCTATAGGGACCTAGCAGACAGGTAAAGTGGTAGTTCCAAGATATTGAAATGGCCAGTGCCACCTGGGATGAAAGGCCTTTTAAAAAAAGTATTAAGAACTTATTTTTTTTTTCTCTAGAAGCAGCACTGTGTGTAAGATGAGCAGCTTTATCTTTGCAGTGACTTAAAACATCAAACACCTTGCTTTACCCTCACAGCCACTCTGGAGCTGCTGCTTCATTTTAGACCTGGAGGGAAAATGATTGAGGGGCAAGATGAAAAAAAAATGTTTCTAAGCTGAACTGAAATCCTTGCTGAAACAGTGTCCCGAGACCTTTCAAATGCTCATTTCCATTTATCTCCTAGTGACATTTTTCATGACGTACTCTCTGGCAAACTATCAGACTCATAAATCCAATTCAAGCCTATTACTGAAGAACTTTTAAAGCTATCCTTCATTAATGTTAATGGGGTTTTTTAGTGGAGGCCAGTGGTGGTTAGGACTACATGGCTGCTTTCCCAAGCTTGTTTAACAGGCTCCAGACAGAGATGGATGCTTCTTGCAGTCCGATAGGCTCTCTGAGCCATCTATCACCCAGAGGACCCACCCACAGAGCTGGCGTTCCATAACAAAGGGCAGGCAGGAAAGCTACTGATTGACAGCTTTATGTGTGTGGTGGCTAGCCAGACAGCAGAGAAGAGACATGGTATCTGTTTCTGGCCTCAGTGCTGGCCCCATCTCTGAAAATGAGTTGTGAAGAACAGAACAAAATAATGAGTGAGCAGGGGAATCAATCAATATGCCGACACATGAGATAAATGAGAGAATCAAACGCACACAAAAAAACATCCCTAATGCTGCTGAGTAGGTACAACACTAATCAGGCAAATGAAGCTGCCCGAGCAACGTAAACTGTGAACGGAGAGCAGTCTTAAGGCATAAACAGTTATTATCATAAAGATTATTACCCTTACACCTCCAGACTCACTAATTAGTGCAATAAACAGCCATATTCTAAAATGTATGGCTGGAGCGTGCAATAAAACCGGCTGCAACATGTAAATACAGACAGTGCACGCAGAAAGACACAAATAAAGGGATAACGCACTATTCTGCAGTCAGTAAATTCCAGCTCAAAAACATTAAAATCTGCACAAACACATGTACAAGCATAAAGTGCTTTGCTGCTGCCACAGCTGTAATCATTTTACGGGAGGCCACAGTTCCTCTCAGGGCTGTATATATTCTTGAAATGCGGACAAAAAGGAAGAGAGGGGGGAAGGATGTTTCAGAAGAGACACACTAAATTTGGACAGTAAGTAGTATCACCCCGTCGGCGCGGTACACCGCACATTCGCAACGCCCCATTTAACCGCACACGGCGCTTCCCTCTACTGCCTTCATTTGCATACTTCAGCGGGGCCCTGACGGATGAAGACGGATGGGGCAAAATCAGCCTCACTGAAACAACTGTTTTATCAAGGTTAAACTATCCAAGAAGCTCTTAACCCCGGCGCCTTTATCACACTACAGCTCTCCCAATATCAATCTATCAATATGATCTTATCAGCAGGGAGGGGGCTGAAGACGCTCTTCATAAACTCAAGTAATAGGAACATAAAGGAATTTTATGTGTTTAGGGGAGGAGACTGCTAAACACGGTGCTGAAGGACATGTCTAATAAAACAGGCTACAAGGTGGTGCCAGCAAGCCAAATAAAATATAACAGAAGAAGAAGCTCGCCTGGAGGCGCGAGACGCATGTGTGGAGTCACAGGGTCGTCGGTTCAAATCTTATGAAAAACTGGTGAAAGCAGGAATGAGAAAGCTCGATTTTAAAAACCCTCACACACAGGCTTCTCAAGTGAAGGTGCCTTTTATCTAAAAGTAGAAAACTATACTGGTCATGTGCCATGTTTATAACAAGTGTCTGTAGCAGGGCGCTGCACATGTGTTCAGCCAATCTTCATAAATCTTTAAAAAAAATAAAAGACAATACATAAAGATTCTTCAGCAAAGCAGTAATAGGATGATGTAAACAAAAGGAAAATACATATTTCTAAATCAAGTCGTTATTGTTATGATAAATCTCAAATTAGCCATGTATGTTCTCTTATTGCTACATATTTGAGGAGAAATAGATACATGTACAGTGTATTTAATTATTCGTCCTCATGTTATCTGGTGTCGCTTTATTTCTGTAAAATGAGAGTCTTCTTATTCTAAACTAACACACTTGCCTTCCTGGGGTGAGTACAGTAAAATGCTGCACTTAATCCACTTGTGCTTCAACAGACTTCAGAGTGCAGACAACCACATAGTGCATGCTCATGTTAATATGAATGTTTGTGCGTGCGCGCACACACACACACACACACACACACACACACAGTAAGTGATTAAGGGGGATTTCCATAAACAACATTGGATTCACAAAACAGCATAAAATCATAGATAGAAAAAAATTGGACCATGCTTTTGAGAGGATTCCTGCACTTTCCTTAATCTCTGTTCTTGTTAATTTGTACATACTAATTTTGTAAATACCTAAAACCACTGGGAAAAAAATGCTAGAGATACCTTCCAACAAACATGATGTAATCCTGGATAACATCACCACAAATATTGCCTCAAAAGACATCTCTGACACAATGGCAACAAGTATTTTTTGCATGGCTTTAGCATGCATGCTTTTCAGGTGTTAATATTATAGTGTTCAAGCTCTGTGTAGTGTTAGCAACTATAAGGCAAATGTAAAACCAGGGTATTAATACGCAAATTACAATACTGAGTTGTAGTTTCACATTTTTGTTAAAACTCCCACTGTACACGTGTCCACCCAACATTTCAGAAACGTTTCATGACACAATAGAGAGAGTATAATGACCCACATGTATACACAAATCATAAGAGCAAACTACCTCCTAACTTTTGATCTTTGAAGGGTAAAAACTCTGTTAGAAGTGGCTTGGTAATAAATGAACAGAAGTATATAATTTGCTGATTATGCTCAAGTAGAAAAAAGAAAATGACAGCAATTAACATAATTTCAGTTGGAGTTAACTGTCCAGAACTAACACCGCCAAAGGCAAGCTGGCAGACAGACGGCAGAGAGGAAACCCACAGCTTTCACTCTTTGGGTTGGGATACGGATATCTACAGTACAGGGAACCAGCAAGGAGGCATCACTGTATTATCAATCCTCATTGCTGTTACTGTGAAAAACAGTTGACATATTTTACCTTGTTAGGAGTCAGAATTCAGACTATAAATGAATACATTTTTTTTAGTTTTCACAAAGAAAAACTTAATAGTGTATTAATGAGGCATTTAATATATACATAACTTAGATTTTCCATAATAACAAGTCATCTAATGACATTAAAATCTAGTTTCTGATGCAAGCTGCAATAATGTAAATTGATTTAAGGAAGACAAAGCAAACAAGATCCACGTTACAGTGAGTTTTGCTGTAATTTTCTTGATTCATGTACGCTGAGGGTTCCCTTTTTGCCTGAAATAGCCAACACTACTTCCAAAGCAGATTTAAGGGCCCTTATCTGCCTCTCTGAAATGGTCATTCCACTGCCAGGCAGCCAGGCCAAGTGCTGACCTCTGCTAGTGCTCATGCTCTCGCCCAACTGTGCTAAATGCTACCTGTGGTGTCACATCTGCCCCGGGAAGTGATCCAAAACTGCAGCACCCCATGTCTGTATAGGCCCCACGGAATTAGCGGCAGCAATCCCAAGAGACTGCCTGCCTGCCTGCCTATTTCTGCCCCTCCAACACACACTCTGACACACGCACAGAAACAGTAGATACCACACACCACACTGAAGATTGCCAGCATGAGGCTGTTTGATTTTGCAGCCACAAAAACAACTCTTTGTGTGGCTAAATTTATCATCGCTCTCCGCCACAGTATTTGTGTCTTTCTCTACAGTTCAATATCTCTTCTCTCTTTTTCTCTCTGAGTGTGTGTGTGCGTGTGTGTCTGCATTGTTCTTTGTCTGTGCCTCTCCTTCCAGTGAAGGTGCCGAGGTTACCAAGGCTCATCTGTGGCCCCTTTGTCTCTCACGGCAACAGCAAGGTTTATTAACATAAATTAGAATAGCTCACCGAGAGAGTACCTTGTCGCTATGCGTTACCCACGGCAACCTCTCCTCCACTCTCAATCCACCTGAGTGTGTGTGTGTGTGTGTGTGTGTGTGTGTGTCTGTCTGTCTGTGCGTGTGTGTTTGTGTGTGAAATAAAGAAAGAGAGTGAGAGAGAGAGTAAGAGAGAGAGAGAGCACACTCCCCTGCATCTAAATGTGAAACTACTCTGAAACGAGGGAGACACATCCACACCCATCTCTCCCCTGTCCTGATTAAAATAAATGGTGCTATCTGCACTGCATGACTCACTACACCATGGCATTACTATCAGTAATTGAAACATCCAATCACTACTGAGCCATCAGCCTCACTGCTCTTCCCCATCTGACTTTGTGGCACCTGATTGAACACCACACTGTATGGGAAGTAATACAGGATATGCCTACAAGTTTATATGAAGAAATGTTGAAGAGAGGAGCAAAAATGCTGCATCAACAAGGGTGCAATTCATGTATTATTTTTTTTTTGCTTGATATATGTGTTGGAATGTGTCTGCATGTACAGGATATATTTAAATGTGTGTGTGTGTGTGTGTGTGTGTGTGTGTGTGTGTGTGTGTGGCTGTGTGTGGCTCTGTGTGTGTGGCTGTGTGTGGCTCTCTGTGTGTGTGTGTGTGTGTGTGTGTGTGTGTGTGTGTGTGTGTGTGTGTGTGTGTGTGTGTGTGTGTGTGCTGTGTGTGTGTGTGTGTATGTGTGTGCATGCGTGCGTGTCAACATCCTAAGCAGATATCCAGGCAGAGTCGGGTAGCCTCATTGATTGGTGTTGATTCCATCTGGGCAGCGAGCAGCGACTGACAGTGGATCTAAGCCGCTGCGAAAGGCAACCATTAATCTTGGTCCTGTTTAAGCAGCATGTATTAATTTATGTCATTTTTACTAAGTCAGCCAGGGAAGAGCGCTTGCCATTTTATGTTTGACTGTTCATCGAAGTCAGGGGGGTTCCTTTGTACAACCCCAGCATGCTGCCAACACACCACTTACATCGTAGTGGCAGGGTGCCAGAGGAATAAGATCCCACACCTCGAATTAAAGGTTATCAATTGCCAGGGCAACCACCTCCATCAAAGTGCCCAAGAAAATCTGAATGTGTAAGTTACATTTCTGATGCAAGAAAGGATATCTCTCTTCAGTCAAACAGAGGAGGAAAAAAATGTGACGTGTTACCAAAAAGATTTAATGCTATGAAAAATGAAAAACTAAACAGTGTAATTCAGAGGTAGTTAGGAGTACACAGTTGGAGCCCCATGAACATATCGGTAATAAGATCTGCAGGTGTTTCAACGCCAACGATATGAGGATATACGCGTCCACCGGTCCTACTGCGTGAGGCAATTCCACAAGACTGTGGAAAATACAATCAAATCCAAACAGCACCAATAAGAAAAACAATGGCTGAGGCAATTGCAACTGCAATAATGTCACCAGAGCTGTTTTGTAGACACTAAAAGCTGCTCCAGAGACAAACATCTGATAAAAAAGAAACTCCACTCCGCCATAGAGCAAATTTCCTCTCTAAAGCAATTTTATATTCGATAAGTGGGAAGGCATTCTTAGCGTAATGGATCTGAATATGATCTCTGTCAGAAAACTAAGAACATAGCCTTGTATAAAAGCCCGGTTTGCAGAATAGCCAGTACTGCTGCATCAGATAACCAGATTGAAGAGTGCAGGAAACAAACTATAGATAGAGATGCAAAGCATTCATATTTCTGATGAATAGGTGAGCTGATAGATCTCTGTTCCTCTGTCCTTCTTGCTCTTTCCATGAAGGTGAAATGTAAAAAAAATGCAGGCGGAGGGACAAATTGTTATCTGAACCATTAAACAGACATGGACACACACACACGCGCGCACACACACACACACACACACGCAAAGACACAAAACTCAACTGAAATGCACACTTTGATTTTCATTTGTTTAAAGGCTAAAAGAAACAGAAAATAGCTTCTACAACTACCAAAAAAACAAGCAAAAACAAATACAACTAAAGACCTACCTATGCCCTCCTCACAGACGCACACACACACACTCACTGCCTCCCCATACGTCGACACACAGAATATGACCATTGTACAGCCAGATCTGTTATCACGGCTAATTACTACTCCCACCTCAGATATACAGGGCTGTAATTAGCCTCTTAAAACATGATTAACATGTCTCAATTAAGCCAGTCAACATTTGCATAATATATTAGCTGTCCTAATTGCGAGTGAGTTTATATCAGAGGACAGGGAACAGCAAAAAAACATGCTGTTGCTTCTGAAGAGCACTGATAATGTAATGAATATAAATATGAATATAGAGGAAATGTCAGTGGCTAAAGTGGAATCCAGTCTATTTATGTTTGATATAACTCACTTTAAAAGCAAAGATAAACTTACAATCACCACATCTCCGCTCAGACTACTTATAAAAATATATTGCATGTTTGTTATTATTCACTTAGAGGAACGTTTCTGGGAAGTGGAGGAAGAGTTTCCTATAAACTCGCAAATCAAAGCCCAGCAGCATTTTCTCAGGAAAACTTCGCACTCGTTTTGAAGTTATTTATTTGAAGTCATTTATGAGAGAACAGACAGAGTCCTGTTCGGCCTTATTTCCGTGGAAACTAAAACATGGGGGGATAAACTGCTGCTTCGGCACTTCCAAGCCAGGGACAGATATACAGTCTCCCAGCTAGCGCGGGGAAACCAAGGACATAGCCATTAGTTTCAGGACAGCGCCACATTGGAGACTAATGCCTCCATCTGTCACTGGAGATGAGAGGAGAGTAACAAAGAGAGGCAACACTAACCCCTGAACTCATCATGGACAGCCATGTCAATTAAATACTGAAAAACAGCAGCACTGGGAGCCATAGTGACCAGTCTATCCACCGCTACATGGGAGCTCAACTAGTACCTCCGTCAACATTTAATGTTAATGTCACAGAAAATACCATAAATTGTAAATCTGACATTTTATCACCAAGCACCTTTACATTTATTTCAAGCCTACCAACTAGAGCTGAAACAATTAGTTGATTAATGGATTAGTTAACTGTCAAATTCCATCTGCAACAATTTCGATAATCTGTTTTTTAAGAAAAATGCCAAAAATGTTTTTGTTTCCAGCCTTTCCGATGTGAGGATTTACTGCTTATCTCTGTTTCATTTCATTGCAAATTCAATATCTTTGTATTTTGGAGCTCTGATCAGATGGAACAAGACATTTGAAGATGTCACTTTAGCCATCTGGACTGTTAAACTACTTGAAAGTGACCAGATCAACATCACTGTGAATATATAAGATCTGTGTTCATGTCTAATTAGCAGTGTAAGCTTTGAGAGGGTGGGGTGGGGGTGCTGCAGTTAGCGGGACCGACTGATTCAGCAGGTCTCCAGCTTTGATAAGTTCAAGCGGTGTAATGCATTATCCGTCTGATCACATTAGTCATGCAGGAGCTCTCCATCTGACCCGAGCCTGCAAGGGGGTAATGTGAGGCTGCTGACATAGAGTGGCCTGACGAAACAGTCCCAGGCCCACAGATAGAGAGACAGACAGAGAGAGAGAGGGAGAGAGAGTGTAAGAGAGAGAGAGAGAGAGAGAGAGAGAGAGAGTAGGCCTGAAATCTGACACCCAGAAACACTGACTTGGTGTCTGGCTTCTCTTACTTAGTCAACCTGTACGTGCCAGCTTCCATCGCCGTAATGGTTCCACACAAACAAAGACGCTCTCCAAACTCTTTTCACAGGATGTGAAGCAAACACAGGAAAACTAATTCTAAGTGCTCTCAGGAACTGTAAAAACAATGATGATAGTTTAAAAAAATTTTTTAAAAAAAAGCAGAGAGGGGCCGGTAGTCAGGGCAAACATTTTTTTGTGAAACACAACACTGGCGGCCAAAAGGAACGTCTGTAAGAGGTAACACAATCCACCGCTGTTGGTTTTCCATAACCCAGCATGTGAATCTGAGTGTGTTTAAGCTTGCTAAATACTCTCCCACAGTGACACGCGGCCGACCCCGGCACAAATATACAGGGAGAAGGGTGGGGTGGGGTCATCAGTTAAGGCCTGCTCTGTCCGCTAATGGCATGCACTCCTGCCGTGTTTGTCAGCTGCTTGCCAATGGACACCCCTCTGCTGCAATGTCCCATATTGCTGCTGTCAACACTCACATGCCACTGATATACCACGAGGAGGAGGTGCATGCAACACACGTGTGAATAACTACATGCAACACATGATATATGATCTAAAGAAATGTTTCCTCCCTTCAGTAAAAGGTCGAGGAGAAGGGCTGCTTCAAACCTGAACTGCTGCACTCATCTCCTCCTGCTCGCACTTCTTCTAAAAGACACTCTGACTGCAACAATGTAAAAAGCAAGGAGAAGCTGACTCTTTATAAAGAATATAAAAAAGACCTGACAAATTACAGGCTGTACTCCGCTCGCATACACTGCACTCAGCACATTTGGCTGTAAATGCCATGGTGAAGGTTTGAGTCATTTTCTCTGTCACTGCAGTGAAAGGATTTTCAGTTTCGTCTGCACAAACCTCCTATGGGCGAAGATGAGCCGCAGCTCAGCTCTTCAGACGTAGACAGGGAGGACACAGTGAGGCAGCCATTAAGACTTGATTCTCTCATAAATTGTTTTGGCTTATTCTTAACTTTTAAATGCCTTTCTGCCTTCATGAAAACAATGTAGTTATTTACGAGCTTGCTGATTTGCGGTTTGGAGCATGTTTTTCAAGCACACTTTGAGTAAGAATCGATACATACAGAAAAGAGAAAATATAAACTATGTTGAATTATGTTCATTTCCAAACTTGGTTGTGAACAGAGGAAAGGAGAACTCGCAGGCTGAGGGGGAGCCTCTCTCATCAGAAGCTCTGTGAAATCCTGGTTGCCAAGAACGGTGGGAAGAGAGGAGAGGCAGGGGGAAAAGCCAGGAAAAGGTCCAAGTCACTTTGTTCTTCTTTTTGGAAACGAACTCTGGTTGAACCCAGGGAGACGCCAGACAGTTTACAAAGAGCCAGGCATTACTCTCTCACTTTTCCAAGCCTTGCAATTTAGGAACAGGGCCCCAACCTACTATAGTTCCTCCTCACAGACCGCACTCTTTAACCTTTGTAAATCTGGTGAAAAAAAGTGTCTGCTGCTTCCTTCTACTTATTTTTTAGACAAACCTGTGCCAAATTCTGACTCATACGAATGAAATGCCGGCGAATAACAGTTCATGTAAAATTAAGGAAAATGGTATTGCCTCCACGCTTGCCCTGTGTTTATTTTCACCTGTCATGGCTGTGAATGCAACAACACCAGACAAAGTGACAAGGCACTCTCAATAATCTCAAAGACAGCTTCAAAGTTGTGTTCGCAGATAAGGTTATATTGGATATTTTGTTTTATTTCCTCCCTCGAAAAAAAAACAGTGCACTGCCACATCCCTCGGAGGATGTTCACAGGCTTTCATCATGTGAGTCGCTCCTCTTTTAATCTGCTGTTAAGTGAGTAATAATTCACACATTCCATTTCATGACTTTGACCCGCGTCGCAAAGATAAACAGAAAATCCCTCTGACCTGCCTTTAAAACAGCTCACTTGGGCCAAGGAAAACAGACAGAGAGGGGTGAGAAAGCACAGCCCCAGAAAGGCCCAAATGTCGGCATGAAAACACTCCAGTCAAATGACAGCATCTCATCTGGGGCCAGAGCTTTTCACATGCATGGTGTGTGACGTTTTTCAGGGAAAACATGTCATAAATCATAAAAAAATATGCCAAATGCATTTCCAGTGACTTAAGAGAGGCATGTCACAATGATCTGTGCTTTGTACAGTTAAATCTATATTCTTTTTTTTTTTAAATAATAGAAAAAAATAAAGAAACAATGATGCTAAGATACCAGTAATACACTATTAGACCATCAAATGTGCCATATTCTCACCAGTATCAGTAGTGAGCGAGCAAAGATCCAGCAAACAATCTAAACAATAAAACAGAACTTACCTGTTTTTTCCTTTATTTCACACAAGACGTTGAAGAGAGCAGGTTTCATTCTGTGGCAGTTCAGTGCATGTTTCCTAAAAAGAGCACAGCACACCACTTTCCACATCAGTATTCAAACAAGTGGCAGTAACAGTAACAAAGCAACTTAAAAGAGTCTCAAATCACAAAAATATCATCATAAGGATTCAGATTCCAGATGTCACTGCTGTGAAGCAGGCTCAATTATAAAAGATGCCAAAGAATAGAAAAATGTTAATAACATTTACACTGAATTCATAGTCTTTCAATTTAATTATTTTTGTCACATAAATAAACAATGAGAGACTTTGGAAAACCCAGATTTTTTCTAATACGCAACAAAATCCAGCCGGTTACACTACAACTGTAGCATGCCTCAAAAATGTATTTTGCATGATATTTATTATTATCATTATTTGATAGTGAAATGGGTCCAAACTAAAAGAGAGGATCTGCAACACGTTATTACCGCACAGGATTACAGTGTAAGCTCCTTTGTAACAAGGTAGAAGTGTCTGGGAAACTGGAGTGGCAACTGCTCCACAGTTATAAAAACCCCTCCACGGATCATCCCAATCTACAATAATCACACAATAATGAATAGTTTGATGGAAAAATATTCACTCGAAAGTTGTTTCAAATAATCAAATGTGAAGTTTTTCACGGTCTTTTGTCGCTTTCGCGCAGTCACGGCACTTCAGTGGGCGTAATTGCTTTCATTTAGAGGCAGTCTAGATACAAACCACAATCCCTCCATCACCAGTAACACTGCCTAATATTTCCGCTCTCCGATTAATAATACAAGTGTTTCCACCCCCCCATAGCCTCACCTCGCCTGTGCTTCGTCTAAGCTTTGGTCTGTGATGGTCATTATTTGCTGTAATATGTCTCCGATGTCCTGCTTCCTTCCCTCTCCGTCCGTCCCCGCCGTGCCATCCTGCATATGCTGCGCCAGGCCGGGGTGTCCGGCCATGCCTACCCCGTGGGAGTGCATCAACCGAGGCTGCTCGTCCATCCTTGACCACGGTCCCTGCTGCCTCGCCTCCAACTTTTAAATTTTAATATCAAGAGGAGGTGGGGTGGGGGTGGTGGTAGTGGTGGGGGGGCGGGGGGGGGGTCAAAAGAAGGCAAAAAATATCCTCGGAAATTCCTCTGGATTCCTCTGCGTCTCTCTCTCTCTCTCACCCCCGACACTCCTCCTTTTTCCTTGGTAAGATTTTCTGGATTTGGGAGGAGGGAGACTGACAAACCCTCTCCCTGCTCTCTCCTTCTCTCTCTCTCTCTCGCTCTCTCTCTCTCGGTGTCTCTCCCAGCTGGTTTAGGTGAAATCTGATCTGAATCGCTGCTTTTGGCTTTGGCCACTCCTGCACCGCTACTGTAGGGAAGAAGAAGAAGAAGAAGAAGAAGAAGAAGAAAGAAAAAAAAAAAACAGGATTGAACATTAAAGGCTCCTAATCTGATTAAAAGTGGAGCGCGCTGAGCTCCCTCTTATGAAACCTCCGATATGCTCGAGAGCTTGATGCGCTAAAACGCGCTAAAAGACTCAACTTGCCTGTGAAGGTTTTGGATACAAAAGTAACCACCAACTGTTATTGTTTCGCTTATGTCTGGTAACTGACTCATAATCAGAGTATGGATGGAAAGCCTCCGCCCCTCGAGCCACGATTGGAGAAGAAGGGGCGCGCAAGTCCCACCTCGGTCCTCTCCGAAAACGTCAATCATCCTCCTCAGGAAGGTGGGACACTGTAATAAACATAAAGAGATGTGACCGGACCGGGTGGCCACACAGTGATGGATAGAGAGTGAATATGTAGCCTAATAAATAATTGTGAGTGGCAGTGGAGCTCTGACCCAACAGGACAGCATGGCGGTGCTTGGAAAAGACACTCTGTCAACCAGACTATATATTTTACCGCTGAATATTTACATCCGTGTAATCAGTCAAAGGAATAATAAATCAAGATGAATTTATTAGAACGTGCAGCAGTTTGTGGGCAGCACATTTACAAGCCTTATGTTGTAGGGACCAACAGTTGTAAGAGCAATTTTACTGATCCCCCAGTCTAACCAGCCTTTTATTTAAACATTTAACAAATGAAAAGAAAGAAAGTTAATAGGCAACTATTTTGATAATTGATTAAAGGGGAACTCCACCAGTTTTACACATCAAAGTCTGTTTACAGGTCTGAGGGTGTAGTATGTGGGAAAAGCCATATAAAGCCTTGTTGTGGCTCCAGAATCTGATAAATTTCCTCAAGTGATGTCACTTGAGTCAGACCTCTGTAGCCTGTTCCTCATCTCCGCTCGAGGCCAGCGGCTCCAGGCTACATTAGCCTCTACTAGCATAACATCTGAATGAAGTGACGTCAGTCGAGTTGTGTCCGACAATGTTATAGGAGTGCAATGCTAAATCGGTGGAGTCCCTTTTAAATGTTTTTAAAGCTAAAATGCCCAAAATGTAATATTTTGCTTTGTTTTCTGATTGTTGGTCAGTCAAAACAAGCGTTTTGACTACCACGTCAACTAGGGCCTCGCAAAATCGTCTTTTTCTGACATTTTATTGACCAATTGATTAATGAATTAATCAAGAAAATTGCCAGAATGGTAAATCAATAATAAAAATAATTGTTATTTGCAGCCCTAAACTAGACCTGTACCTAAATATGTTACAATTCTTTGCATCAAACATTTAATATTTGTTATCTCATGCCAATCATCTTCCTTTAACACCTAAAAAAATATATAATTCATAATGTGCACGTGCTGCAGTTCTGTGCCTCAGAGTCTGGTCTGTGCTATATCCAAATGCTTCCTTCCCTTCTTTTACTGGCCGGACAGAAATCGATCAGTCAGTTTTCTCATTACGTGCTGAATAGGGAGGTAGGGCAGTAATTGTCACAAGGGGCAGGGTGAGGTTGAGGGTAGTGGTGGTGATAATGTCTGACACTCAGGAGCTGCAAGACTGCACAGCACAGCCCTGAAATGGAAGTCTGCAGTCCAACAGCCATTCTGCTTGATTTTATTCCCTATTTAACAGGGTTATAATGATGGAGGATTATCTTTGTGTTGTAGACCTTAAAAAGGAGAGTGGTGGTTCAGCTGTGAACATGTACACTCTAAAGTGTCAAAAAAATATTCATCAGACATGACAAATATCAAGTTTTTCTTATATATATGTATTTTTTTAAACCAAATTATTCATCTACAAAACTGTGAATATAAAACCAGACTCTGATGTCAGGTTGGTTATTCAAATCCTCCCACACATCAGTCTTCTTAGGTCTGATTTAAAAATCAAAGACTGCATTGATTAATGTGAAATATGATCTAAAGGCCTCATTCTTTTTGGTCTAAATTCAAATTTATTCCACTGTAAGCCAATAGACAGAAATGACCTTATTGCTTGTGGAGGCTTTTTGGAAAGTAAACTCTAAATAGAATAAATAAGACCTTGTTTGGGGCTCTGATTGCTGTATTTCACAAAATAAATACTGCATTTGCACCCTAATGAAAGAGAAAAAAAAACATCTGACATCGCATATTTTCCCTCCATTAAAACCAAATGTGTTGTTGCAGCATTAATAATCCTGCAAAAAAGGAATAAGTGGGATTTGATTATAATTGCAAATTAATTTTGATGTAAAAATATTCTTATAAATAGTAGATGTTTTTCTCCAGAAGTTGCAGAGTTGTTTTTCTGAGACTGAAAATGTTAATGCCAAGCATGTCGGTATTCCCAAAAGAAATGTGAACTAGTTGAATTTGTTGAGTGGTGTTGTGTTTACCATCATCCAGTGAGGCTGCTCTGATAAATATGGAACAAGACTGAATGTACTATACATTATAATACATTTGTGATTGGAAAATGGCAGGTTTTGTGTTCAGTTTGAGTCCCCTAAACCAAAATAATGTAAAGTCTCAAGTAATGTTAGGACACTGTGCCAAATATGAAGATTGTTATAAAGCATTCATTAACTGTTTATGGATGTTTTATGAGAGCAGTTAGCATAGTTGTTGACAAATGCATTAAAACATTCTAAATGCGTATAAGGGTTACCAGATATCTTATAATCAAACCATATAAACCAAACCTCAATATTTCAAGCTTCATAACAAACTCATGCTGACTCCACAGCACATGTTCTCCTATCTGGACCAGGGTCAAACAACTCCTCCCAGAGAGAGCTGCAGGTCAGAGCAGGGTAAGTTATGTATGAGCTAGGAACACATCGAGGGAGAAAGCAGCAACTGCATGGCACATCTCTCCAGGAAGTAACCTTGATGAAAAATTCAGTTGTTTGCAGCTCCTGGTGTCCCTCAGGCATGAATAAAGTGAGGCCCAGACAGAGAGAAAAGACCTGGGCTCAGCTTGAAACTACTCACCGACCCACTGCTGGGGAGCACACACATCGGCTAGCATTAGAAGATGGGCACGAATTAAACTTTAATCGCACCTCAAATAGATTAAACGACAGGAGCCGAGTCAGCATTTCCAAGCCCTCGCTCTGCCTCTGTTGACCATCCTCCTTTGAACTCCTGCTAAATTAAATACCCACAAGTCCCAGTTTCTTTGCACCTCAGATTAGCTCTTTAGCAAAAGAGATACTTGAAACAAAGCTGAGCTAGGAAGCAAAATCTGCACAGCAGCCCAGTCATTAATGTGATATTATATATAAATCATCTCATTAAAGGTTTGCTCCAGAGATTTAGTACTGCACTTTCATAAAGTTGGGGCAGTTGCGAGGGGACATATTCATTGATACAAGGGATGCAGCAGAGGACGAGATGTCCTTTTAGTCCTTTATGCTTTATACTTTTATATCTTCGTGTAGGTCAAGGTTCAAATATGCTGATTCCTACGATAAAGCTTTCTCAGTGGAGACATGTCACAGCTGGAAAAACAGGTGTAAATAATACAATGAATGATGGCTGAATTCCATTTAGCAGCTTCAGTTTCAGGATCCTGGTATTGTGCATGTTTGCCATGAATGCATTCTGAGTTCCAAGATGGCGCTCAAGTTATTCCTATGAAAGTTATTCACTGGGCGCATACGACCAAAAGATTTTTAGGCTTCTGCTTTTTTAGTCCTTCTCTTACCGAGCCAGTTGAGTGTGTGCGGGTTTGAGTCTTTCTTGGCCCCCTGCTCACACGAATGGCATAAATAATAACATTTATTGATATGGCTTTCTAGACATTTTATTGAACTGAATGGATCAAGTTCTGATAACAAAAAGATTCAGGATGTGACGCTCAGAAAGATTTATTCATAATTTTACAGCCGTTCCTTTTGTGCGCGCCACATGATCCTGCAATACCGAGTGTGGCCACTATATCAACATTGCCTCACAGTTTAAGTTTCAAAATGTCTGCTTTAAAAAATTTCCTTTATGAAACTCAAAACATCTCTCATTAGACCTTCCTCAATGAGAGATGTTTTGAGTTTATATCTCTATTATATGTAAAATTGGTGTAGTTTCCCTTTAATTTAGTTGTTGCAATGAGCATTATGATGGTTTTCTTAATGAAGATGAGGGTTATTACTCTGATTTATAAAAAAAGGACTTGTGTTGCCCCCATTTTGTGCCTTTGTTTAAGGAAATTACATTTTAAGACCCGACAGTCTGTTTGAGATGGAGATTTTATTCAGTGTTTCCTTGTTAGTTTGAGTGAACAGATTCTTGCCTTCAACCCAGCAGGATTCGTCTGTATCTTGTAGCTGGATGTCTCTTTGTGCAGCTGAGGCTGGGTCAGGGTGAAGGATGACTGATATGAAGGGGTTGACCTGTCACATAGCATTTGACTTACTATCCTTGGAACAGGATAAAAGGGAAGCCAAATGTCAATTGATACAAGTGATGCATCCTCACACACACATACACACACACACACACACACACACACACACACACACACACACACACAGGGTTGAGAAGATGAATGTTTCATAATAATACCTAAAACCCACCAGCCATTCTGTGGATGGCATGTAAAAACAGTACGCTTATCATTTTCGTGAAAATAATAGTCACCGTGGCACTCGCAGTGTGTGTTAGCCACAGGATTTCCATGCCCTTTTCTCTGAGTGTGTCTGTTCTTGCTGTAGGGCCCCTGTAAGCCCTTAGACCTCTTGGCAAAGCGTGGGCTGTGCCTGGTGGGGGGAGATGTGACGGATGCCGGAGCCCGCTAGCTGCTCTGTGAATTTTCCCAGACTCATTTGCATTCATAAAGAGCCTACTCCTTGTCACTGAGTGTTTTCTTTTTTAGTCTGCCTCCAAAAATCCTGTGCGACTCCTGGTGGGAGTGCGCTGGGAAAATCCGACTGTCAAAGACGACAAGACGAATGAATCCCTGTGTCAGACAAGTGTGGCTTCAACGATGACAGATGGAGGAGAGCTGTCCCTCCGTCGATCCGCAGGCTTCATTTTGGAATAAATAAATCTGAATTTCACCCCCTCCCATAATTACAAGTGTTGCTTTATTTGACAGCTCTCTGTGTTTGTTGATGGGAGTGTGTCTGTTGATGTGTGAGTGTGTGTGTGGTGGGTGTTGGCACTGACCAGGTGACAGCTTGATTTAATTCCACATGGGAGGGACTGCAGGGTGGTGCAGTGGTTTTCAGCTCTGACTTGGCATTCTAGCTTTGTAATCAAGCACCAATGTACACCTGGCACAGCAGGTGAATGTAAACGTAAATGCAATTAATTTCCAAATTCTCCCCTCTCCTCACGCATCTATTCTGCCTCAAGTGTCCTCGAGCAAAAAGATGAATTTTTTCGACCATAAGCGAAGTTGTTCCATATGCAACCTTGCACTCTGACCCCTTGTGGAAGAAGGGCAGGTACAACACAAGGAACTCTGGGACTACTGATGAATGTTACTCTGGGTTCCCACTTTTTTACTAAATGAATCCTAGTGGAGTGTTTGTACATTTCCAGCTGTGGTTCCCTGATAAGGGAACTATGATAATCTTGTGATTAGCAGCTTGTGTTACTCTATTTGCAGACATTTCTGTCCAAAGCATTTTACAGTAAGCACATTTAAACTCTATAGGAAGGAGGTCTGTCTGAGGATAACATTAAAGAGGCTATAATCAATGTTTCTGTATTAATCACATTGTGACAATAAAGTAACCTTGAATCCTTGAAAGGCGCCGCTCTGTAGTGATAAACCTACAGAGAATTATCACTATTTATGGAGCTTTATGAACAGTTTAAGCTCAACTCAATGTTTAGCACCATTAGGGACTAGCAGGTAAACATAGTGGAGCATTTAGCATTTAGCAGCTAATGATTCAAATATTTCCCTTTTGGTTGAGAACAAAAATGGAAGAGAGTTAATATTGGAAAACATGGAAACATGAAATTCTAAATTAATTATTATGTTTCTTTATAACTGCTTGATGTGTAAATAAGCAATTGTTTTCCATATCAGTTTAAAAGGTAATGATATGTCCATGGTGTGTTCACAACTTGCTTCTGCTGCCCTCAAGTGGCCAAAAAAAATCAGCTGTTGCAGGTTTAAAGACAAAAAAATTAGTAAATGTCCCCTTGTTAAATGCTCTGTTATCTCTTGATAGAAGTCAAAACAATTCGCGGGGGAATTGTTTTATATCAAAATTCCTCCCTTTCTTCTTAATGTGTAATATTTATGATGAGTCATCTTGAACTCAGCAGTTACATAAATGTAGCTACCAAACCACAGGCATCATACAAAATCCATTTATGGTACATTCAATCTGAAAACAGTGTGAATCAGTTTGGTATGGTTTCCGGCCTGAACAACATGTATCACATAACTTGAAAAGGTGTGATATGAGTTTTCTATTGTTTATTGGGAGTGTCAGCACATCTGCAGCAACATGTATATGATATGCCATACTAAAACAGCAGTACAGTGCGTACACAACCGTGATGTTCGAGGCACTACCGTTCCATTTAAATAAACGCTTCGTTAACTCATTGGTCAGAGGTGTGTGTTTGGATCTCAGTCTGCAAACACTTTGTTTAGATGTCTAAAAGAGTACGATTGTGCTATAATGTTTTAATTTCTATTACTTTTTATGCCAACAGTTTGCATTTGTATTTGCAAAAATTCTTAGAGCCACACCTCCGTTTGAGCAAATCAATTAATCTGATTTAAATCCCTCAGAAGATAAAAATGCTCTGACCTCCATTACTTTAAACATATCACACAATGTTCCATTCAATGTTTGGTTTTTATGTAATTTTATTGAGTTTCATGTAATGGTGATATTTCTTAAATGGGTTGAGATGAGTATTATTAACTGTTTAAGTTTACTCAAAGAGGAGTAGTTGTTCCAAGGGTAATTATTGATGCGTAACAATAAAACAATACAGTTTATACCAGTGAATGAGAGTAATGGATGAATGCTTAAATACATAAAATACCCAAAATTGATACCATATAATTTTTTCTTCTAAAAAACAAACCATTGGACAATGACCTGCTGCTACTTAGGGACCTGAAACATTGACTTCACAGATTGTTTTAAGTAAAAATGAAAGAGAAAAAGAAGCTATAAAAGGCTTTAAAAGAGATTGTCGTTTTTTCCACAGAGCAGCAGAAAACAACAGAGCAAGTTGAATGTGAGCGACACAGATTCCCTAAACCTCAAAGAACACGGTGCAAGTGGAGGATGATAAAAAAGGAGAACATCTGGTGAGCTGAGCACAGTGCCAGGACAAGACAAAGCCATGTGTCTGGCAAACACATACCTACTACACACAAACCTAAACACACACACATGCATACACACACCCAAACATTTATTCATGCATGCACACTCAAACCCGCCTGCCCCCAAACTTGCAAACAAGCAAAAAAAATCCCCCCTACACACACACACACACGTACAATCACACACATACATGCACGCTACATTCATTGTGCCGGCACTCACGCACAGCAGGGTGCAGTTAGAGAGAAAGAAAAAAGCAAAAGCAAAAGTAGGATGTGATTGGAGGGTCCACTGTTCAGACAAGACTAATCTGCATACTCGGAGGCTTAGAAGTGAATATGCATGAGGGAATAAAACGATATGCCTTCAAGCAGACCACCCGCTCTCTTTGGATTACTGTACCCACCTCCGAGCCTTTTATCTTCTTGTTGGCATGCAATCAAGCTGATTTAGTGTGCAGTGGTTTCACACAATGGATTGGACTTCAAGAGATGTTAACCTGTTGAGAAAGAAAACAGTGTCACCAAAGCGAAAGGAAAATTCGAAAAGGGGTTTATGTTTACAGTTTCACCAAAATATGTACCACTGTTATCCTCGAAGGTGTTTTTTTGTGCAGATATTTCAGGCCTGATTTGTTTATCTGTAAGGAAAACCAACAGAGGACAGAGAAGCAAAACAGAGAGAGAATGACTATTTGGAAGAACTGCGCAGTATTAGACACAGAGCTCTGATGACCCATCAAATATTAAAGAAATGTCTGCTGGAACCATGAATTCATATTTCAGACAGACTTCCTCTAAGACTGTCCTCGCCAATGAATGAATATTTCATTCTAGAAAATAGAGTGGCCCTGAAAGGCACCATTACCAAACCCTAATGTCAGGGGGAAAACATTCTCCACATTTAGTTGAAAGTTAGGGTGAAATGATAAGAGCCGTCCATGCGTAACACAATCTGATGGGGTAATGCATTGGCATCACATTAGCATGACTGTATTTGACTGCGTGGCAGTGTGTGTGTCAGTTTTCCCAAATGACTCAAATGAAAAACTGGAGAACTCGGAGCACAAGGGTTTTCAATTTATCATCTTGCTCATCTGGTGAGAAGGAACAAAAGTCAAACATGTTTAAAAACTCAACTACACACAGTCAGTGTATTAACGTGTAGAGCAATAATATGACACGGTTGTGATCTAATTTTAGGTGGTAAAGATAGGTAGTTTTTTTTCCCTTTTCAGGCTAAGAATATCCCAGTTAATAGATTCATGCTGGAGAAACCTGAATATTTGGCAGAATATAACAAGTTGTTTTTTTTTAAAGTGTGCACACATGAATGGAAAAGGCTCTTGATCCACAAAATCATAATGTTATTGCAACTACTAAAGAAGTGAAAGGGCGTGGGTTTGGTTTCAGAGATACAAGGGTAGGCTATAGTGGAAGATACATTTACTTTATTATTGTCTTTCACTACATTTTTTAGGTCAGGCCTACTTGTACTTTTTGACAGTGTTTCCATTTTTATATTTTACACTCCAATACATTTATTTGACAGCTATAGTTTCTAGTTCCTTGGCTGAAGTTTGCAAAGATTTTACACAAAAAAAACATATGATCAGATTTTAATATAAAATACATGGTAATTGAATAACTACCCGACAGTATATGTATATATATACATATATATACATATATATAAACGTAAAATTGGCTGCAGTTGTACCAGCTACATTAAAACTCCGCTAACACAGTATGACTGATAATATAGTATGAAATAATATAACACTAACAGGAGCCATATTGCTTCATAGGAAGTACTTTATAGAACAATTATATTGACAAAAATACAAAATACAAAGCACTATATCAGAAAGATAGAATGAATAACACAACATTACCTAAGATAGCTAGCCGCATTGTTAACTCAAGGTCCACTTACTAGAAGCTTTCAACAGCATTTTACAGTCTTCACCAGTGGACGGGGGAGTTTGTCAAGATGTCATTAGCCAGACATGCCTATATTGACTAATGCTACGTAACATGGAATGAGGGAAAACAAGGGGAAACAACTCGGTAATGTTAGCTAACGCCTACTACGTATGTTCAACAAGAAGACATAACAAAACAAAAAATCTCTTGGATAGTAACTACTCTCATGTTCCTAAAGAATGCAAAAAGGTGGCACAGTGGCTTATAAAGTAAATAAAAACACACAAGTCAATACGAATTTAGGCTACCCTACATACAGGAGGCACACATTGAAGCGAAGACACATTTGTGAAAGTGGAAAATGTTTTAACTTGAGCAATACATTTGTGCTTATGCAGACGCTGCTATGTAAGGTACAGAGACAGGAGGGAAAAGGAAAGAAACAAAGTGGAAACATGGTACACAACCAGAATCTGAATTGCCACATATAGCAAACACAGTGTGTATGTTGCTAGCTAGACTTCCAAGTAACATCTGCATCCAATCTTGGGGTGAATAAACAGTAACTGCAGTTCAGTGGTCACATTTATACGGATCACAGGAAGAAACCTGCAGGACAATTATTTGACGAGAGGGAAAAAAGTAGGAAGACACACTTTTGGAAAATAAGGTCGGCCTAGATCCTCTTTTACCTCCCAGTGAAAATACTTTGCTCCATATCTCATGCTGGGCTCTGGAAATTTGTAACGTAAAGCAAACATTTTGTTTGAAAATGTTTCAGTTGTAATCTTATTCAGTATAGAACTATTTATTGTCGTTTATTGGTGAGATGTGCTAGTTAGGTAGCGACATAAAATAGAAATTGACCTTACTTAGTGTGACAATATGATACTGACTCATTTATATGAGTCACTTCATGCAGTGAGCTTACACATACAAGCTTACTCTGTCCTTATCTACAACATACATATCAGGTGGGATTAAACCTATATGAAAATTAGTTTCCGCTTTGTTATTAAAAGCCATAATGTTTATGGATATTTTAGCCTTCCTGAAAGTTGGTAGGTTCATGTCTATATGATTCCTGTGTAAATCTTCACCTATATTCAGCCAAAATAAAATGTTGGTGAAGTAATGTGTTTTTTGTGAGGGTGTAGGGGGAGACACTGATTGCACTACAATTAAACTAATCAGACTGATGCAACACAAGCAAACGTTATATCCGATTCTCTGACTTCAATCCCTTTTTTGTGTGTATTTAAACTCACTGACACTGCGGTCATACTGCACAGTCTATACCAAGAGAATAAAGAGAAGTCATCCCTGAGCAACAACACCTGCAAAGTCTCTGCTTCTCTTCCTCTCTTGAATTCTCCCTGCTCAGAAAGAAAGACAACGAGAGGGCGAGAGCCACAGACAGAGATGTCTGTGGTGTGGAAATAGTTAAAGCCATAAAGACGTACAGTACCTCAGCCCTGACCCCGTGCCCTCCTAGGTATCCCCCTGCGCAGAATTCTTATTCCCTACCAAACTGACAAAGTGTTTTTAATCTTTTCTTTCCCTCTCTCCTGGAGATTGGGGAAACAAAAATCAATAGCTCCTGGCAGGCGATCTAGCAGGCTGGTGAATTACAGGGTCTGCGCTGCAACCAGAGCGCTGCATCACAGGGGCCTTGGAATGAGAGACCTTGGGAGAGGCATCAGAGACACGGAGGTTGCAGGGTCACTCTGGGTCCGCAGTCTGAGGAGTAGGGTATTTACTGCCTCGGCCAGCTCGCTGCGATGAAAAATAACTGCCACACGGAACAGAGAGAGGGATGGCTGGGGCGAGAAAGATGGCGAGAGAGACAGATAAGACAGACTGAAAAGAGGAGAGTGAGGCAGAGGTTGGTGCATATACCTGCAGCTGAAATCTTGGGAGAGTTTGCTGTGATTTGTGTGTGCTCCCGTCATGGGCTATGTGCAGTACAGGTATGATGTCAAGTAGAAGACTAATGCTTTTTTCCCTTCTCTCTCCCAAATGGGAAATGATTCATTAGCGTTTGGTTATTTAGAACGTGGCAGCACAGGCCGATCAATATGCATGGGCCCATCTGTCAATACGTGATTTCTGCTGGTAATTAGCTGATGTGGGCCAGTGGTTGTGAATATTGCCTGGCAACTGACAGCCTTGTTGTTTCTGTCATCACTGGGGGGTGCACAGGTGGTAGTAGCTCACTGCCGATCAATAAAATACTGTGCTTCAAGGCCCAAACAAGGTTCATAAAGACATCCTCCATGATAAAATATGGAGTAAAGAGGTATTTCTAAATTTTCATTCATTTCGGTATGAAGGAGGGTTTGGATTTATGCTCAAAAACCAAAGCCATTCAATCATAAAATCATAAATTGTAACAATGAAAGTCAAGGTTTTACATAAACTATGAAAAACCATTTCTGTAAACATACATTTGCTCCAGGGGTGGAGGCTGTATCTCAGGCACTATTGAGAAAATGTGCCAGATCACTCAATTATAACAACTGGAGACAGCTGGCAGCTAGACAATTAGGAGTGTGAAAATGATAATGATGATTATGATGAACAAAATTTTTAATTGCTTTGTTTTCAAAGCGAGCAGATATTTAGAGGCTAGTGTACAACCTCTGGCTAACGTGAATTTCAGCATTGGTTCAGCTGTCTACCATTGTCTGGAGTAACTTTAACAATGGTCAAAACATCACTGTACGATTAAAAATCATGTCTCCAAATTTTGAGATTTAGAATTTTTCAGATAAACTAAAAGATTAAGTGTTCATTTAAGGGTTGAGCCAATTCTCCTGCTTCTTATAGGCAAACAAGCCATTTAAAAAACCCATTGAATTATCTGAGAAGTGTGTTGTCACCATGGATGGATTACTAACACAGGTCTACCAGGAACAGGGCCCCAAGAGGACAGGGGGCCCTGGGCCAGAGCCTCTGTTTAAAGTGACAGTTAACATTTCTTGCAAGAAAATCAATCAGATGAATACAAAACAGATGACCACACAGTGATATAAAACAACCACAAAAAGACACAAAACAACCACAAAAAGACACAAAACAACCACAGAAAGACACAAACTAACCACAACAAGATGCAAAATGACAGCAAAGAAATGCAAAACAACCACAAACCACTCTTTGAGACTAGTGTCTTGCTTCAGTATAGGAAGCGTGGGGGGTCTTTTACACGTGTGTGTCCAGTGGCCCGTTGTCTTAAATCCGTCCATGATTGTCACAAAGCTGAGAGCAGAGAATTTCGTCTTCATTCTGGTAATTGGAGGTTTACACAGTACAGAAACGATGTGGCGTTTGTAGCATAAGAACAAAAGCAAATCAGAGAGGACCAAAATATTCCCACATTTCGACTTGTATGTACAGACAGCATCAATATTACCAGTCAAACCAGAAACATTTAAAGCTTTTGAGCTCCTTACATTTACTCAACTAAACCCAGACGGCAAATTAGATGCATTGACTTTGTTTTGGCTTCTATTTGCTTTCTGTTAGCAGCAGCACTATAAATAGTTTATCGAGCTGCATCTTGTGTCAATAAAACAATGTCATTCATTGAACTCTAGAGATTAGCTCCAGTGAAATTTGCCTTTACTCTTAAACAATTTCACCTTAGTGCTACACCTAAGATGTTACATGTGTTATATTCCTTCATTTTAACCTCACTATATGTGTCTAAGTTCACAAGTTCACTCAAAGAGAAGCACCAACAAGCAGAGGTGGTGTAAGCCCCTGCAGAAGGATGCCTCTCTGTCTCTCACTGGCATTTGCATATTAGAGTGTTTTCTGGGGAAAATGAGCTGTAGAAATTAATTCAGGATTAATTGGTGCCTTTATCTCGTTAGGACAATCTAATTTAGGGGATGATGGAATTGTTTAGACTCCCTTTTGCATAATTGGATTGCGGTGAATGGCTGTCATTACCGTCTTTTTAGCATCGTCTGTGGGCCCCCTCTCTCTCTTGCAGGCCCCAGCCTCATAAAGAGCGATGATGTGTTACGCCAGTGTTTTGCTAACCCCTGAAACACACCAGCCATGCTGCAAGAGGCAAGCATGTGGCTAACCACGCAGCAGTGATTAACTCTCTTTTCAGAGCCATTAGCATTACAGCAAGCAGCACGCTGTTGTGGAGATTTCATATGAACACATAAGCATGTGGCTAACAACACGGTGATCATCGACTGTTAGAGACAGCGATTAGTTTTTAGGCCCAGCCGCTGTCATGCTTTGTGGTTTGAGGTTCTGACAGCATTACCTGACCCCCAGAGGAGTTGGACATGACATCTCAAAACCTCTCAATGCTTTTTGGGAGGCTTTTATTTTATTTTCTTGTCCAGCACATTTCGCCCTTTCATTACTTCCACAATATCTCAGACAGTTTGCAGTGGGCTGGGTTTTTTTTTTTCAACGTGGGATGAAAATCAATAGAGAGGAGCAAAGCTCATGTAAAGGATCACTCACTGGAATACCTGATCTTCTCACTTCAACAACATTGATGTAACTATGGAAACAAGTTCCCAAGATGAACGGGGATATGCCTATCTCCTGACAAAAGGCTTTTTTATATCTCTCCCAGCCAGTTACCCTATACCACAACACAGGCAAAGCTTATATCTGCTGCTCCCCACTATGATACCATCATCATTTTTCTGAAAGCACAAATTGTATAGATATTATTCTGCGGGCCGCTCTCTGGTAAACAAGGCAGAGTGAAATCTAATCTATGGTGCTGATACTCAGGCTGTGCCAGGCTAATTGAGTTGATGTAGTCTGTCCCTGGAGGAGCTGGACATACAGTAAAGACAGACTCTATCAAGTCATATAGCTCATGTACTGTACTTACTGGAAGTGACTTGCGTTTATATTGTCACAGTTGTCAACGGTCACCATGCACATGAAACTACAGGTTTCTGCTAAAGTACAATCTGATTACTTGCATGCTGTTATGAAGAATAAACTGCAGAAAAGAAACAACATGCTGCTGTGTCTTTTTACTTATGTCTGCCGTCATTCTCTATGGACCCCCCCCCATGTTCGTGATGCATACTGTGTCATGCTTTTGATGCATTTTGGCCCCCCTCTCCTCGCCTAGTGCTATTTCCATTCTTTGCATAAATGCAGTCTAACAGTATTAAGTATTCATGCGTGTTGGGGAAGGTGGTGCCTGTCCTTCAGGGTAAGTGTCAGGCCTGCGTGCGGCACAAGAAAAGCCCCGGGGAGAGGAGAACATTAGGATCCATCAGCCTGACAGACAAATCATTCTCTCATGTAAACATAAATATGAGGGTATGTTTCCACCGCCATCCCACTATCTGTTGCTAGGCTACCTTGCATTAAGCAGTGTAGCTGTCCCTGTTCATTTTGCTCCAGGGATTCCAGCAATACCATCATATAACCTGCTGAGTCTTAATGAGAAGGCCTGCTCATATGAGTGGATATGAACATGGTGAGATGTGAAATTTATTCAAAACACAGGAATTCAGCTGTCTGTCAGCGTAGAGTAGCGGCATGGAAATGTTTATGAATTTGAAGTGTTTTGGAAAAGAGGCTTTGAGGAAAATATTTCTCTGCCTCTGCACAAACACACCTGACACAAGAAAAGGTCACAATGGATCAACACACACACACATGCATGCATGCATGCACTTATGCAACACACAGGCTTACACATTTGCTCAGGTGCACGCACGCATGCACGCACGCACGCACGCACGCACGCACGCACACACACACACACACACACACATTAACACACACCCACACACACAATAAACAATATGTGACGCTGAGCTCCATAAAGGTCATTTGTTGTTGAGAAATCACTGATCCCCAAATGCATTAACAAAGTCAATTAACTATTCTCCGACAAAGAAGAAAGGAACCCATCTCCAATAAAAATAGAGCGCCGAGCGTCGTCCAAGCACCCCCACAATTACAACAACTCTGCGTCCCCAGATAATTATGTGAGCCATAAATGGGGAGAGAAAGACAGTAGAAGGCAATGGTCACTGAAAAGAAAGAGAAGGGAGATGAGGGAAAGGAGCGCCAACAGCTGGTTTGAATAGATTGTGTGTGGGATGAATTAAAAAGTTGAACCTTTCCCTGGCCGTATTCAGATGTCTGCCTCTGGGTGATTAATCATGGCCGTCAGGACCTGTAATCCTTTTCAGTGGGAAACAAATGCAGCCACTGTCCTCTCTTCTCCAAAGCGCCCAGGGCCCAGGGCCACCAGCCCGCCTGCCTGGTCACAATACCTGAACCACAGAGAAGGCACCCTGGGGAGTGGGGATGTGTGGACACACTGTAATCTGCACCAAACATGATGGGATGAACAAAAACGCAGGATTTCAACAAAATTGTATGGCACCCTTTATTGGTTTTGTACATCCTTTTTGTATCTCGCAGTCAATAGTTGAGGCAGGTGGCACAACCACAGGTCCAACTGGTGAAACGTAAATGGAGCAGCTATAAAAAAAAACAACATCCCAAACACACCTTTTGAGCTGCAGGATCTTTTTATTTTTTTTTTTAAGAAGAAGGGATTTAAAGAAGCCTTTGAATGGATTTCAGATGTCAGAGGAGTTTTCTCTGACTGTTATCAGACCTCTTCTGCTTGCTGCTGCTTCAGACAGTGAACTTCATGTCACGTTCCTACATGGTGGTAAACAGCTGATCTAGTTTAGAAAAGACAGTGAGAAAGTCAAGAGCCAGCAACATTGAGAGCCCGGGAGAAGAAAGTGTGTCATCAGCATAAAAATAGAAGCCCGCTAACGAATTCCTAATCATATCCCCCATTTCCTCGAGGGGCTATGCTAAAGAGGTTAAAAACACCAGCCGGTGGATGAGAATATGTGGCACATTAGCTCTAGAGATTATTTCTTGGCATTCCAAAGGTTTTCACTGTTATTGATTGCTAAATTCACCATTATCTCCTCAGAACTACAAGACATGACTATTCTCTGTGCAGCCATGTGTCCTTTCTGCAAATGTTAAAAGCTCAATAATGGAGAGTAATTTCTCCTCAATTTCTAACACCAGTGAGGATATCAGAGCTGCGCCTACTTTGTCAATCAATCAAGTGAAAATAATATCTTAAAAGTAGAATGCACCACTTACACATCAAAGGCAGTGGCAAAGCATCAATCTTGACTTAAGCTCGACTGAATCAAGTAATGCCTGTGTGGCTTTTACGAGTGAATAAATTGAATGCCCTTCAAAAGAGAGCCCCCATACTGATTCTAATGGTGTATATGGCCTCAGAGTAATCACCTAAAAAAACTTAGTATTAAAAAATCCTTTGTATCCAACAAAAAGCAAATGTCAGTGTTCCCACTGAGTGAAAGAGTGCTTTTATATGTGTGAAAGGTTGTGAGGGTAGTAATTCAGCGCGCCTGCAGAAGGTGGTGTATGTTGGCAGCATGGCAGACTGTGGAGAATGGGCCACGGCCAGCCGTTTGCAGAGCCTTTGTGTGTCTCTGTTTGACCAGGCGTCTCCTGGTCCACAGGAGCACAGCTTCAACACATCTAGCAAAGGAACAAAGCAGCCATTATCAGCCCTATCTCATCCCCACCCTGCCTCGACTCACTGACACCCAGGGACAAACAGTGGCAGGGCTCAGCCGCTCTGCTTTGCTGGGGGAATCTGAAGCGGACACTGAAGCGGACTGGGAGGTCCATTAAACACATAGGCGACACCTTAGCTGTGGACAAACATCAACACAATAGCATGCGCCGCTGGTTGCCACGGAGATGGGAGAAAACAGAGTACAGCGCCAGCGGTGACAAAGAAAGGGAGGGGTCAGGCATCATGGGCCACTAGCAACTGAAAAGCCTCTGCAAACTGCCCTGCGAAACACAACACCCTTTTAATTTTGTCACAAACACTTTATACTTAAAGCATCCATTCAGTTACACCATTACCAAGATACAGAAGCATACAGGATCTGTGAAAAGAAATTATTCTACAATAGCACAAAGCATTTGCTAATAAGGGTAGAGTTTCTCAAAAAAAAAAAAAAAAACACTGAACCATATGTGCAGTTTCAAGTTTGAAGTACTTTTATAATATACACTTTAAATATCTGTGGATCTCTCGTGTTGGCTAAACATTAAACATTCCTTCAGTAAGTTAAAATATGTTGCTTTGTAGCAGACCTGCTGTAAACCCGACAGACCCGGTGATTCAAACATTGCAGGAGGTATTTAAACATTTACATTGTCTCATTCCTGACATTACTGGTCAGAGAAAACCAAGGGTCCCCATATTTATTACATTTATATTATTTAAGTTTTCAGATAAATTGATGGACAAAAATGCTCACTGGTTTTCAAAACAACCATACCCCAGTACAAGACAAAAAGGAGCAAAAAGATAACAAACAAATGTTAATCTCTCGGTCACAGCTGAACTTTGACGGTGGACTATGTGATGGAAAGCTTAGACAATGAACTAAGTGCAGTGAAAGTAAGTGTGCAAACGTTTTTTTCCACTTTGTGGGATGAGAAAATTCTCCTTCTCCTTAAGCTAAATCTTAAATCCCATTAGAATATCTGAATAAATACATGGTCAAAAGCCTTTCATATTTCATTTAAAGTTGACAATTTGGAAAAACATGTTTTTCACTGGACGGTGAGAATATGTTGTTACAAACACACATGCTAATGTTGTCCTATCCGTCTGTTAACAAGAGTTGTTTTTGTTTGTAAATGATGGATGTCTCACGTTGCCAACTGCTCTTTGTTGCGGCCACAAATGCAGTTCAGTATGTGACATGATACGATGTTTCTGATTTTACACATAAATTGTCAAAGTACAAATGAGTGAGGTGAAGACAGAAAAGCTCAGCATCGTGTCATAAAACATTTGTGTGCCTGTAGAGTACCATTAGTGGGTGCTGATATGAATACTGTAAATTCAGATCACTACATTGTGACATTCTCACAAACCCAAATAAACTAAATTAAAGGGGCAGTGTGTAAGATTTAGGAGGCAATATAAAATGCATAGGTATCTTTTCATTAGTTAAGAATTAGCTGAAAATAAGAATAGTTGTATTTTTATTACCTTAGAATGAGACGTTTTTCTACAGAGAAAAAGAGCGGGTCCTCTTCCACGGAGGCCGCCATCTTGAACGCCATAGTTTACAGAGTTTTGTGGCCACCATAGTTTCTCTTACACTCTTGAAAGGCTGAGCTGTACTCAAATCTGCAACTTTACTGCACACACTGGTCCTTTGAAGGCTGTTCATTGTCTATTTAGTGTCATAACACTGTGCTGATGGATGTGTTTGTGTAATGTGCTTGATACTGAGAACTTTAAGACCAGTTATAAGCTCGGTATTGTTTAGTTACTACATTGTTGCAGATTTGATGTACATTCAATTATTATATTTTCTTGCTACAAGTGATCTCTGCCTAAGTGTAGAAATGCCAATCATGATATTCATAAATCATAAAGTATTAACAAATAAATGGAGTTGAGGTTTTGCCTTTAGATGATGATTCCAAGTGTAAATCCAATTCAAAATCTGTGTGGGCCAAATTAAATTGGACGTGTTAGCTGAGGAAGCAAATATACTGCAATTTATGTGAAAATTGGCCATATATTCAACAATGTGTCATGCTTTGATTCAGTTTTCATTCAGCCCAAACTGTATGTGGTGATTTATAGTGCTTTTCTGCATCACAAGCCTTTGCTGCTCTAGCCTGCTTTCTTTCTTTCTCACTTATGACCGGCAAATAAAACCCGTCGATACAATCATCCCCTCTGACCTCTGAAACTGACAGCATGTCTGCTAAACACTTAAAGTATAAGACTCCGAGAAGCAAGTCAGTTTTTCTCTTTCTCTCTCTCGTCTATCTCTTTCTTTCCCACTCATCTCTTCCTGTATTGCTTTTGTGCACAGCTCTTTCCTTTTCTCCACCTGCCTGAGCTGCTGTGGCCTTGTCTGAATCCTCTGAATTCCCAGTCCACTGCAGTGTATCCGCCTGGAAACACCGCAGATGCCAGCACTTGGTAAGTTGCAAAAAAACAAGGAAAGTGATGGGATGAAGATGTCAGTTATGGCAAATAGAACTCTGTCACACTCCTATAACATCTCTGTCACTGATTATCAGACCGGAGACTTGAACACACAAACACACACACACACACACACACACACACACACACACACACACACACACACACACACACATAAACAATGTCAGGCTGATAAACAGAAGCACGAGAGGGGCTCTAATAACACTGAAGGAACCACAGATGACACAGATTTGGAAATTAAATAGGTTGTTTTGGAGAAGTGATAGACATAATGTTAAAATCGCCAGCTAGTTGTGTTGCCAAACACGATGGACAGTTAAAAAATGGATTAAAATCAATGCAGCAGAACTAAAGATACAGTGTTATAGAGATATATGTTAGCTTTTTACATCTGGTGATTGCATTCACTCTTCAAAAATCATGAAAGTGGTGTTCACTCTGAAGATATCTTCTTGTATTATAAACCTTTGTTTGCTGCAGAGCTTTTTTTTTGTGCAATAATCCAAAATCCAATGGAAAAATCCCATCGGCTTTTTGTGGAGGAAACCAGGGTGATCCTAACTTCCGAGTTGGCCTAAAAAGACATCATCCACGCAGAACCCTATTAAAGGTCCAGTGTGTAACATTTAGGAGGATCTCTTGGCAGAAATTTTATATAATATTCATAGATATGTTTTCATTAGTGCATTATCACCTGAAAATACAAATCATTGTGTTTTTGTTACCACAGAATTAGTCCTTTTTTATCTACAGATGGAGCAGGTCCTCTTCCACACAAGCTGCCATGCTGAACCTTCATGTTTCCACAGTAGCCCAGAACGGACCAACAAAGATTGCTCTAGATTGGGATTTTCTGGTTTTTCGTGAGTTTTATGGCCATCATAGATTCTCCTACACACTTGGAGGACTGAGCTTTGTTCAGATGGTTACAATCTGCAACTCCACCACTCGATGCAACTGAATTCTACGCACTGGTCTGTTATTTGGAGAAGGGGTCCAACTGAGGCTGCATTTGCGTGAAAGATTTTTGTGCTATGCCACTGCGAAGAGACAGTGCAGAGTGCTCTGAGAAAACAACCTGAGGACCCAGCATTGATTTCATATCTAATTTATTTTAGTCCAGACAGGGGTTTGAGCAAAGGGAGGGTCTTAAGCACTTGGGTTGTTTTTCTTAAGTCCTTTGGGGTGGGAGGGAAGGATCACGGGGTGAGGAGTCAAGGGGAGGACAAGGTGACTGATTGAGCTGAGGCATTAGGTCAGTGTCGGGCAGCTGAATCAAACCCAACCAAGACCCTCCTCACAACTAACTATGATCAAATACATCATCCGGCTCTGTCAACACATGTGTCCAGCTGGACGCTATATCACTTCCACATGTGCTTATGGGCTGAGCTACACAGCAACACACATTAATGGGCTTATCAGCATGCAGCTCAAAGCAGAGCACTGACAAAAGCAGCATTTCGGTGGAATAATGGATGCATGAAATCAATCTGAGAGTTTCAAAAGGTCATCATGTGCAAGGAAACCATATCATCTCTAAAAGGGTCCACAAAAAGAAATCCAACAAGAGGACATTAATTGGAAACGGGTGAACACGAGTCAAGTTGTTTTAAAATTCAAAACGTGTGTGCTTTATACATTAGCCAGATAATGAATGTGCTGCAATCATCACTAGTCGCTATTGGGATGAGAATTAATCTACATCAATAGCTCCATTTCAAAGAAAATGTATAACAAAGTGCATGACTCTTTTCAGTATTCTTCCAACATTCATCCACAGTATTTTCAATACAGAATTCAATTATGCGGAACACCTGAGCAAACAATATCTCACAGCCAATTATTCAGCGCCTTAGAAACCATTGGCAAACAAATTAGCAATGTTAATGTGAGAGAGTGTCTTGATATTTTTGGCTGCGTATGCTTACAAAGGCAGCAGCACAGCCCCCTCCCCAACCCGCTACTCTGTCGCTTTTTCAGCTATTGTTGACTGATGAATTAAACAGATTGGACTTGATTTGAGAATTTAAAAAAAGCAAATTTCAGGTGTCAGTCTGCCCCCTCTTCTTCAGACGAGAGTCATCTTCAGACTGCAAACGCCAAGTTCTGCGTTCATTATTGTCAGAAGCTTCCAGATCATAAAAAATGATGTTTTTGACTACAGACTGCCGGATTTCAGCTTCAGTTTGAGCAGTGCTATTCTGGTTGACATTTCAGCTTCCAGACAGAACAATGAAAAGCTACCATGAGATATCTTGGCAAGGCTATTGCCCTGTGTATTGATTGGGCAGAGGCCCAACATCCCCTCACTAAAAAGAGATTAAAATATCAGACTTGTCTAAGACATTTATGGAGTCTGTGACCTCAGCCAATGCTAAAGTGGAGTACATACATCATAGTCCATCTCTGTGAGCTACACTGAGTCTTGAGTAGCGCTGACAGAGAGAGGAAAGAGGCTGAACATTCAACTGCACCTTCATGGGCTGATGCAGAAGGGATTTAGCTACAAATCGTGGGTGTAAATCAACTTAGTTGCCGTTTCATTAAAAATTCACACCACGTTGTTTCATGTAAATGTTTAACACTGTGAGCTGTTGTCTGGGATGCTTCTCTTACACCTTCTTTTTTGGTTAAAATGGATGAGATAGATTCTGTGGGAAAGGCAGGGAGACAAAAGCGTGAAAGATGTGTGTATCCATTCACAGCTCCAGAGGACCTTCATTACAGAGCAAGCAGGTCCTGTCAACGTCTTTTCATTACATGGTCCCATATATCCACCCCTGGTGTCCAAACGGTCCGCTCTGTCGCCTGTCAAGAAAAGGCACTCTCGGGGAAAGTCCTCCTATCTCCCCGATCCCCCTCACCACGCCTGATTCCAGACTGCGAGGCGGGAGAGGCCAGGCAGAAAGGGAGGAATCGTGTTTGCCATCAACAGCTCAAGAGAGTAGCATGGCAGCAAGATTGATGACACCCTCCCCGAAAGTAACAAAAGAACTCCTGTGCACGAGGGCCCGCTTATGGGGCTTGATAGAGTTGTCATCCTCTTAATAAACAGCTCTGATATGTCAGCGGCAGTGGCAGCAGGGACTACACCATGCTCACCCACCAAGCCATTGGCAGGACCACCTACTGGCATCACAGTGCACACATCCGGGGGCAGACTCTCCATATGGAGGCCCCGGTGGGCGTTAGCAGGGCGATTACTGGAGAAGAATGAATAAATGACTAAAACATTCCTGTCTCTCAATCGTTGTGCAAGAGAGACTGAAGTTAAATTATGCAATAACATCTGTGGACAAAAACAATCATCCTGGTTTTGTTGTTGTTGAGTTTATGTATGAGAACTTCTTGAATGATGGAGAACAGGGTCAAGTCCAGAACAAATTAAACAGGCAGGCAGTAGGTTCTCGCAAATGAAACCCACAATATTCTCTGTTTACAGCAGGTACACTAGTACTAGTGCTACCACTGTACGTGTGACAAGAAGGACATAAGCCAATACAATACAACCCACTTTCTAATGTCCACTGTGATTGACACGCCAGCAAAAACAAACAAGAACTAAAACCACAGAAGCAATTGTTAAAGGAATTTACATTTTGGGAAATATAGTATGGCTATTTATTCATTATTCATTTATTCAAGTTAACAAAATAAAATAAACGTCTTCTATTAAAAGAAGGCACATTCAGCTGTTAACTATACTAACGCTCCTTTTTGACCCGCCTTGTTTATTTAAAATACGTTGACATTAGAGCTTTAAATTTTAATTTGACGGTTAACGTTATTAGTTTAACTTATTGGCTAGCCTTTAAACGTACATCTGTTGAGCCCAATTCAATTCATAAATGTTGAAATTCTCATTCTGAGATAATTAAAGGAATGATATGACATTTTGCGAGATACGCTTATTCTTTTGTTTAATATGAAGCTGGAGCTTGGAGATGGTCAGCCGCGCTTAGCATAAAGACGAAAAACAAGTTAAAAAAATGCTTGAAGTTATCCAACACATATCCTACATAACAAATGCTAAACAAAGATATACTGTAACATGGTGAGCTTTAGACGTTGTACTGAGCCAGGCTAAAAACTAACCATATTCATGTATTATATCAGCTATTATAATAAAGCACATTACCATTTCCATTTAAAACTGCGGTTCACAGGAATATGAATTGTTCACTGCTCTCTGTTTCGATATAAATCGTAATTTGAAACCAAAAACCAAATAAAAGCAGCAAATTTGATCAGCTGTAGACATCCCATATGAATTCGAGGGACCAGGATGACAAACACACAAATTCATGCCAAGAAAATGGAGCAAAAAATCATTTTATATAGTCTGCCACTTACAATATTCACTTATTTTTCACCAGAAACGTTGTTGTCTCTGTCACGATTCAATCTGCAGCACACTCCCCACACGCTGTATAATACCTAGTTAAAGCCAGCAGGGTGTGAAATGGTATTTGGAAGTAAATGAAACTGACTATGAAACAGTGGAGTTGGGAGATATTGCCATGTCAAGATGACAGACAAGTCCTGGAATGGAGCAAAAAAGTTATTATCCCAAAGAGGAGCAAGGCTGGATTAAATATAACCCATGATGCCTCACGCTGCTCTGCCTTCATCCTCGCTGATACTGGAGAGAGAATACAGACAAAAATCATGAAAAGGCAACAACTCGAGCAGCAGCTAGTGCTCCTGCTGATTTTCATTTGAACAATCAATAGTATTTCATGCTGCCGTGCCAATAAGTGTTATTGCAAAGCATTTGGTTATTGATGCTCCATATAAAGTGTTTTGAAGGAGCTTTAGAGGAACACAATCCCTCGAGGCTCCTCCTGGCCTGATTTACAGCTGAACCGATGAGTCACAGAGGACATGCTGGGCATTGAAATAGCGACAAGTATGTTGTCAGCCTTATTAATTTTTAAGGTAGAGTGTTGTCCTGTGGTTTGTAGAGGACATGATGATATATGACGGCAGAGAGATCGCAGGGGTTAGGGCCTAATTGTTAAAGGGTTGAGTGGGGTGAAGGCGTAAGATGTGTGGAGGGTTATTCATCAGCCTCTCTGCTACAAACCCAGGAGGTGAGTTTGAAAGTCTGGAGAGAAAGTTTGTCCTGCACTTTACTCAAAATCCTTTTCTGAGAATATACAGTTGTTCAATAAAGCTCCATTAGAATAATCACCTGATCAAAAACATCTTTCATTTGTATCTCTGACTTTAGAAATCTCTCCTTAATACATTATATTAATATGATTGTTGAAAAATAGCACCACTGCACTCAGCACTGACACTTCAGTTTCCTCTGCCTTCAATTATATTTTGACAGGTGAATTATTATTATCTGTATATCTGCAGAATTTCACTGAACTGATTGGTTTTGTACCAAGTTATTTAGTTTTAATACTTCTCTTTTGAGTCCAATAAAATAAAATACACAGGTTAAAGAAGAGAATGACACTTTAGTTGCTCAATGGTTCAAAATAGAAACCATGGACTTGCTCTGCCAGATGAAGGCCTGTGATTGGTAGCTGCTGCCCTCTGCTGGAAAATGAAGTGACTCTCCAAAACAAAGACGTCTGTTTTATCACAATACTTTACATTCCTGTTGCATATTTCCATCTTTGTCAATAGAATCTTTAATTAATTATGAGACTAAAGCTAAATAATTTTAGCTTAGCTTGTAGTAGTGCGAAATGTAAATAAGTTTGTCATTGCATTGGAGAACGTTTCGTAGTGTTCGTGTCTGATTTTCCAACATATAAAGAATAATATGTTGAATGCTTGGAAAATTAATCACACAGTTGATTAGCTCAGCACCCAACAACAGCAAAAGTTAAAACTACAATAACAACAGCTACTGTTCACATTAAAGAAACAGAGCAGTGCTTCTACTTTATATTTTAGTTATTTAATTATAACTTTTGTATACTTTACTGCAGACCCTTTTCATTTAAGGAGACACTCATTTGTCTGTTACACACACATGCTTTCTTTCTCGATACAGATTCACACCTCACCTCGGGATTTCTGCCAGGACAAAATACTAATCCAATATCAGCGTTCTCTCTTCCCAAATGTAAAACCTGTACAGCTCATTGTAATCATTTTTATGTAGGGTACATGACTGAATAAATGTAACCGATCGAGCAAAAACTGAATTTTATAATCAATGGCGGTGAAGCAACTGTATTTCATGTGTATCAGTCACATCATAATTGATGCCTGTTCCACATTATCAGGTCAGTGCTTATATCAATCAGGTGGTTCTGACTGATTAGTGCTAATTGGTTGCTAAAAGCACTGATTTAATCAGAAAGCTTTTGGAATATCCATCAAAATAATTAAAAGTTCGTTTTTTTGGCAGTCAGACATTCACATTTCTCATGAGCACTGAAAACAACCAACTAGGGAAAGTTCTGAAAACAGTTCCTGCTCTAATTATGTGACTATAATGTAACCTAGACAAAGTAGGGTAAGGGTAATTTGTTTTCACTGTTGTAGATCATTACTGTGTCTCAAGGAAGTTTCTGCATGTTGATTTTTATATTTTTCAATGATTGGGAATACATTTATTAAAACATCATTTAAATAAAAACTACTAGGAAAAACATAATTGTGATCATGATGAAATTGGCTATTCATAATTCTATTTCATTATTATCGTATTAAGTTTAGTGTAATAATAATAATAATTATAATACAAAATATTATATATAATATTTATAATAGGAATAAAATAGCTACAATATAAATAATAATGATAATAATAAAACATACAAGACACTAGCATTAAGAAAAAGCTTTCCTAAAGATAAATTTTGAGAAGTAGATCGATTCACTAATGTCTTCCAATCATTCGTGAACTAAAGGTTTGCAGGCAGGAGCACTTCTTCCTTTTAAATGCTGATGAAATTGTAAAATACTGCATCATTCTTGGCATCAAAGAGGAGTCATCTGTGCTCTTGAGAAAGACTCCCTAATGAAGTCACTCATTTGCTCTGATATGTTTATCTGCCTCAGGATAATCATGATATGATAAGGTGAGATGGGGACAAACTGATGTGAACGCAGGAGAACTTCAAGTCACTTCAGTTCTATTATGAAATGAGTGTCATCATACTGATAAGACCTGTACCGACAGTCACATCAGATTCCCACAGTATCAGCAAGTCTCACACTCTGCACTGACATATTCTGGTTGAAATGTCGACAGCACAGCACATTTCATGACCCTGAAGTTTGAGAGGTATTTCAGAATTTAAAAATATAGTGATAAATATCTCTAGTTTTATAATGAAGAATGAACTGGTTACATACACATCAAATGATCCTGTTGATGTCACTATTAGTAAAAAGACACTCCCACCATTTAAAAACTGACTTGACATGATTGACTTACCATTAAAGAAAAAAAATCAGACATAAGAAATATTCCTACATGTTGGAAAAACAACTATGGATTACATTAAGACTTCCAAAAATCATTGGATACCTTCTACACTATTATAGTACTACTTGTGCTTTCCTTCATTATGCAGATGAAGAGAGCTTAAAGAAAATAATGCTCATAAAGATATGTGTGTCACAACATCGCCATCAGAGGAACTGGGAATGACATTGTGCTGAAAGATTAACATTAACTCATATTGGTCCTAATAGCTACTATTTGATTGTTATGGGGAAAATAAAAACCCCAATACAGAGACAGGACTGTTGTCCTCTACAGCAAAACACAGCAAAATGTGGCTTTATAACTGTGTGGTATAATATTTCAATGTGATTATTTGATTGTGACTAACAATGAAATCAAAGATAAGGGTGAACTAAAAATATAAATATAGGGCGGGAAAGGGTTTAAAAGATCCTCCATTACTCTTCCAAACATTTCAGCACCCTTTAGCAAAAATCGAAAACAAACCCTCATAATCATTTTCATACAGTCCCTTAGTTAACTAATTTAATTAATTAATTTAATGCTTGAGGGTATCTCTGCTTACAACTTATTTCTTGCTATATCTAGAAATTAAAGGTACATTATATAAATTAAACTTTTCTTTAAGAAACAATAAACTACATTTAAAAACATAAAGCATTTTGAATAAGACAAACATATATATATCATATAATCTATTTTAAACATACAAGAATATATATTAATGTCAAAAAATGTAACCAAACCAAAATGAAAAAAAGATACAGCTAGTCAAGGGCAGGTCAAAGATTACAAATTAAATGATCATGATCACTTTATCGGCACCCAAGTATCTCCCCTACATACTTTTGTAGACATCACTCTGGTAGAAGTGTCTGGTATCACTTCAAGTAAAACCGGTGGGAACTCTCCACATAAATGTGGGTATATACTGTGTGTCTCATGGAGAGTCAGGTACCTTTGGTTACTAGTGGCCCCCTCCCTCTTTATTAGTCCACAATTTACTGAAAACTCACGACAGACTGGCGGAGCAGCTTGCGTGATGCCTTCAGGCAAATGTGACAATGATTAAGCTGTGAAAACTCAACATGTTTTCACTGAGAACGACAAGTCACTTGAGATGTGACTTTATCGTCCACCGGGAATGTGACCTTGAGTTATTTGTATGTATTTGACAAACTGCGCTTCAGTTTAAAATGGAAGGTCATTTAAAGTTAAAACAATATTTTCATGATTAGGGCTCAGCTAAAATTTAATATGATCATATTTGTTGACGTTTTGTGGAAAAATGGTGATAATATGATCATATTGTGCTGCCATTTTACAATCCACAAGTAATAGTTACAATCAAATTGTTTAAAAGAAAATAAGCAATGAGTTATTAAAATATTAATGTACAAGGGTAAAATAGTGTAAAATAGTGTAAAATAATCTCAACACAAAGTCGATTTACTAGCCGGTCCTGGAGCTTAACGGTTGGTTTTTGGCTTCAGTCCATCTCAATGACAACTGAGCAAACTAAAACCAGGATAAAGACTGAGACACGGTTAAAAGACCAAAAAAGACACTAAATAGATTTTGAGATCAGATTATTTTGTAAAAATACTATTATTCAGTTTCAGTGGTTTATATGTGACTTTGCATTTATTTGCTACATCGTAATATTTATAGATATAGGATTTTCTTTTATCAACATCATGATTTCAAACATGTTGCCCAACTTTATGAAAAATAATATCAATTTAACAGAAACCTTTCCAATCAACTCTACCTTGTCTGTTGGTCTTACTTGTCCCTGTAAAGAGCAGGTAGAGGGAACTTCCCCTTCCAGGCGTAATAAAAGTCTGGTCTCTTAATAGTTCAACCTGAAACAGGGAACTCCATCCTCATTTTCCTCTGCTGCTCTGGAGCCCTGAGTCCATCAGGTGGTGCTGTACATCCATGGAACTGCAAAACAAAACAATAGCAGAGGGTTGCTCAGGAGGATCATTTCATGATGTAATGTATGTTTTCAGTGGATCACAGATGCAGGTTCAATTACCAGTTACATTATGTGGGAAAGCTTTTGACAAAGAAGGAGCCAGAACCAATCAAAACAAAGAACAAAAGTTTAAAGGGCACCGGATAGATTCACTGTGGACGCCAAAATAATGAAACGTAATTCTGTAACACATGGGAGAGTCTGTTTATATTAATACTTATATTTTGTTAATTAATTCTCTTGGCACCAGTCCTGCTCACCCTTTGAATCCTTTGCCAGAGGGCTGCAGGCTACAGAAGATACATGTTTGCAGTTGTGGTTAATTTCTGCCTCTAATGATTCCCACCAAGGTACACTGCAAACACATTCTTGGTCAGAACCTGTTGCAGAGCCTCGGCAGGGACACAGATGGTGCAGCAGGGTATTTTAGCCCGGGGCACTAGGAAGGTCATCATAAGATCCCTAGCCAGTGTCTCCACAGACGATCCCGAGAGAAGTGTTCATTGTGTACCAGCACAAAGTCTGATATGGGAAGAAAAGGAAAAAGGTTGGACTGGCACAACAGTGTCTGCATGAAAACATGAGACGGGACTTCTGTCGCTTCATTTAAGCTTTTTGAATATAAATGTGTGTGGGAGGGTTGCTGAGCTCCCTCGGGTGACATTCAATACCTCTGTGAGAGAAGTACGTTTTCATGGATGTGCTGGCATCAGTTTTCTGAACATCACTGGCCAATGTCTGTATTTTCCTCTACCAATCCACTGCTGCTCTACACTGTCTCCTCATCCTTGTCTAGGGTAACCACAACAGCAGACCTGTTCATTCATGCCTCCCCACAGCATCACCCTTACTTACAGTTACCTAAAAGTTCAAAGCAAGCTTAATGCCACAAGGTCAATGGGTCTCTTGAGCAATAAGGCCCGAGGTGCTCTTTGGAACCGAGATCATTTCGGGTTGCTGCACAGCCACCGAAGACATCAGACAGGGCCGGTGCTCTCTTGAAGGTTTAGATCTCGACTACATCAGTCTCCCAAACAGCTGATAGCATCAAATTAATGGAAAAACAATAGGTGCATATAGGCGCAGTCATCCTGGTAAATGCATCATCTCCAGACCAGATCGGGGAAAATTAAAAAACACATGTCCCCTCAGAGGGAAGGATCTCTTTTATCCAACGATGACACATTTATATCCTGGTGGAAGTGGTCTCCTCCATGACAATTAGTGTGAAAACATTGTGAATCATATGCTATGGCCTTCACAATCACCCAGCTGAACACTTATCAGAGATTTTGGAACACTGTGTTAAACAGGACTCTCCACCACCATCATAAAAACACCAAATGAGGGAGAATATTTTAGGAACATGGCAGCGACACCACCGTGAGTTCATAGACTGTTATGAACACTTGTGGTGTCCCAACACCTCATTTAGACTCTTTTCCTTTAGTCTCGCATAGCCAGACCTCCACACTTTGTTTTAGCCAGTGCTGTGGTGAGTGTCTTTTTTTCTATTGTTTCAGACTGGACTCGTTGGTATCTGCGCGCTCTGACTTGTCTCAGACTGAGCAAATATTCTAGTTGGTCTCAACCGCATCCAGCAATATATATATATATATATTTTTTTTTTTCTGAAATAACGTCCTCCTTCAGAACAAAACCACTGATGAAGTGTGCTTGTTCAGAAAACAGGTGTTGGTTTAATTCAAAATGCATCTAGACCAGGCAACTGACACTGACACTGGCCTAAATCTCATTAGCAATTACCAAAGTGTTTTATTCTTGACTCTGTCTCTCTCATTTGGATTCGGTCTAGACTAGTCCTGGTCTTGGACCTGACAAAGGGTCAACTTGACTTAAGTGCTGTGTCCGTGCTGGAGAAAGGCTTTAACTTTACAATTTATCTACACAGTTTAATTTATGTAACTTTTAACCAGTTTTAAGTTCATTCTTTAGTTACAGTACAGCTCTCTGTCTTTGTAACATTAGGGCAGCATAGGCCTAATGTTACATAAACACTGGACACACTAGGTTATTATATTAGACCAATAAAGTGTGGCGATTATGCTATTAATAAACCAAAACTCAAACATCTCTACAATCTCATCGATTGTTTAAACGATTATAATTATTATGGATGCATGTGTCACATAAATTGCTCACGTGGGCATCCAGGGAAAAACCAACACCAGGTCATGTTTCTTAGTGGGATTACATAACCTCTCCCATTAAAACCAGTACACTGACACTCTGGCAGTAACTAAACTCTACCACACGGTGGCGTCTTGGACTGTGAACTACCTAATGGCTTTGTGCTGAGGGGGCTGAGAGGACGTTGTACATTTTGTCCCACACGGTTGAGTCCCTCTCCTCCAACAATGAGGCACGTTTTTTTTAATTATTTTTCATTTTTTAGAAAAATCATCATCATCATCACAGCTCCCGATCGCCTCTTTTCTTATTGTTGTTTCGGTTCGACTGTAATCCCTCAACACATGTGAGGATGAGGATACACACGCACGCACGCACGCACGCACACACACACACACACACACACACACACACACACACACAAGTGGAGGAGGGTCACGCATAGTAACACGCGGCTGAGCTCCTGCTAGAGGGCGTTGCAGCTCCGTTTTACAGCCTATCCAATGATCAGGCTGCATGTGCCTTCAATCAACGTGGAGTAAACAGGCTGCAGTCTCTCCGACCAATCAAAGACGCGACATCCCAGTTTCTGCTCTTATAAATCCGGCCGGATCCAAGGTTTCGGTACCGGAGAATGAGAGAGCCACTAGTGAGACATCAACCGACAAGACACTGGACCTGTCAGTCCTTTAGTTTTTATTTCAATTTCCTCGTTTCTCCAGGTAATTATTTTTTCTTTCTTTTTTTCTCGCTGCTTTTGGTAACTTTAATTGTAGCAGGTTAGGCAGGAGCTCAGCGCGTACTCACTGTTACCGGACTTTTCATTGTTAGGTAAGAGCTCATCGTGTGAATCTAACATTTAATATGGCCCCACTGGCTTCAGCTCATTATTTAGTCCGTTTTAAGATGTGCGCTTATGAGAGTTTAATGTTTGAATAAGGCTTTTAGTAGTAGGTAGTAGGTGATGGGGATTACAACGAGGAAGCCTATGATGTAATATTGCTTCACTCTGGGCACTGTAACCATGGCTACAACAACAGGCGTAATGGTAACAGGATACAGAGTGGAAATGTCGAAGTTGTTGTTCAGGTTTGTTTGTATTGAGGATTTCCACGATGCATCTTTGTGAGCGTCAAATTTAAAATCTTTGTAGTCATGCACAGGCGGTGGCAAGTTGCCTTTTTCCCTCTTTGTTTCCAAAGTGGAGAAAGGGAAAAGGCTAGAAGTGCGCCTTCTTTTACATCCTCCAACACGTTTTCACCCCCTTCTCCTTTCTGGAACAAAAGACAATGGTGGTGGTTTTTGTGTTTTCTGCGCACCCCCCAACCCCAACCCCCAACTCCTGTTACGCAACATTTGATCCAGAGCGCACCGTGGTCTCATACCTGCATCTCTTCTCCCCTCCTCAGGTGTATTATAGTAGGAAATAAAGATGGCCACGTCCGCCAGTGCCACACTGAGTAAAGCTGTAAAGCAGCAGTACATGGAACTCCCACAGGGGGATAAAGTCCAAGCCATGTACATTTGGATCGACGGAACCGGAGAGGGGCTCCGCTGCAAAACCAGGACGCTGGATTTTGAGCCCAAAAGCATCGAAGGTAAGCAGCCTCCTGAATCTTCCTGAAACGCTTCCAGTGATGCCCAAAGTCCTACATTATTATAATATATAACCACCCTCCTCTTCCTCCTCTTGTAGATCTGCCTGAATGGAACTTCGATGGCTCCAGTACCTACCAAGCTGAGGGCTCCAACAGCGACATGTATCTGATTCCTGCGGCCATGTTCCGTGACCCATTCCGCAAAGACCCCAACAAGCTGGTCCTGTGTGAAGTGCAGAAGTACAATGGCAAACCTGCAGGTAACAAAGAGCCCAGATCTGTGAAGTTGTGTGGGTTTTTTTTTTTTTTTTTTTTTAAGACTTAATAAATGGAATACTTTTGGTTGCAAAATATATTGCCCTTGTAGAAAACTATTGTAAAATATGTTTTAGAGACAGTCGAACTGTAGTAGGATTAGGATTAAACATGGAGCAGACTGGTCTGACAGTGCAAGGTGGGGGCTGGGCTTAGTTTATAGAGACTAGAAATGTGTCATACTATAGATGCAGATTACTTTCAGTACTCTTACTTGCTATCTTATCTACATGAACAAACATTTAATGTGACCTGAAATGCGAGATTAAATCTCTTTGCCTTATTTGAACATGGAAATGACGCATCCAGTTTCACTCACACCTGCATATGAGCAGGTGCTTGCACACTTACTAAAACAAATGCACTCATTTGCACATGAATGCACTCATTCATTGTCATGTGCATGCACACGGATGTAGGCATTTAAAGGGTGAGGCATGTAGAAGTGTGTGTGTGTGTATCACTATAGTAGCCCTGGATCTAGCAACATTACTGCAGACTGTAGCAAAATGAGCAGAGGAAACAGAGTGACATTTAAACTAATGTAGTAATCTACAGTTTCACTGGATCCTCTTGCATGAGTTTAAGTGTCTTTAGGGGACATCTCATACTTTCAGAGCTCTGGGGCCCTAGAGCAGTTTTTATAACTTCTATTAGAGACCAAAGTACTCAAATGAACTGGAAGTTTATAACTGGCTTTTTTACTAGTGTTGGTCATCTAATCGTTTTTTTCTTGTTTCCTGCAGAAACCAACCTTCGTGTCACATGTAAGAAGGTGATGGAGATGGTGGATGACCAGCATCCCTGGTTTGGCATGGAGCAGGAGTACACTATCCTGGGAACAGACGGACACCCTTTTGGCTGGCCATCCAATGGATTTCCAGGACCACAAGGTAAGCAGCAGGTTTACTGTATTAGTGTAAATGTGTTTCCTGCATGGAAATGTGAATCAAAGTCTGGATAGTTTGAAAAACTGTCATATTTCTACAGGTCCATACTACTGTGGCGTGGGAGCTGACAAAGCCTATGGGAGAGATATAGTGGAGGCCCATTACAGAGCATGTCTGTATGCTGGAGTCCAGATTTGTGGCACAAATGCTGAAGTGATGCCAGCTCAGGTAATGATACTAAACATAATCCCTGTCTGGACTTTGCACAGGTTTTTATGGTTTTTAATAGCCCGTTTGAGATGTAACTTATGATTGTTTTTTTTGTTTTCAGTGGGAGTTCCAGGTTGGACCTTGTGAAGGGATCAACATGGGTGATCATCTCTGGGTGGCACGTTTCCTCCTGCACCGTGTCTGTGAAGATTTTGGCGTTGTTGCCTCATTTGACCCCAAACCAATCCCTGGCAACTGGAACGGTGCTGGCTGCCATACAAACTTTAGCACAAAGGAGATGAGGGAAGATGGTGGATTGAAGTGAGTGTCAAAAGCATCATGGGGTTGACTGATTGCTCGACTAATGTAGCATTTTTCATGAATGAGTTTTACATTTCTGATGGGGACTCTTGTCATTTCTGCTTTCAGAGCCATTGAGGATTCCATTGAGAAGCTTGGGAAGAGGCACAGTTATCACATCCGTGCCTATGACCCCAAAGGGGGGCTCGACAATGCCCGCCGTCTCACCGGCCACCATGAAACCTCAAACATCAACGAATTCTCTGCAGGCGTGGCCAACCGTGGTGCCAGCATCCGCATTCCTCGCAACGTCGGCCAGGAGAAGAAGGGCTACTTCGAGGACCGCCGCCCATCTGCCAACTGCGACCCGTACGGCGTGACAGAGGCCCTGATCCGCACCTGTTTGCTGAGTGAGGAGGGAGATGAACCTACGGATTACTAAATCACCACTCATAGACTGACTCCCACTGCCCTCCTGACCTTATCTTTTCTTTAAAATAGTACTGTATTTTATTTTTTTCTTCTCCCACTCAGATGATTTTAACCTGCATTTTAATGGTTTAAAGTTGGCTGGTCAACTTAAAACATGACACGGTAATATCTTTGGTAGTTATGAGCTGGTAATGGCAGGGTATGTCCTTCCCCTCGTCTTTGGAAGGGATTGGCTTTTGTAACACTGTTTTATAGCCCATGTCATATCTTTCCCTTGTCTGTTGGTGACTAAAATGAACTAAAGCACACAGACACTGAAGAGTAGAGCTGCTAAGGCTGGGCAGCATGTGTAACTTAATAAATCTGACTAGTTCATGTACTGTTAATATATGTTGACCTGCCTTTTCAACTATCCAGTCTTCAATGTTACTAATCTTTGATTTTTATGAAGTGTCTATTTTTTAAATGGCAACGTTTGATGTCTTCAGATTTTGGCACACTGGGTCAACTTGTATGGTACACTTTGTAGATGTCTGTACCCAGACTTATGTTGTTCAATGTGGTTGATCTGTCCATAATGCCATTTGTAGATTTCCTCAAGGAGTTTTATCCTTTTGTTAACTGCGATATTGTAATGCACCTGATTTGGTAAAACATGTTTACTGAACCTGGTGTTTTATTGATGCATTTAAAACTTTTATTTTTATCACAAGATGGTGTATGACTCTTGTCTTGGAGGCTTAAGTAGTTAGTTTTTGGGGAAATATGTTTACTCCTTTCTTGCAGAGTCCAAGGAGAAGGTCAATACCACTCTTTGAAACATAAGGCTACTGCTAGCAGCCACTTCGCATAAAGACCAGAAACTGCAAGCCAGGCTTTGTCCAATGCAAACAAATCTAATACTTACTGATTACCACATTGGTGACAAATTTTGTTACTAGCTGTGTTCCCCATTTTGCAGATGTTATGCTAAGCTAACTGACTTCTGGCTGTAGCTTTATGTACTGGACAGATAAGTGGTGACCTCTGCTAACTCTGCAAGGCAGCTGATTACCTAAAATGTCTCAGTATTGCTAAAAGAAACAGGATAGGACTGCCCTCCGCTTCTCTAGTGTTAACGAATCAGATATTCATTGGTCTAGCCATGAGTAGACTGGAGTCTGGAGCTTAAAGCTTTTTCAACACATGAATTGGTAATAGAGCAGACACCCATAAAACTCTTGCTAATTTCTTACACACTAATCTGGTCATCTTGTGAACACCGTTGGCTGTATAAACAGCTGAGGCTGGTCTCCTGTCTAAAATATAAATGCTAACGTTTGCAAAAGCTGTTTAAACAGCTGGTGAAACAGCAGTTTGCTGTAAACATAGCAGTAAAATGAAGTGCACCTAAAGGTAACTCTAGTAAAGGCTCTCTGGTTGTGTTTCAGTCTAGCTGATATCTTGGCAGGAGCTCAACGGCAGCTTTGTTCTGGCTGGTTTTTGGGACCCTGTGGGAAGTAACTGGAAACTGGTGCACTCACGAGACAATTATTATCCTCCTTCACTCCCAACAGCCTGAGGCAAATATTCACAGAAGTGCTGTGTCATAAACTGCACAGCACCTTGTGGCTGAGAACTAGACTTATCTTGTTTGAATCCTGTTATTACCCTCAAAAACAAACCAGACAGGCAGGTTGACACATCAGATTTATTTCAGTAGGCTTACAGTTGCATGGGACCTCTGGAGTTTGTTCAGTTTCTTCCAAAAAGAAAATATGACAAAATATATAATTTTTACTTTTGACCCGTATCCAAATACGGGCGAAGTTTAACTGTAAAATGCTAATGTAAGTATTTTCTAAATACCCAAGTGTATTGCACATGATGTTATTGTTTCATCAGAGTTTACACATGAGCTGTGAGTGAGAACTTCACAGATATAAACTCAGTGAAGTTATTTGTTTCCCTACTGACAAGGAGACATTCTAACCTTACTTCACAAGAAGCACACAACATCCTCATCTAACGAGACATAAACATTTTGTTCTGGTGCACTCTCTGCACTTGGGGGAAGGGCAATAAAGTTTGCTTTGAGACCTTTCCCCTACATCCCAACTGCCCTCACAACAGAACGTTAGTCAGCTCACTGATTGGCTTTGCCAGGAACAAGTTAACCAATCATAAAGTCGAAGGGCAGGTTCAGAGCTGTTTCAGAGGATGTTGACTGGCCTGAAGCCAACGCGTGTACTCTGACTTTGTTTTGGTGTTTTTTTTTTCTGCCCAAATCTGCAAAGTCTCTGAACTTAACACTTTGTTTTGTGCATACTGTTGCAGGTTTCCTAGAGTTAGCTTTAGATTTTCAAGTAAAAACCCTGTTGTGCAGAGTGCAAAGTTTGTAGAACAGCTTAAAAAGTATCATGCAACAGCATGAGGCTTATCTAGCATACTTCTATTTCTGCAGAAACCGTTGTGTAGTACAGTTAGAAAAATAGTGGAGAAAATGCTAAGTTAAACTCCCTCCCACACACATGCAACAAAAACAAAAACAACACTGAGACCCTTGTAAAGATGACACAGACCCATTTCCAGAAACTTCATCCACTGACTGCTACACACAATTACAGGGGAATTAAACTGGCCCACACACACTGAATTACATTCCATTATTATTATCATTATTCCCAGCAAAACTTCCAACATTCCCAGACGCATACAGGGACACAGTGTTCCCTTTCCCAACCCACTCACTGATTCCACCTGTGCCAATTGTTTTTTTTATATACCAGTGGATATGTGGAGAGTCAAAACATAACCAAAAGGAAATATTTGAATGAAAGTGCATGTCATTTACCTCTAACTGAGTTTCAGTCTGTATATTTAACAGGAAATTGTGAGGATCCGTTGTATGCAGGTCTTGATTGGGTGTTCTCTCCCTCTTATTTTACACATGAGTGTTGTAATGCTCCTGCAGGATGTGGGGAGTTTACCACCTCGTTACGATCTGTGAAAAGCACCTAATGACATTCAGTCACCATTTAAAGTCCCTTCCACTTCCTCGCTTCGAAGCTCAATTAGGAGGGGGGGTCAATTTGCATGCAGAATCCAAACCATCTTCCGCCTGGGAAGCTCAAACGAAGGGGAGACACTGGACAAAGGATGGAGAGGGATGCTGCCCTGTTGCTATGACAACCACCGGAATGTACAGGCTGGAACGTGGTGGTTCTTGTGTGGAGTGGGAGAGAGAAAAAAACCCGCGTTATGTAAGGAAGAAAAAAAAAACATGAAATGGGGTCTCATAAATGAAGCTGCACAATAACCCCCCCAGCCAAACACAACGTTAACATGCTCGTCAGTTAGCATGCACTCGCACTGTGGCGTCAGGCGATGCAAATGCCCTCCAACTTTGTACAGATTTTTTGTATTTTATTAAAAATAACAACTGCCATTTTGGTACTTTAACATGAAATAGAAGCAAGAAAAAAAAGCATGTACACTGAGTATTTATCATTGTTAAAGGTTATGGCTTTGCTGTCAGTGCATGTACAGAGTGATTCTCCTCACTTGTGCTGTGTTGTTGTGTAACACATCATACTAGTTCAAACCAGTACTGGCTCTTCTTTCTACAATGTGTAACAGAACAAGGGAACACTGCATTAAAGCCATGCCTTAGCAAGGATGAGGGAATGAGGAAATTTGCAAAACAGCTTAGAAATGAAGCTGCAGCTTGGTGCTTGGTGCAAAATACTGCATAAGAAAACTGCAAGAGATGGGTTGAAAATGTCGATTGAGGACAAATTTGTCTCATGGCTCATTTCTTGCCAAGAAGTATGTATAATCCTATTAAGGAGAAAAAGAGACAACAGGATGAGTTTGAGCTTATCTGAAGGGGTTTTGAATACCCTATGTAATAATTGCGACAAAAATGTTGCTGTTTATGTGAATATGGTTTCCTCAATAAAGAAATCTTTAACGTTTCTTGGAGATCCTTCTCCCACACATGCACGCAATGTTCACCCTCGCATGAATTTGCACACAAGGGGAAGCTGTACACACATGCTCACATTAGCTCTCGAAAACACATGTGTATGTCTGCAGGGGCTGAGAATAACAAGCTGCTGCATGTTTGCATCCACATTCACACATTCAGACCGTTTGGTATTTTCATACAGACAGATGCTATGCCCTGACCAGAAGCATCCTAATTGGCTAAGTGCTCTGGTGTGATTGGGCTGATGCTAGATCTCCCTCAGCCTCTCGTGCTTACCTGTGCCGTGATTGGTTATGCCATTACGCATGACACAGTGACACAGATTTGACTGTACTGATGCGGCACAGAAACTGCCTTTGTTTCTTTCAGACAGTAGCTAGATAGAGCAGGTGGAAGTGTGTTGTTTTTTTGCAGTGCAGTGGGGTTCATAAGGGTGAAAAGAATTAAAAAGGGAAGTAAAGTTCGATGGAAAACAATGATTCAGCATCTGAAATGTGTTTATGGCCTGCTTCTACAAATAACAACTCTGTAAATGTGGATTAAAGCACAGACATCTGTTCTGCAGTAATTTCCACATTACAGCATTACAGATTATAACCACCTGGCGGGAAAAGGTGGTGCCACACATGTTCTTCCACAGTCATACTTGACCTACTTGGATTGTGGGCAGAATCTGTATTAAGACTCTTTGCACTTTTCTTTTGCATAAGCATCCAGCAAAGGTAAAATGTTTCTTTGACGTAAATTGTGCGTCTACTCGTCTATATAACTTGGAGGGAACCAAGTGGTGATTTTTATTAATTACCTAAGAGTAGCTTTGGCATTTTGGCTCACAAACTGTTCCGGCCACAAACAATTCTGCTCAGTTTCACCAAAGTTCAAACAGTCCACACTTCCATTACTTGAATAGTTGGCAGAGTGGATGGCCAGATGCCAATACTCTTTCAACTCGAAATTCACAAGAAGTGCTCCCCTCCCCCCAAGGCCGCCTGCTGATTTATCTGCAGGGGTTGTCCCGTCTTTAACACACAAAACAATGGATGACCCACACCCCCACGAGTCCACTTTCTGTGTAATTTTCCACAAGACATGCAAAAAACATTAATGTCCTAACAGAAGTTTTAGGATTGAGACTACTTAGAGCTTTTGCTTGTGCATTTTGTCCTTATGTTTGTCCAGTGAAACTGTGTCAAATTAAATGAAATCATATAATATAAAAATGTATTGCTTTATGTGTGGACACTGGATCACCACAGAAACAGACAGGGCAAACATAAAATAACAAAGAGCAGGAAGTGGAAATAATTGTCAAGCAAAAATGGTGATACTAAACATGCAGTTGAAAATGCATTGAACAGTTTAACATTTACATAATGAAAAATACAAATATGTCACAAATTCAATTACATACATGAAGATTGGTTACAGGTTACTGACTGATGGAAAGATCCATAAAGGATTTAACTGAAATCTGATGAGATCAGAAATGTAGGTGTACTAGAAAAGAAAAAGCTCAAATTCAAAATGTAATGTCTTGTAAAACTTGGTCAAACCAGGCTTTCTTTAGTTTGATTCATACAAAAGGTGTGTCTATTAATCAAGCAGGTTAAAAAATTAATAATATAATGCCTGGGCATTCATGTATGAGCATAAGATGTATTGCATGTTGAGGTTTTCAGCAGCACGGCCGAGGGGGCAACGGTGAACGCCTTCTGGGGCCCAGCAGCTCGGAGGGCCTATGGAGGTCAGCAATCATCATGTTACGAGAGCATGCGCATGCTTTGATATGAAGTAAAGCAGATTTGCGGAAGGCCCATTTACTGGACCTCTTCAGCCATTTCTGTTAACAGGTCTGTTCAGCAGTATAAAGAAGTCATGTTTGCGCCGCGTGATGCTAACAGCTGCCTCTCACATGGCAACCATTACACCAGGGCTGTTTGTTTAAAAGATTGACCCACAAACAGGTCAGTGTTTTGGGTCAACTTCAGCAGTGAATGGACACTTCTGCCTCACAGATGCTTAATAAACAACACCACCGTAACATGAGTCAGGCGTAGATTTCTTCACACTAGAAGCACCCCTCCCCATACACCCAGTGTTAGTCACCACTGTACACACCTTTTCTAAATTAAAGTTGGATCACATCACACCCACAGTTTGACAATGTACTCTGCACGTTGATAATCATGTCTCTCTAACAACTAAATAACATGACTAACTGAACTCTGTGTGCCAGTATCAGGGAAGGGCAGAGGAAGAAGAACAAAGATCCTTAAATCAAGTAAAGTACCAGTAAATTAATGTTAAAATACTCCATTACATTATAATATTTCTTTGATTGTTAATAGTGATGCATTAAGTAGAATCTGACTGCTGTAACTGGTTGAATTGTATGTAGTTTTACCTACTAAAACCACTGTACTCTATATATAAGTTGCCATCTTTATATACAGTTAATCTATTGGATCCAATGGGTTTAAATGTTCTATGTTCACAGAATAAATCTGAGGGGCTGTGAGACAATTAATGAAGTAGAAAAGAAAAATTTGTATGTATATTTTGAACTTTTCTATTATCTTTGGTATTATTGTGAAAGACTGTTTAATTTGACGTCTTTAGGCCTCTAAGAGTTGAGAAACCATCTGAGAAGTTTTTTCAATGCATTGTATTTTTTATAATTGTTTGATTTTTTTTATTTCAAATCTTAATAATGAAAAGTAACTGGTAACTATAGTTATCAGACAAATGTAGTGGAGTAAAAGTAGAATACTTCCCTCTGAAATATAACATAAAATGGAAGATTCAAGTAAAGTACAAATACCTCTAAACCGTATTGTACTTAGTACTTAGTACTTATTACTTATCGAGTACTTTTTGAGGATACATTTTCTCCTACTTTATGCCTCTACTCCAAAGTTCCGAGGGACATATTGTTTTTTTTTTCACTACATTTATTTTAATAACTTAAGTTATAATAAGATAAGCTAGCAGTATATAAAGTAGGTCAAATTAATCCAACCTTTGCCTATTTTCAACAGCTATGACCCATGGTGTCTGGGTGAGCCAGCGAGGCAGATAAGGTGACTTTGGATGTAAAAGGGAGTAAAATGTCATCAAACTAGTCAGTCACATGAAAGAAAGAACCAATAAGGAAGCAAGGAGAGTGTTTATAGCTTCTGTGGAAGCAGAACAATTAAGACGTAATTTGGTGCATAAACTTTTGTATGTGTCATGAGGTATATTTCCACCCTTTGGACCGTAGCAAGCCGCCTTTAGCTTTCAGACCCATTCATGGCTATTCATCTTAGTTCCTTCAGATGCAGTATGGTGTTAAACTGACCTGTTTACACACAGCTATGTGTTAACTGCCCTTAGTGGACACATGAGACATGTCTCTCCTCTTTATGAGATCCATTATCAATTGCAAATATTCTCAAGAAGCAACTGATAATTATCTACACTTGCTTTTTTTAAGCAAGTCACTTTTGCTTTAGCTCTTTGTTGTTTGGTCTTTGCTGGTTGGCTGATTCTCCCTGTCAGTGTGTGCAAATATCATGTAACAGCAATCAGGTCATGGCTATAAAGAGTCCATCTCATAAAAGAGGGAGTGGCTAAAAGGCTATTTTTAATGGTCTATTTTTCTTATAGGACTATATGGGAAAAAAGCACATCAAGGCAAGCAAATAGTGAGAAGATCAAGTGACACATTTGAGACAATTTTGGACACAATTGATTCATATGATGTAACAGTGTGGGAAGATAGGACAGGGTTTATATTTCACGCCCTGACCAGAAAAGCTTGAGAATATGCTTTTCATTCCATTTGTCCACTCAGTCAGACTCTTGTTCCTCGTTATGTTCAAGATAATTTATTTTAGAAGTGACTAATTTTGTGTCCAGATAAGATAAGTATTATGGATTGTCATGTCTGAGCAGACAGGTCATATGGACAATTAGTCTAATCTAAATTCTAACCACTGATTAATAAATTTGATGTGATGATAACTAAATATATACTGTATATGGCAAACATGTTTGCTTTTCTTATTTCTGATTTTTTTTATTAATCAAAACAACGCCCGAAGAGAGAAAGAGCAGGATATTAATAACCACAAACAGACAAAAAAAGATCACAACACAAAAGTCTGATTCTGTGATGTTCTGTTCAATAAGATATGCAATATAATTCTACATGTGTGATGCTGCTTTCTAGCTCAAAGAAGAAGAATGGATGAGACGGATTTACCACCAAAAAACTGCTCATCAGCTGTTCAACATACACACATGTTTATGGAGTTTATGTCTAATCTACTTATTGTCTACCTATTTAGCAAAGCTCCCAAATCAGTCCCTCATTAATTATTTATCTAACCTACTACTTCCTATTTAATAAAAACGTAATAGTTTACTGTATTGTAGTGTAGTACTGCACTATGATTGTTAGAGGAAAGCAGTATAAGCCATAGACATTTATAATTTCACTGTGGAATTCTTGAGGGCATTATACAGCGGAAATGTTTCACACTGAAATAAAACGACAGACAGTAAAGTGCATTATGTTGTAAATAAAGAGAGATACAGTGTTGTTGATCCCTTTGAAAGTTGAATGTTAAAGTGCTGCAACAGACGTGCTGCTGGGTGTGTGAAATGGCTAAATAAGATACTTTCAATATGACAGTAAAGGCATTGCTAAGCTACAGTATACTTCCTCTTATCTGAATGTGCTAACATACAGTGGAGTTGGCTCATACCTCTGTCACCTCATCTGCACCTCCTGGTGACTTCTTTTTTTTATTTCTTTGTCAGAGCTGAATGAGGAAATAACAGCAATGGGAAATGTTACTGTAGCAACAAGCAGACCAGTGTTTGTAATGTTATGTTAAATATATCTTTGTTTTCCCGTCCTAATTTATGTATTTTCTGTGATGCTGCAAATGGAGCTGAAAATGTTCTTGATCTGACAATAAAGTACCATCATTGTCAATGTAATTATCCTGTTATATATACTATAAACTTGGTATGGTCCTTAGAGCTGGGTTCAGTCATTCTTGAGATAGGTAGTTGATTGTTGAGACTAGACACGCTTTGGATTATGGTGAATTGGAAACAAAGTGGGTCGGAGCAAGCCACACAACACAACAGGTGGTGTTTGTGCTAGTGTCGGTAGTCTTTTTCACAACCTGAGAATGAGATTCAACAATCAACTATCTTTCTCCACCTTAATATTTATTATTACCATCGAAAGGTTCTGTAGGATTCAGCTAATTCAAAACTCTTTGCTTTCTTGCATGCAAGTGATCAAGGGCATAATTTCTTTCGTGCAGCTTAACTCCAATCCTACCTCCTGCTGCCCCTGGCACCGCGCTACACAAACAACATGCTGCATGTTCTGAGGATATTAAGACTGGGCTGAACCCTGCATAAGGCAAACAACCTGGGTAAAGTCCATTGGTGGTTATGGTGAACAGGCACTTCCCAAGGCCCAGAGAATGGCAGTGGGACAAAGAGTAAAAACACAACTGCTTTGTCTTTCTTTTGTTCATCCATCCATGTGCTTCTAGTCCTGACCAGCTAAGACAGGAGAAGCCTGTTTGTCCTTTTTCCTATTGAACACCTCTCACTTTTGTTTCTAGGTCTAACAAAGGGAATGCTTATTCTTCCAGGATTCATGTTGACCTGATTTTCACCTCCCTTTAAGCATACACACATACGCACATACGGATGCTACAACGCACACACGTCTCTGGCAACTTGAAGCCATATTAGGTTGGGTTTATAAAGTAAGCTCATTAAAGGTACCCAAAACTGAACAGACAATCCTCAAAGTCAAAATGTTTCTTACATTATACAGTGTACCTGACCTGATTCTTGATAAGGCACATAACAGTTAGATAGAGGGAGATATATTAATTTAATCTTGACTGTTTGTTTTAGCTTAAAGATGCAGATATGGCAAGTTAATGTTATGTAAAACGACTGGGTGATTGGGTGTGGCAGAGAAGGTACATGACGTTACTTTGTAATGCTTAAGGGATTAAATGTTCAGCAAGGAAGCTGCCATTGGAAATTGATCACCTGGGGCTTTTAAGAAGAGTCTGATTTGGTCTGGCTTTTAGTTAAGTCATATTTTAAACTCTTTTATCTCTGCATTGATTGTATAGGTTATTGATTTTTACATTACGGAGAGATCTCATCATTTATAGCTCATTAACTACAGTGGTGGAAAAAGTATTGAGATCTTTTTCAAAATACAACAGCACAACACCAGCCAGCACAACCAGCTGACCACTGCGGGTGCTATCGTTGGCCCAGGAGGAGAGGAAGAGAGCCGCAATAGGAGGCATGCTGGCCCAGCTTGCACTTCAGGCTTCTTCTGGCTAAATGGGACTCAAGCTGGCCAAACAACGGGAACCAGCTCCATAAGAGCGCAGGACTCCAGCAGGATGAGGAGAGACGGACGGTGTTTACATCGATGATACTTGGTGCTCAAACACTGTCAGAACTGTTGGAAACTCTCAAATGTCTAACTTTATGACATAAAGATGAAACCATATTATCAGTACTATCTTGTTGCTGGGTGTATATGTGTATGTATATCCTTGTGTTGTACAATGACATATTAATTTCCTTAAATCTTGTCTACCTCAACTGGCTATTCTAAGACACATAAGGTAAGCCTTGTTCTATGTAATATGAAGACAGACTTCAAAAAAAGTGTGTCATTCTTTCTTTACAATCACAGACCAGAGCCTTTAAGCAGTAGAGAAATGAACATATTTATAGGTCACCTCCCCAGTTAGTCACACTTTGGGGGGAAGTTTCAGGAAAGGAAAGGACTCCCATCTTGAGAGTCATGTCGACCAGCTGACAAACACAGGCAGTTTTAGAACAGCCGACTGTCTGAACAGCCAAAAGACTGAGTGTAAACCTCAGATAACCCTGTGTTGTAAACAGGCGATAAAATTAAATCTGTAACGGTTAGATTAATAATGATTACAGAAATAAACATATTTTAAATCATGTTCTCCTTTAGTTATTGCCCACCATGGGTGATGGTGACCTACACTGGGATTATGCTATCTCTAGGATGTATGGCCTCTGTGCATTTGTGTGTGTGTGTGTGTGTGTGTGTGTGTGTGTGTGTGTGTGTGTGTGTGTGTGTGTGTGGCGCGTGTGTGTGCGTGTGTGCTACAACATATGAGCAGATCATACACACATGATTAGGCATGTAAAACCCTCTGTGTAAAGCTGCTGGATTTTGTACCCATTCATATAATTAACATGTCTTTGTCATTCACGTTTACGTAATGCAAAAATATCTCAACTGTTCTGTAACTGCTCATGTGTGAGATGGTCATTAAAAAGACTCACATGATGTGTTAATTTGATGATTACATAATGATTACATTGTAAAGCAGTTGCTGTATTTGTCCCATTTGTCTTTCTGTGCTTTGGCTTTTGTCTACATGTGTTGTTTAAATCTAAATTCAACCCATATATTAATTTGGTACTGCTTAAATCTTCAGATTTAAAGGGACACTCCACCAATTTTACACATGAAGGTCACTTTACTATAGTCATAGAGAGTATTACTCAGCCTGTGATCAGTTGTGTAATGTCCTCTTTGGCTCTGGAGGAAATGGTTACATCTGAAAAAAATAACCTTGACGCAGGCACATTTTTAGCTACACTACTTCTTGGAATGGCAATGATGTTCGGTCAATTGGTCATTTTTTCAGTCGACCATTCAGTCCAGACTGAAAAGTCTCAACAACTAATAAAAATGTTGCATTTATAGTCCCCAGAGTATACAGCTAAGGACTTTGGTGATCCTCATCTAGCATCAGGTCAGGTCAAAACAGTGAAACATTCCTGTCGGCCTCGGCTGTAGTTTCTGTTTAGTGCATTTATTTACAAATGTCACTATGCTAAACATAGTAATTAATTATATATTATACCTGATAAACACCAGCATATTAGCATTGTCATTGTGAGCATGTTAATATGCTAATATTAGCATTTAGATCAAAGTACAGCCCCAGAAAGCTGCTAGCATGACAGTAAACTTGTTTAAAATCTGTCTCTTGTGAGTGGTCCTCATGTTACCCACAGGCCTTTAAGGATGGTTGCGTCAAACTACTGTCATCTTCATTGTGAAAGTTGTGTAACCGCATATAAAGAATTTCCCGACCCGTTACAACAGAAATATAAATATTTTTTTGTCTTCAAATTACAAAATGTATCCTCTGATCTGTGCAACAACCACATTTGAGTGATTACCAGTTACATGAGAAAAAACTTTACCATTTTAGAAATTGTTCTTATTTGCACTTTTGTCAGTTATTTTTCATTATTTTGAGTTTTCATTCTTATTCTAACAGCGATTTGTGTTGTACTGGAAATAAACCAAGCTCAGTCTAATCTTTGTTCCCATCAAGTGCTGATTCAAATCACAGAAACAGGTTGTTGTTGTTGCATAATTACCAACAGTGTGTCAGGGTAAGCAGGCCATCACAGACAGAAAAAAACTGAGTCCACACACACGCGCACACACACACACACACACACGCTAGTTGGCATGCCAATGCAGTCATGCAACTTACTACATCTTTTGTCAGATCCTTGCAATCTGCCTGCACAACAACAGCGGATAAATTGCTTGCTGAACACATGAGGCCTCCCTCTAACTCAGAGATTTAAAAATGATTACACGAAAGCAGTGCCCTTTCCAACCCCCCACACTCCCTTGAGCTCCTGTAAGATTAAGCGCTGATCATGTATCTGATGGTGCCACAGCAAGTTTCCTTCTGCCTTTAGTCTGGTGCAAGGGCCTAATCCCGGCAAATCCTTTATTTTCCTCAGTACATCAAACACACACACACACCAGCCTAAACTGAGGCACAGCAACAAGTAGGGTAAATGAGTGAAGTAGGAGCAAAGAATACAAACTGCTGTGTCGTTTCTCAGAGGATTGTCATCATGGGGAATCAATTTTCTTCTAATCCAGACCCAGTAATCAAAATACAACGATGCACAGCAGACAGGAATGACGCATTTTCCCATAAGGCTGTGTTCTTGATGTCCGTCTGTGACCTGTTCAGGGTAATAGGATCACTGCAGTGGAGGCGGGCAGAGGTTTTAGGGAGGTCATGAAGCAGTGGGGGTGCAACAGGCCGCTGAGAGACCAATGATTGGACAGATGCATGTCTAGTCCTCTTTGAAGCCGAAAAACATGCGTCAAAGCATGTGTGGAGAGAGTGAGAGCGGCTTGTGCGGGAAAGATTCTCTGAAGCCACATTTTGACAATGTGAGTAGCGCTGGTCGTGTCATCAAAAGTGTTTTAAATTCCCATTAATGTAATAACAATCTGCAATTAACAGTGGAAGTAATAATAATGTAGCCTATACTTCACTAATTATATTAACCTATATTACAAATTACTTACAATTATATTACAGTAAAACAAAATAATATATATATATATATTGAATCCAATATTGCATTTCATATAATATTGAAATATTATAATATTACTACTACTACTACTACTACTACTACGAATAATAATAATAATAGTAATAATAGTAATAATAATAACAATAATAATAAACAATTGAACAGTGCGCTCATTGCACTGCAACTTAAGAAAAAATGGGGACGCAAATAATTGAAACATAAGTAAATAAAGAAACATACAAACCAAGTTGGGGCTAAAAGTTATACAGAACGATGGAACAAAAGGCTTGAAATGTGCTAGTTTGTTTGAAATGTTGTCCGCCGATGCCTGAAGGAAAAAGTGTTTTAGAGCTGTTCCAAACAACCACACTAATAGGCAGCACTAAAAGATTTTCTTCAAAGTGGGGCAAGACCTGGTAATCACACAACAGTTAACACTGGCTCTAGTTAGGGCCTTTCACGTTTTTCACGGGTTTTTCGGCTGCCGTAGTTTCTCCTACACTCTTGGAAGGCTGAGCTGTATTCAAATGGTTCCAGTATGCAACTTCACTGCCAAATACCACTAAACCCTACCCCATCGAACTTTAAGTTGTAGTATGTTGAGGTCTTTTTGCTGTTGGGTAAAAATATATTAAACTATAAGTAAGTAAGGGAGGAAAGAAGATTTATAGTTTGACAATAACTAAGGTAACTTTGTGGTTAATTGTTACATAAACAACAGTAAAGTGCAACCCAGTCTCTTCAATCTGCGGACAAAAAACACAACTTTACAAACTCCAATTTTGCATGTAAGTGATATGCCAATCCTTCCCATTATCTTCTGTGGATGTTGGCTTGGTTGAAAACTACTTTGTCGGGTTTAAAAAAGTTAAAATAGTTAAAATAAGTCCACATTGACTTTTGGTTTCAAATGTAACAAGTCCTGTGTTTGTTTGACTCATCCATCCACTCAATCCTCCTCCACATGCTGACTTTGTGGCTCTTCATACTATGTCATCTCATGGAAGTTAATGGGAAGGATTAGCATATTATGTGTACGCAAAATTGGACTTTGACGCATGCAGCGTCTGAAGTTGTGTTATTTATACGCCATTTGTTGATGCTGGGCTGATCATTGTCTTCTTTACTGTCATAATCCTCCTCTCTTTCATCATCACATATGAGTCAGGCTTCAACCCTTTAAAAAATGGCCTGCCTTCACACCAGTCATTGTGCCTTTGAGTCAAGCACTAACCTTGAGGGCTCCTCTAAACGTGCTGTACAAATTCAGGGCTAGTCGTTACAAAGTAAATAAAGTACATATCACAGTGATAATCACTCTTGTGAAAAGCCAGGCAGAGCAGCTGTCTGTGCAAGACAACCTACGTCAGCAGCAAGGTGAAAATACTGAGATTACAGGCTGGATAGACGGACCATAATCTTTCCCACAGATGTTTGGCTTTTACCAGCTCAAACATTGTACTACGAGACGGGAACATGCAACTCTACCCTTTAGATAAAGAAATGCTATCAGTTCATTGGTTTTATAATGCAATCATTAGTGTGTTTTTATGTCTGATACCATTTGTACTTGTTAAAGGATAATTCGACACATATAGAGTATAGCAGTCCAGAAATACCATAGTGGCTTTCCCTAGCAAATTTGTTCATGTTCATTTCATGGGACCAATCACTTTATTCACTCTGGGAGCTCTTCAGAGGCACAGGACAGATAAAAAGGAAGAGCGAGGGCTTGTTGAATCCTCTATTCTCTCCCCAGAGGCAGTTCTGTTTTTACACCTGTTAGTTTGTTGATCTGTCGCTGGGACAGCTCACAAAAACTCCACAACATTTGCTGGAGGTGATTTGCATTTCTCTTTTTTTCTTCCTGCACACTGCCAAGAAATATATTGAAGCACACATGAATGGACATGATTGCTCATACCAAAACCACATTTAAATTTAAATGTGAATTTATTTTAAAATTGAAGTGGTTTAAAATTTTCCATTTTTGGATGTGAGAGACATTAAAGAGAATTGTTTGGTACTGGTGGAGGATTCAGTAAGATGAACAATATATTCATTAAAATCTTGGATTTTGTGTCTGAGTTGGATTTTCTGATGCTTTTTGTAGACAAACAATCAATGTACTTGTTTACTCACTAGCTCAATACGGTTACACATGAGGACTAAAGGAAAAGCAGTGCATTGCCATATTTGGGAAAAAAAAACATTGCTGGAACATATTGGGAATACAAATGGGCAGCGGAGAACTACATCATTCTGCATAACGAGTACTTCATTAGACCGGCTAACTTCCAGTTCAGCCATCCACTAACTAACTAAAATTATTTCAGCATACACAATCTAACTGCTTCAGATGGTTTGTTACACAGACACCTGGGAAGTTGTCATTGGAATGCGTTTGGAAAAGGGCAGGCACAAATTATAGGCCAAGTGATTGGATGTCTTTCACCTTCTCTCATGGGGAACTTCAGCCAATTAGATCAACCAACCATATAAAGTAGTCAAACTCTTACGGAAGCCAGCTGGAAGAGGAGCAAGAACCTCTTTTCTATCAAGAAAAGCTTCCAGTGCCATTATCACTCTTCTTTTAATGAAGAAATACTCTCCAGTTCTGATGTAACTGATGCTAGCTGCATCTACAATGACAGCCACCATTTCTGTTTTCTGACACGTGTCGTCGTCAGATAACAGCTAGCGTTAAACCACGCCTGTAGCTCATGCCTCAGCTGCCAATAGCTGCTCTTAGAACACTGAGTAGTCCATAACTACTGTGTTCAGACCATATATACTGTCAATGGTTCAGACAAAAGTGCATAACTTGAAGCTCGGCGCTTGGCAATGGATTCTTGTGTGATCCAGCTGCCTAAAATTGGCAAATGGATCCAAATGGATAAAATTCTGATAGTGAAATGGATCATTTTGTGAGGGTTGTGAAGCTCAAAAAATCTTATCCACTGTTTTAAAGCTCCTTCTTTTCACATGATTGTGTGCAGGTTAAAGGGGCCTTAGGGGTCATGTGATGAACCCTGACATTGTAATTACAAGGTCTGGCCACTGGGTCAAATTGGCTTCAAAGCCCAGCACATTTCTCTGGGGCTTGGTTGTTGTTAAGATAATCAGCCAAAATATTTTTTATTTATCTTGATCTGTTTGCTATGTGATAATATGCTTGGTGAGAAATAAGTTAGGAGTAGGAAGACTAAGAAATAATAAACCTTGTAAAAATCTAAATCATGCAACAGTGGTTTTCACTTTACTTAGTGTGAAGACATTTACTGAGAAGAGATGATTGCCACGAAATATACATACAATATCATATCTGACATGTTTTACTAGCTAATTATGTTTAGATAATAAAGATTTAATTTGAAATTAAATAGAGGTTGGTTAACTGCTTAAACTATTCAACTCTTTGCCCTGAGGTGCACAATTTGAAAACCCAGTGACACCACTTTAAACTCTGAAGAGAGGGATTGCCCTCCAGTGGCCAGAGGACAGGGGATGTGGCAGAAAGGGGATAACCTCAAGGAAGCACTGCTCACGAATACTGCGCCTGCACTCTATGATGGGTCCAACAGCATCTTGTGCAACATCAAAGCCTTTGTTGTATAATTGCCAAAGTTTAGCAACAAGCAAAGCAAACCAAAATCTGGTCAAATTATGGCCAGAGTTTATCTATATTTGACTTTTTCACTAGTTTCCTTGATCAACTATTTAGGACTGCAGTAACGTTAAGTACTGTAATTAAAACATCCGATAGGTACTGAACTTTAACAAAAACACATATACAGTTGGCTGAAAGACATAAAACTAAACAAAAAACTGTAAAAAAAAATGTCTGAGCCTTCATCTGCTGTAATTGGTACAGGTTGCTGTATAACTGCATACATCTGGATCTTTTCTGTGGAAATTTAATGCACCAAAAGGCTGGTTCATCAACTCCAAATATTAAATCAAATCTATGCGAACGTTCACTCAAAGAGTTTTTCTTTTAACTCTTGACAAACTGAAATGTGTTTATGTTTGGTCTAAATTCAGCCTCTAAGAATTTGTCAATCCTTCCAATGTAAAGTTGCCCAAAGGAAAATTCAAAACAGCCATAAAAACATATGTCTGGAAAAACACACAGCCTGACCTAGATGCTCTTTTTTCTCCTTGTCTGGGCCAACTTCCTCTGCAGCATTTTCACATCTTCTTTGTCATTTTTGTGTTCCCAAAGAGAGTTTTCACAACAGGACATCAAAAGATTCATTCATACCTACTTATAAAGGCTTCATTAGTACTTTGAACGCTCATATGGCATTTTTAAAAGGTGTTATTGTCTGCTTTTGTCTTTTTTTAAAGTTTCCTCATTCCTTTTCCCCAAGCGTCATTTAATCAGTCCACTGACAGACACTCAGGTAAGAACACACTGGTGTTCTCTTACACCATTAACCACACAGTGTGTGCCAGGTTGCCTACCGCACCGTGGGAACTATATCTGTGGAGAGCAGTGCATTGTGGCACAGGAGCTGTCAAGAGGGACAGTGGGATAAAACATGAATTGTCCTTCAGCACGGACCCAATTCATTTAGCTGGCACACAGCAGCCTGTTCGTGTAACACCACCCGACTCGACCCGAACCGAGTCAGGCTAGAAGCATCTGATTGTTCCTCTCTGGGGTGCAACACTGAGTACAGACTGAAGGCACTATTATTCAAGTTTCCCTGCTACAGTGCACTCTCATGCACATGCATACTCTGACAGACACATTTAGCTGAGCCATCTTAATTAGAACTCACATACAAAGACAACAAATGGACTCATTATGTTTCCAGAGCAGTGAATGAAAATCTCAAGAATAGAAGCCGCGGTCAGGTTGAAGTTTACTCTCCAACACCTGTTTACTGTGGCAGAGGTTGAACATTTGACGGCATTTCAGCAAACATAGATCAAATCTATTTCTATACTAGAAATTCAACAGGAGTGTCCACTGAATAATTCATGATTCATGAAACCAGCCTAGTTTTCAGTTTTCATTTGTATTGTCACCATACTATCAGCACATTGTGATGATGATAATTAACTTTACGGAAAATGTCTTTGAACTTTTCAACTGTGTGATCAAAATGTTGAGTTGAGACATATTTGCATCAGTGATTTCAGATATTATATAGTGATAACAACAGAAATGGTCATAAAATACAAAGAGCTGCAGCAAGTAGTCAATTAATTGATTCATTAAATTAATTGATTTTGATAATTTATGGATTTTTACAGTTGATTAATAAAGCAAACACTGGTTCAGTCTTCTTAAATGTGAGTGTTGTTCCTTTTCTTTGTTTTATATCATATTAAATGAAATATCAATCAATTAAATATCTTTGGGTTTTGGACTGTTCGGTGGGTTCTTAGAACTTGTGATGGGATTTTTTCAATGTTTTGACAGATAATAGACAAAACAATTAATTAGGCAATAGATTAATCAATAATTGAAAATAATCATTAGTTGCAGCCCTTAGCAAAACTTAGAAGTTACTAATCACAATTCATCTCACAATCACAATTCATCTCACAATTTCTCATTAGTGGTTCATTATTGATTAAACATCCAGCTATTTTCTCGATTAATTGATTAGTCTTTTGATCTATAAAATTTCTGAATTTTCTAAAACTCACAGTGATGTCTTTAAACTGGTTGTTTCAGACCACCAAAGGTTCAGTTTATGATCACATGTAGTAAGACAGAGAAAGGAAGGAGAAGGTGGAACCAATGAATGGTTGGTATTTTATCTTGAAAAAAACTTTGATTATCAATATATTTTCAGATTAAACTCAATCAATCATTTCACCCCTAACTGCATTTAAACAATTTTGAAGAAAAATCAGATTTATTTTTAACAACCAACTTTTTGGCATTACTGAGGCACATTTCTGTGTAAAATAACTGTTTGGCCTAATTCTTGAGCTATCTTTGTCCTCAGCTGACTGTGTGCGCCCCGGTTGACTTGTCAAGAGGTGAAGAAGAGGTGAACAGCATGGAAAAGTGTCAATAACTGTATAGGACACCTGATAAATAACTTTGCCCTTGGACTGTTGGACTGAGCGTGACCTGCAGGATAAATAACGACCCTGTGGTCATTGTACTGTACAAAGTGTGCCGAGAGGTACACGTATTTGCCACAAAATCCCTTGAAATCGGAAATGCATTGAAATCAGATCAACTTTTTAATCCTACTACTGCTTTTCAAACAACAGATGAAAAGCATGCATACATCCTTGCAGAGTCATATGCGGCTTTAATTTCATGACTAGATCACGCTGCAGTGAAAGCTAATGTCACAAAATGTTTAAACCCATCACAAGACAAAGTCCAAACCAATTCGGACACCATAAAATTCAACCTCGGAAACCCATTGTTTGTAGCTGTATGATAATGAGAGTTGGCCTTGCGAGCTGTTTATGTAAGAGGGACTTGTTTATTCATAGTGAGTTCAGTTTGTGCAAAAGCCTCATCGGATCTCAATGGCTCCATTATTGGGCGAGTGGTTAAAGCCTCTTTCAAACTTCAAACATAAGAAGCCTCCTACTCAGGCACACTGGCCTGGTGATCTGCAAAAAACTGAAATGTAATCACTCTGCATGTATGCAGCAATGTGCAGCACAATGATAAATCTGAATACATGAGGCCTGTTCTCTATTATTGTGTCCCCAAATGTTAAGCAACCTTTGTTGAACAGTCTGCGAAACACCTGAGTACACTGTGTTCCCAATGCAGTCTGTGCAATAAATAACATACAGCATGTGTTTCATCTGTGGCCACAGAAATATACAGACAAACGGCTGAGGACGCATTACATTTTCACTGACCTGCTAACAGAGCTTTCCATATGTTCTACGACAGCAAAGAGAAAAGGGCCACACACAGCTGGGTCATTGTTCTTGACGGGGGTCCTGGAGTGTGCAAAGCCTCATTAAGTGCCTATAAGCCTCTTTTACTGTGCACCGGCTGACACTGAACCAGGTAGAGCACAGCGAGCACAGCGAGCACAGCAAGCACAGGTTGCACGGTAAAACCAGAAAAGTGTGTGTTCAAATCCTGTTTTAAGGAAGAAATAGAAAAGGATATAACCACAATCTTTAGCAGTAAACATTCCAACACCAGATCAATATATATTAGCTTTATTGTTGGGTTGTGTGTGGAGAGGGAAATACCTGCCCCCCATTCATCGTAGGGAAAGCTGGTTGAGGTTTAGGGCAATTGAATATACAAGTGTCCTTCTAAAACTCTCTTCTGGAGGAATTCACTTCCATCCTATATTCTTCTGTGCAGAGGACACTGGTTCCCAATAGAGTCAACTAAACTACACTGATGTTTTTGAACAGTCTGATTTCTTTAAAGAGGTTAAACCTGATGCATTATATCAAATCAAATGTTATTATGATATCAAGCTGTTTGACTTGTATGAATGTATGAGTTGCCAGAGGAGCCCCAGATCTGAAGATGAAATGACAGCAGCCATTCCTCGCTTGGTTGTGTCTGTCTCTTTATGGCTTCTTGATTACGCTGATCTCACCATCATGCTGGCTGCATCACATGGCTTGCCATATGCCAGTCACAGGGTAAGCGACACTGACACCGGGCACAGTTATCTTGGTGTCTCACAAAGCCTTTGAACTCAGCTGACAGGGAAATAGCTCTAAACTGAATTACAAAGTTAAACAAAACTGCAAAAACACTTTGCAACTAACAGTGGATAAGGCTTTGGAGAGATGTTTTTCAACTGTTTTTATGTGCATTTTCAATTTGCACATTAAAATACTTGGAAATAGTTTTATGGCTGGCTGAAGTGGAAAAGTTTGCATATCAAAAACAATAATAATAAAGTGTAACAAAGTACAATGAAAACAGACTTATTGAATATGATGAAAAGTCTTGGGCATGACATTGTACCCAATTCTATCATTATTTTCATTAAATGATTAACACATTTATGAATTTCATTTTTAAAAGTTGTTTCATTTCATTTCATATTTAAAAGTTATTTCATTTCATTTCATAACTAAAAGTTATTTCATTTCATCCAAGCGTTCAAGTTACATGAACAATATAATCAAATACTTATTACTCAATTAAGTAACGCTGACATTTAAAAATGAACATTTCTCAGTACATTACGCTCATTATTCACTCCAGCTCCCTGACAAGTGCCTCTCAGCAGCTCCAAAGCTTCCACACCCACATCACCTTTTAACATGTAGAATTACTCCATAATCACTCCATAAGTCCTGTCAACACTCTCCAAACTATGAACAAAACCCTGGTGATTCCTGAATGAAGGCTTATCAAAGAAACACAGCTTGTAAAAATAACAACTTCTGTGTTACTTTGGCCACTTCTATCCCCCGTTAACACTGAACCAGTTTATCCACCAAACACACAAAGACAAAATGAACTCCAGGAAGGGCAACAAATAAGCAAATCGACCAAGATGTCAAAATATCAGAGCATCAGTAATTGTAATGAACTTCGATCAGCCATAACATTATGGGCACTGACAGGTGAACTGAATAACACTGATTATCTGGTTATCATGACAACCAAAGTTAATGTGTTGGAAGCAGGAATAATGGGCAGCGTGAGGATTTGAGCGACTTTGACAGGGGCCAAATAGTGATGGCTAGACGACTGGGTCAGAGCATCTCCAAAACTGCAACTCTTGTGTGGTGTTCCCGGTCTGCAGTAGTCAGTACCAATCAAAAGTGGTGAACTGGTGACAGGGTCATGGGCGGCCAAGGCTCAAACTGCTGAAAAATGTAATGTTGGTTCTGATAGGAAGGTGTCAGAACACACAGTACATCACAGTTTGTTGGTATGGGGGCTGCATAATACATGGCTGATGGATGTATTTGTGTCTTGAAATGGAACTTGTGAGCTCATGGTTACGACACAAGAGGTTGTGTACTTAACATGTCGTTGAAATGGTAAGTTTTAGAGAACAACACTGCAAGACAACGGCAAAGTGGACACTCCAAGTTCTCATTCCTTCACTTATTTCCTTAAGTGATGACTTACTTTAGATTCTAAAAGGTACATTAAGTTAATGTAATGCAGGAAATGCCAAGGCATAATGAAAAGATGAGATTGTTGGGAATACCAGACATATTTTAAAATTGCAAAGAAAAACTCTATACAATTTGGCTGGCTGGCTGTGGCTCGGCTTAATTTTACTGTATGCAACCACGTTAGACATATCGTTTCCTCCTATCTTTGTTTGTGTCACTCTCTTTACTGGAGCATGAGACTCAGAGTTGTTCCAGTCTTCCTTTCCCCTTTTTAAAGTCTACTTTCGTACAGTAATGACATTTACAAAGACGTAAAAGAGAAAACCATCACCTCTAGTCTTCACAGTGTCAGACTCCTTAAGTAAGCAGTATGTGAACATGATGCAAGGGAGGTGACTTTTTTCTCCATGAGTCAGCTGTGTCAATGCCATGAGTCAGGGAAAGACAAGGAAACACCTGCTTCCTTACGTTGCCTGACTTTTTTATTTCCTGTGAACCAGTAAACCCGGCTGCCTTTTAGAGCAGTTGTAAAGCCATTTGTAAATGCTCAATAGGAACATAGCCACTGACTCAGATCATTCTATCCACCAAACTATGTTTCATTAAGAGGCGGCCAAATCTCCAAAAAAGAAAAAAAGAATTTGGTTTGACCTCTGTTTCGCACTCTCCAGGTGTCAAAACAATAGTCAGCGTTTTCTATCCGAACTTTGACTTGTTTTCTTTTGCCATATCAGTTACGCAAACTAATGTATGGTTTCCAGTTTCATGCAATTCTTTCTTTCCTTCTTTCTCTCAGTCTTTCTTCAGCTCGGACAGCTATTAGGTGAATACATGTAATCAGATATGGAAGAGAGGAGGAGTTGAGTTTTTCACAGCCTCTTGTTCAGATATGAACTTATTACCTCTCTTGGTTGGTTCTTCCCTATTGTTTGTGCTCCTGTGGGTGAGAAGGAGATAACTGTATCTCTTATAGCTAAAATATATTTGCCCAAACATCCAGGAATTAATTAAATGCAAATTTGTGTGTACTTTTAAGACGTGATTCTTGGCAGTAAAAGGTAGTTTCCCCACATGCTTCAATGAGCTAACAAGACTAGGAGTCTACAGTCATGCTAGCAGCTCTGTTAGGCTCATAGATATATGTGTTAGGCTGCTCTGAGGCACAGTAGCACTGCTTTAAGCTAACCTTAGTGTGCTAATATGCTATATATTCACCATGCTAAACTAAGATGTCTAAAAACAAACTACTGAACATTAAATTGACATGTTGAGCTGAGGGATCACCAGTTATTACAATCCCTCCTGAAATGTGTGGGTAGCACAAAATGTTATTTCCATACCACTAATGTGGGAAGAAATGCTGACACATACATAACAAATTCATCTGTTCATTGGTTGAATGTACGCTCTATACTGATTTTCAGTTCTTTCTAACGATGAATAAAAACAGAAAACACAAAAGAAAGCACATATATAGGCTACTGCAGTTACAATAAAGTGAAACAGAAAGAACACATGTATAGTTCATTAGTTCATCATACTGTCATTCTGTCTTATTCCTACTCCTCATTCGGGGGTGAAAGCAAGTTTTAGGGAATTTGCCTTATGCAGATAACAGGGCAACGTCCTGGACAGGTCACCTGTCCATCACACTGTTTTTTTAGATAACAGGCTTAAAAGAACATCACAAGATTAAATGACCCAGTTTATAATGAAACAGCAGAAATAAGGTGATATAGTACTATATACTATATGACAGCAGTGTTTTAAAGAAAACATGATTGGTTATAGTATACACACACTGCAGGCTCAGTGAGGATTTACAGCTACAGTGGAGATTATATTTTATTACACGTCATCGCTGGCTGTAATCCACTTTAACAGGGCCTTGTTTGCTGACACCTTGCAGATAGAACATGAAGCTGAAAGAGAGACTTATTCACTCAATGTCGTGGATAAAATTAACATTGTTAACTTATGAAGCCTTGACCCCTGAGTCAGTTATGACGGCACATCACACTGACACACTCACGGGAAATGTGAAACATTTGAATAAATATCAAAGCAAATACTGATCCCAACCTCAACATATTTGAATCATTTAAAAAAAATTACATAACTGGCTATGAAATCAGCATTCATCTTCTTGAGCTGACATGTTTGTAACGACTGATGTTGACATTGCTTTCCTGCTTCCATTTAGTAGAAATGTGTATATCAGTCCATTTGCGCCATTAAACTGGCAGTGTCACACTTTGGTAAGCATCCATTTGTTCTTCTGTCAACAGTCAACTCCAACAAAACAGATAATCCTTTACAGAAGATTTTTTGGAAGGAAACAGTGGCCATGTGATCATAGTAAGCCACTTAAATCACAGCTCTGGATATTTACTTTTATAAACCTGCCAACAGAAGATCTAAACAAGAACAAGTACCTGGAAAAAGACTGTTATTAAAATAGACGTGCAAGAACACGTTGCCTCATCTGTTTGCTTTAAACTGGATGTCCACTGGCTGATGGGTCAGGGTTTGTTGGGGGATGTGGATGTACAAACCCTAGTTTGGGGGGTGAAGGTTTCACAACGTGACCATGTGTTGGATCCAGAGGAACAATCAAACCGGGATAAGGGAGGGTGCTGTGGGGACAATACCGAGGCTGTCCCCTCTAGGCCCCACGCCACATAAAGACCTGATTATCCCCCCCTCCCTGTTGGCTGGCCTTGCAGAGTGGACAGACAGTGGACTCAGTATTTCCCTTCCTCTGTTGAGCCGTGGGGACTCTCCTCCAGTCTCAGCCAGGGCACAGCAATTTAAGGGGTGCTGTTGTTTTGGAGAGCCACTGTGGGAAAGTCATTAAAGTGTAAAGCATCTCTCTTTTATTTATTTCTAAAAGACTCCTGGAAGAGGCATCCACTAAGGCGGTGGATGGTAATGAGTGCTGACACCGACCGGCCACCCCCACAGTGCCGTGTCTGCCGATTGCCGCTGCCATGGCAAACCGATTCTCTGCTATGAAACCGGCCTGACGCACGTCAAGAAGGGCTTCCTCTCCTACAGGTGGCCAGTGTCTACCACCAAAAGTACTAAATCAGACCTTTTCTTACAAAAGGGAAAGGGACTTTTAGTCACTTTGGTGACTATTGGTACCGTGTTGCATGGTGGGTATTCTGTCATGTGCTCCAAAGACCAGCCTTTCATTATTTATTTAAACGAGACTTTGAATTAGTGAATACCTGATACGCAACACGTGTCTTTTAGGGATCTTAAGATGAGGCCTTTAATTTAATCAAGGGTCATTCCTCAACTGTCTCCTCTTACAGATTATATTATTATAATTCCAGGCAACATATATTTAAGTGGTGAACTGGACAGTGCACAGGTAAGTGCAAAACTACCTATCATCATTTCTCCAGTGAAATGACCCACATGGCAGGCTATTATCACAGTATTACAAAACCACAAAAAGAGATGTGACAGCATGTTGGGACAACGGCGCAATAAGTAGCTGTTTGCACCGCATTGTAATGACAGAAGATTGCCTTTACTGCAAAAACACATTGTAGGAGTTCGATTGCTGCACATAAAACAATAAGAGGTTATTAATTTGCCAATTCATAAATGATCAGCAGATAAACTGCTCAGATCACTGTGGTGCAATAAAATAATGACACAGAAACAGCTGAAAGCTGAGTCTAATGTTGAATTTCAGAGTATGACTACCTCTTAAATGTGGAGCACAGAAACCGGTCTGAAGCAGTCTGCTGGGGAGAAGTGTTATTCATTCATTGTCCCTGTATTTCTTTGAAAATATGGGGGCCTCTGCTGGAATTGAGTGGTACCACATGTTGTTTACCAACCCTTTCGCACCGCAGGACATCCCAATACAGTATTCAGTTGGGTCATTTTATTCTGTAACTATGCAGCTGTCTCATCAAACATAATTTAATAAGTCACAAAAGCACTGCACTGTGCATGCTGACCTGAAACCAGGGATTTGTGATGTCTGACTCCTCTCAGCATTGTGTACCACACAGCTCACTGAAAACAAAATATTATTTTGGCTTGTTGGACTCACAAGTTGAATATTTTACCAGTCGTCAGCCTTAAATATTGGCACACTACCATTCTATTTTCGGTCTGTCTATTGATTTGCTTGGTTAAACAGTGGGCCACATGCAAAAGGATAACATTCACAGAACAGGTCAAAGACACCAAGGAGAGGTAAAGAGAAACTGGCCTAACTGAACACACAGTGTGCATGGTAGCCAAGCATTACTGAAGCAACATTGATCGGATTTGTTAATGGCTGGATATAGGAAAGAGTGATTGATTTGACCGCCCCTGCATTAATGCTATTCACATCAAGCTATGTCCTGGTGGTCACACTGTTATTTGTTTTCTTGTGCCTTTATATTCTCCCGGAACTGTGCTGGGATGGTCTCTCTGTACACTACTGTGTATGTTTCCCTCTCCCAGGGCCCACATATAGACTTGTGAAAAGCTAGGTTATGCAACAGCCCGGCCACTTGAATAAACTGCCATTTACTAAGGGTGAATGGAGGAGTTAAGAATGGCGAGGGACCCATTGTCAGCTGTCATTGGTATGCAGAGTGCTGCAGCAAAACTATTAGGACCCTCAGCGGTTCTGATCAAAATCTGCTGCATCTTTACCCCCTGATCTTTGGGGAGCTTTCTTCTTTATGTCGCACTTGGACTGCTCCTGTCACAGAGACCAACAGAAACGGTCCAGTCACGAGGCCTGAGGTCCACCTATGCATGGCACATGGAGGACCAAAACATCCCTATCTACACTTAGAATGAAGCCAACTTTGATATGTTTTCAAATCATGTGTTCAAAAGTACTCGGAGACCAATCTTGAGTAAACACTTCACTTGCAGCGTTGCAGGGAGGCCCTCAAATATGCTGTTGTACTCACCGGTGCAATGAAGCAATAACCAATGGTGGACACATAGTAGATAACAACAAAATCATTAGTATTTTCTCAGGCACTACAAGTCAATGCTTTTATTCTCTCACAAAGCAATCTGTAGGAAAAGTGTTTGATTAAGAATTTGACGCCCATTGTCAACTGAATTGACAGTGCATGCAGATAAGCAACTGTTCTGGTTCAGTTTGGTCTAAACTCAAGGATTCACCCCAATTCGGTAAATCCTCCTTCTCCCTCCCAGACTCTCTTTGGAAGCGGAGTGAACTGGGTTAGGGTTATATAACCAATGTCTGCTCTCATAGATCCTCAGCAGCTCGTCTTCCCCTAATCTTTTCAGCTTGATTACACCCTCCATCCCCCTCCCCTGCCGACTCATTCAACTGAGAGTGTTCTCACACACAAGCACATCCACAGAGGAGCACATGAACAGAGCGTCGGGATCCGCCACACTCCGGTTTAGAGCGGATGGGACGCTTGAGATGGGATGCAGACGCAGGTGTGAGTGTGTGTATGTGGCTGTCAGTGTGCATCATTTTGTCATGACAAACAAGAAGACATGTGGTGGGTGCAGGTTAGCTGTGCATGTTCGACCAACCTTACGCCTGTAATTTCCAGACCTTTCCAGATGTTGACACTGTTACAAAGCATCAAAAACAATCAATCTCAGTCATTACTGCAGCTTGATATGTGTGTGAACAAGAGCAATTTTACAGTCTGCACAAAGACGTCAACAAAGAGACTTTACACTGATAATATTTGATGTACCAAGAGCCATGTCAATGGTTTTGTAACACTGTGGTGCAGAGAGAAGAATGCTGATACTGAGAGTGTTCCTGCAATTCATATGGATGCAACATGCAAACAGAGTATTACAAAAGAGACAAACAGTGGTAGGGTCAACATTTACTACTGCTTGTTTACAGCATGTCTGTGCCCCTCGCTGCAGTTTTCTGACAGAAATGAAACACATCACTCTGTTCTTATTGTTAACAAAGGTCAACATTTTGCGGTCACAGGGAACATTTGATAGATACTGTGATAAAAGATAAATCCAGGTCAAAGGCTTAGACAGTGCGTCTGTACAATATGCAATTCATTACCCATCATTCGGCATGAACAAACACGCTATCCAAGAACTGTAACTTTATTTTAGCTATAAGGAAGTCTGAATTCTTGCACTGTGGGCCATAAAACAGGGGATGGAAAGAGCAAGTGAAAGTGTTCTTATGACAGTCGTAACAGCATGCTGACTTTGTTCTTATGCTTTTTCCACTTAAAGTTCTTATAAAAATGGATTTTAAAAGAGGTCTGAGCACACAGGGAGACATGGAGGTTCAAAGAGCAAAGGGTGCTTTCCATTTGGTCCCTTTTTTTGTGACAAGTAAGCTTAACTGCAGCGGTAAACCATGACCCCTCTACCTGACCTTTGCTCACCCAAGAGCATAAACATGTAAATATTCTCCTCAGGACACAGCTTACCTACAAACCTGTTCACCTCCAGATGGCAATAAATCTTCCAGCCTCCAGCTGGCTAAACATTTAATATGTTTTATGAGCATTCTTCAGTGGAGGCCAACAGGCAGAAGATGCAGGAAGTGGGTGTTGGACAGTGTCCCCATGGGAAATGTTTCGTGTAACGCCACATAAACCTGGAAGCAGTTAAAAGGTGGAGAGGTTGGGGGCTTATGTAGTTTTTATGTTTTACCCAAAATATTAACTGTTCTGGTGCAGGCTTAATCACAGAAAATCCCATTATATGTTGCAGATATGTGACAGCCTCAGCGTCTTGGCTGAGTTCCTCGCCTGGCTCATACAGTAACCAGCCTCAACTCACCATCTGCTGCTTCAAACTCTTTTACCTCATCATTACTGTAAACTTATGTAAAAATGCATCAGACAGCATTAGGAGCAGAATAGAGAAATGGGTCAAACACAATCTTGTTATTTTGTATTATAAAACAAAAGTAAACAGGATTTTTATATTGTCACAGCATCTTCTTACAAATAAATTCCTCTAAATCCCTATAGCCTTTCATTTTTTTGCACTGCCAATCAAGACTCAGTGGATGTAAAACTCATAATGCAACTCTAAATTTAAACTTCTATCAAAAAATCAACTGTGAAATTGAACATCAGGAGATTTTTGGAGCCCCTCTGTTAGAAAAAAAAGAAGATCCTGAATCCATTTTGTCATTTGCGAGCTGCCAGAGAAAGTAGGGCACCCCAGATCTGTGCCTTCCCCCGTCTCATGAGCACAAGGGAGCTTTATCAGCATTATGGATATTCAAAATGATACTCTCATCACTTTGATGTAATTAGTGCTATCAGCTGAGATTGCCAGACGCACTCACATTTCCACTCAGTGATAAGAAATCAGAAAATAAAAAATGTTGTAGAACACTGACACGTTTGGCTTAGGTTTATCTTGCAACCTTCAATACACAATGCTTTGTGAAAACAGCAAACAATTTCTAAAGATTTGTGCATATCATTAATCAATATGCAGTTTAAAGTGTCACCAGATTCAATACAGTCTACTACACAATTAGTTCTCTGACAGCCTTAACAATAGCCAACAGAGGTTTGTTATGATCTAGTGACATCTATTGGCTTGATGTAAAACTCCACATTTTATATAACTTCACTGGAACTCATAGATGGAGCTCTGGCGCCCTTCAGTGGCAGCAACTTTAAACACACATAAGCATGTTGAGTTCTTTACTCAAGGCCATCTTGATACGATGAATTAAAAGATGGTAGAGCATTTCTTGTTCACGTGTTCACGTTCACATGTTTTTCTAATTTTTTATAAACCAAACAACTAATCTATTATTTGAGAGAATAGGCAGACTAATACATTTTTAGTTCCATCCCTAGATGTGACACTGGAAGGAGCCTTGCTTCATGATGCTGGTTTGGTATGAAAATTTGTGATGAGGCATAAATCCCCCAACTGTTACAGGTTACACCTTCTTTCTGATACATTAAGAAAACATTATGTCTTGTTGTTTTTCTAAAAACTGCTGTTAAAGAATCTTTATAGACTCCCTTTTGGAGTAAACAGTGCTCGTAAAGATTATCACGTCCCCAAAACAACTGTTATCTTACAAGATCACACTGAACTTGTTTTAAATTTGAATATGTAACAAATCCAGTTGGACATTTTTATTCATTTCACTTCATGATGACACAAAATGAAATTTAGCAAGAACATGGTGTCATGCACGCATACATAATGAACAACCTCATGTTCTACTGAAAGAGCCTTTTTATTTATATCTTTTCAAGGATTCACATTTGGATCAGTTACTTTTAAAGTAAACAAATTATAATCTTCACAAAAATATTCTATCCTTTACATTTTCCAGGTTTTTGTATAAGTGCTACACAAAATAAAATACACAGATAACACCGATACTTCACAACAGGGTGTTTGCATTTCCATGAGTCAGTTCTCTGAGCATGCAAAAATAAGCTCAGCACTCTAATTTGGCATGAGAGAGAGCTTTGACAGAAAAACTGGTCCCTTTGAGGAGCTGTATCACAAATAATGAAGGTTAATACTGTATAAGGAAATGCTCTGGTCACTGGGCTGTGTACCTGTATACAGGTGTTCACTCTCCTGCTGCTCCACATACATCTCTGAGATGAAACATTTAAGCCATTTGCATGCATTTGTTACATCCACAAAAAAACTAAAAACTTGTTTGAAGCTTTCCTTACAATATGGAATAGAAATCCAGAGCCAAACAAAGGCTTTCTGAAGAAAAATGCTATTGTGCACTTTTATTATAGCCCTCGTTAGTTTGATCCTGATATCTCAGTCTAAGGCAACTTTCCTTTCAAAGGAAATCAGGGTTTGAATGTCTCTTTTGACCAGTCAAGTTCATAACTGACAAGAAGACATCACAGTGATGGGGGACAGATACTTTTTTTTATGCAATCTATATATCTAAACTCTGTCAGACTTCTTGGCTTGTCCATATTGTGTATACTAGGTCCAGTGGAGGTTAACTTCTGCTGAATATGAAGTTGAAGTTTGTCACACATTAAAAATGAGAATTCATTACTGTGAAATTCACACGTTTACATTTGTAAAACATGAACTCAAGTTCAATAAATTCATTCATTTATGACTAATTTCCATGGCCTACAGTAACGTAAGTCCCTGTTTCACCTGGATCTTGACCTAAACTGCATTACATAAATTACTGAAAATATCAAGATGAATGTGACCTTAAAACTGTGATTTGAGTTGAATGTGGTGAGAAACATAATATTCACAGTGTTAGTGTGATGGCAGAAGTCTGTCAGACTATGGAAACATTACACACATTTGCATGTAAATATATTGTAACTCCATATGCACCATTGTATTGGCTGTAGACAAGTAGTGTGTGATCACTCCCTTGTGAAAAACTGTAAATGCCAAGAATTTAACCTCAGGTGAGAGAATATTGCTTTGGGACCCCGGTGACCTATAATATTTTATGCCCCCAAAACAAGTTCAGCACTGAGAATGGCACACAAAATGCCAAATGTCACCACAAACGTACCTGTACAGTTCAACTCTGGTTTTCACTAACGACCTTTCACATCTAATCTTTAAGTTTTTAAGAACAATTCAACAATCACATTCTTCGGGCGAGCCCTCTCGAATCACTGCTGACAGCTGAGGTTTCCACAAACCAACGTAACAGTGAAAGATAAATGTTAATGGTTTTCAGACTCTTAGTTTGATTTCTACATGAAAACTCTCCATAATGCCCCACATTAAGAACAAAGACCTGTAGGAAAACAGCACAAGAAAGGTAGGAATTTTAATTCCAAAACCTATGATCCACAAATACTTGGATGTTTCATTAACTTTGCATGCTTATTACCAGTTGGCTGCACAGCAAGAAAATCTAAAGCATACGGCTGACAACTTGTCACGACCAGAAATATGGCACTACGTAAACTAGAGGACACAATCACACTCAGCAAGCCCTCAACCCAGAAGGCTATTTACACTGCTAGCACTCCGGCCTTGGAAGAGTTTCTGTGCTGCTAGGTGACCACTTCTTCACGTGGCAGGTTGAGCCTCACTTCCCCTCCTGCTGCTGTGGAGGCTGAGTAGACTGCGGTGGCGGAAACAGAAGAAGGGCCGTTGGTCTCCAGGGTGAAGAGCTTACAGGGCCCTGGTAGGGCCGCATCAGGAACCTCCTTTTCTGGGCTGGACACTTGGGACGATCCAGGAGACGATGTGGGGCTGAGCTGCACAGCTGTGGTATCCTGCAGCGTGTGCTCGCTGGTCTCTATTTCAAATGCTGCCCCACCGGCCAGCCCGCCGTGTCCCATCAGCCCCGTGCCCCTGCCACCCACCTTAGACCTCCGTGAGCTGTGGGGAGGTGGGAGCCGGCTGCACACGCAACAGGCCCCGAAAAAGGAAAAGGCAACCAGCAGTAGAATAGGTCCGATGATGATTGGGGGATTGGCAGAAGGCACCAGTGTGCTGAAGGCAAACGCTCCCACCAGGGTGATGTTGAGTCCAGCCAGCATGATGCATAGGCCACAGGCACAGCAGAGTGCCGGAGAGGGCAGGCCATGAGGGCGAGACTTCCTTCTCGTCTTCTTCTGAGGGTCCTTTTTAGGAACAGGGGTGCTGGTGTTTCTGTCAGTGATGACCATGTCTTCACCTCCGGGCTCTCTCTCTCTCTCTCTTACACTGTGATATCAAATCTCCCCGTGTCTCAGTCCAAACTCTTCTCCATGGCAACGTTTAAATAAATTCACAACCAGGAGACGTCTTTGTCTGTAAACAACAATACATGGCATGACAATACAGAGTTTTTATTTCAGATTCATACAAAGAAAAAAAACTCTTGCCTACTGATAAGTGCACTTATTACAGTGCTCTTGTTCTGCACTAGTATCAGTGGACAGCTAGTGAATAATCATGGTGGGCATAGTGAAGTGTCCTTCCTGACAGAGTCTGTGTAATCCGTCAATGAGCTCTGAACATTCATCACTCTGCCCTGCTACTCCTATAAATTACAAATATCAGGAGAGGTTGTGGACTGACATATATATGATAAATATCTGATAGCCTGCAAGTAAAATATGCTGGGCACTACTACTGTAGTCACTAGAGGCTAGTCGCATATCTGTGGAAGGACTACAGAGAATACGGTCCAATATTGAAATCTTGGATCTCAAAATGAACTAAACTAAACTTTTAAGAATATATTCTTGCTGGTTTTTGTCAAAACTGAAGTTGTCTATGTAAAACAACAGATAATGTAGGTATGGTAGAGAAAAATAAACATTGAAGTAAACATTGAAATAAACAACAATAGTGCAACAGTTGAGAGGTAATTGTTGCACAATTAATGGGCAATGTGACTATTCATACTGTTGAATAATTACACGATAACTAAGCCTCAGTATAAAATGAGATGCATGCAACCTGTAACTCTTGTATCACCATTATTTTCTAAGCTCCTTAATAATGTGACATGATTAATCAGAATCGTTATTTTTTGTATCTTATTGTGTGAAATAAAATGTGTGCAATCGCACTGCAGCTGCCTCATTCGTGCCAGCTAGGCCACTGGGGGAAAGCATTTCAGTATTTAGTTGCAATCAAATCAGCCTTTTCATTCCAGCATGCAGCCTCCATTCAAAAGGACACAGTGCAAATGAAGACAGGGGATGTGGGGAAGAGATCATTTATTTGGTAAATGTATTCATCAGTAAATCTATGACCCTAAATATATAAAGTGTAGGCTGCATTTAAGTGTGAACTGGGTATTGCTAAGATCATATTTAAATGGCACACATGCTTATTCCACTGGTGTGTTGCATTCCTGTGAAATTAAACCGCAGAAATGAGAAATAAAAATGATCTTACCCTTTATGTCGATGCACTGAAGGTCTTCCCATTGTTTCATCTGTAGATTTTCACCGAGATTCCCAGTCTAATTACCGGGTGTAATTACTGAGAGGTTGAAAGGACGCATAAACACCAAACGAGGGATTTTCATCCTGCTTTCGTAGCTTTACAGTCCTGAGGGCACAAGTCATGACAGCCATTCAATCAGTGGCCGCGGAAACACAAAAACGAGGCGATCCGACCCCGCTAAAGGAATATTAAATCCAAAGGGGAGAGGGAAGATCATTTAGGTGAGATGGCATTTCCTCTGAGTTGACACACAGACGCAACACCGCGCACCGCTCCTGATGTGGACCGAGAGACGCACGTAGCACCTGACAGGTCGTCCTGCAGCGGAAATGGAGGGAAAACGCTTCTATATGCGAGGCATCTCTCCCACAGTCGGTTCCCGGTCGTCATATTTCATTAATTCATATTTGATCTGCCGCGCAGAGCCTCGTCCCTCCTCTGGATGCGACTGTCCTGCCTCCTCCTCAGCGGTCCATCCTTTACCAGCTCAACCTGGTGTGTGTGTGTGTGTGTGTGTGTGTTGCACGTTGCCTGTAGCTCTTCAGCTCACCTTTGTTCACTTGTTGCTGATTTTTCAAGAGGATCGTGCAATATTTTGTATTATTTCACCATTTATTTTGAAATTTTAATTAAAAGTTGAAGTGTCTCTTCAGTTGCCTTGTTATGGAGCTTTCAGCCCTTAAATAATATGATTCAAACATGATTTGTAACATGGCACTCTTTAAAAAGTTGTAATTAATGGCTTAGTTAATGTTATCATTACAACATAATCAGTTATAAGTCATTAATTAGAACAACCTGGGTTGCCAGGGTGTGAAAACTCTCTCTGGCTCTTGAGTCATTAACAAAGAGTCATGAATTTCTAATGGTCCAATAATCCAACAGGTTTAGGTTACCAATATTATTAATAAAGAGTCACCTAATAAGACAATAACACAGGTTAGTAAGATGTCTGTAACTGAATGTTAAAAAATCATTTATAAAGGGTTCATAAGGCCTGAGGTCAAACAGTCCATTGGAGGGGTCTTTCTGATTTAAAGAGAAATGAGACAGCAGATATTAAGGGTTGGGAACTGTTTATAAAGCATCAGTAAACCAATAATACATTCTAACTGATAAAAAAAATGTGTAAAGCTTATAAATCCTTTTGAGACGTTGCTGTATTAGAAATAGGAACATATATTATCTTAAAAGCTGAGAGAAAAAGTTCCTTCTTGACCTTGCAAATTGTAAAATAAAATAATTATATGTGGCCGGACACATTAAGGGGTCATTTGGATAATTTTTTGTGATTTGGGTGAACTGACCCTTTAAGTGTTTGCGGTTCTGGTTTTAAGGTGCGGCCCAGGGTGTTTCATTTTCACGGTATCTGGGTGATGTGCAATTAAGAGTCCCTCCATCGTCAGTTCTTAACACAGACACAGAGGGATGGTGCGATTGTGATCCGAGGCCTGACAGTCAGACTGCCTGTTGTCATCAAGGTGCTGCAGACTCCTCCGGCTCCTGTTGCCTACATTATTCAACCTCACAGCACGTCACAGTTTTTGTCAGAGCACAGCGTTCTTCCCCACGCCACTTCCCATGCAGCAGCCATTCTGCCTGTGCTGTCCTGAATATTAATGCATTATGTTTCACTGCGGGGGTGCAGTTCACTGTATGCAGTGGAAGTAGCTATTTGTCCCTGTGTGTGTGTGTGTGTGTGTGTGTGTGTGTGTGTGTGTGTGTGTGTGTGTGTGTGTGTGTGTGTCTGTACGCATGCATGTACTCCAATTTGTTTTGCTCATGACATACACAAGCAGGGAAACTTGAGCTGAATCATATACGAGTCCCTTCATCACGTAACAACCTCAATAATATCTTAATTGCTGGCTGTTGTGCCATGATGAGTTGAGCTGCACACAAGTGGGACCACTGGGCTTAATTTGCTTCACTCCCTGTCAGGAAGTATAAGAATACTTCACTAACAATTACAACTGAATCTTTTGAGATGTTTATTAGACTACATTAGTAGAACATTATGAGGTGAGTTCAGCAGATACAACAATTATACAGAAAAAAAGAATGAATCAGAAAGATTCAATTCAGCGTCTTTTGTTTCACGTTTGAAAGAAACCTCATGAAGAAGATCAGTTGAATTGGTCAGTCAGGTCATGTGATGACGTCAAGGCAGGTCTTGATCAGTAGGCAACTGCTTGAGTTTCCGTCTAGATAAGACGTCTGGCATGTCTGTAGATGTCCTGCAACACACCACACATGACTCACATAAGCAAGGAATGTTGTATCGTGTCTGTTGGTCTGATTAAGCTGAACTAAAACATCTTGTGGACAGAAATGAAAATTATCTGTTTAGAGGAATCTGTTTACAATGTCTTCCTTCCATTTGTGACAACTTATATTACTTGACTCCCATAAGTCATGGAAAATTTAAGAGTAATATAAAGAGTAGAGGAAATGACTGTTGCATAATTAGTGTATTTATGACCTCTTTGGATAATTTTCTGATGCTGATACAGGCAGTAAGATAACTAACATTAACATTGCAGTAAATGTGACCTTGATTTTCTAGATTTAAAGGACCAGTGTGTAGGATTTAGTGGCATCTAGTGGTGATGTTGAAGACTGCAACATTCCAAGCGTGTAGGAGAAACTACGGTGGCCGCAAAAGTCCCAAAAAACGTCAAATGCCCTATCTCTTTTCTATTCTTCTATCTCTCTTTTTTTTATTCTGGCCTACAGTAGAAACATGGCAGTTCAACATGGTGGACTATAGATAAAAATGGCTTATTCAGGTGATTATAATGAAAAACATAGTTATGATTATTCAATTTCTACCAATAGATCCTCCTAAATGTTACACACTGGACCTTTATTATTATTTTTCACATATCACTCACAGGTTTGTAAAAATGCTTACCTTTGAAGGAAAATGTATATATCTACAAGCTTAGAGTGACACGGGTCAACACATACAGTTAATGGATGATATGATCTGACATAACTGAAATCTATCCAGTATCTGTGTTTCCACAGCAAAAACATCCAAGTGACTGACTATGAAAAGAAGGTAATACCTTTTAATGTTCCCTTTAGAAAGTCACCATTTCACCTCTAAATAGTTTGGACAGGCAACAAAAAAGCATGTTTTCATGAAGATGTTTTGTTGACAACTTTGCTATGATAAAAGCAAACAAAATAAAAAGTTTACTACCAACCTGTCCTCATATTATCAGCAACAAACTAACAGTGCAGCACATAAGATCACTTCTTCATGTAGCATGACTTAATCAATCATCTCCTTTATATTAAGTGATCAGTCATTTGTCCCCAAATCAGTGAACAACATATAATATGATAAATTAGCCTTCAAATCACATAGTTTAGATTTACTGTCTCTATTTTATACGTTTATTGTTATGCACCAATTCACCAAGGCAAATTCTTTGCATGTGAACCTACTTGGCAATAAAACCGATTCTGATTCTGATAGATCAATATCATCATATCGGCCCTTGCTTTGCAGTGACTGCCTCAAACCCAAAATGAACAAAATGAGATAAAAACAGACACACATCTAAAAACTGAAGGTCAAATCATTGCACTGCTTTGAGTCTCTGTCTGGCAGGACAGTAACCTTATAACATTATCCTCAAAGATCTCTGTGTTCCTACAGTAAGTAGAAGGGATTGTTCCACTCAATGAGTCCAGTGTTAACGCACAGCTTTATGGACTATGTGGAAAATGTGTCATTAAAAGTCTTTGAAGTTTTAGTTAATTAATCTCTGGGCATTTACATAAGAATTTACGATGCATCCAAAAACATTCTTGCAGTATTTGTTGACAGATGACATAGATTAGTGTGTAAAAATAGTATAGCTTTATAATAATGAGGGCAAATCAAGAGTTGTTTGGAATCTGGGTCAATTTACTCATCTATTGCAGGAGGTTTTTGAGACACACTATTCTTTTCATCTGTCGCTGCAATGATTAGAATTTGGTTAGGTTGAGGATCTTGAAATAAGAATTACTCAGTTAAGGCGAGGGAAAGATCATCGTCAAAGAAAGTGGAAAATGAACAGCAGTTTCCCGTCACACTGCTCTGGCCTGTACTTCTGACGGACAACTCAAACAACAATTCAAAAGTTAAAACCTGAATAAAGTATAGTTAAATTTAGGGAACTAAAAGCACTTTAAGATTAGGGTAACATCATCTAGACTATAGGGAAATGATTGATTGATTGATTGTGACTTCAAATAGGATGTGAACCCTCTGATGCTGAACTTAATTGTATTGTACACCCATTCACCTCCACAACGTGCTCATCCTTACCTTTCTTGCACTATTTGAACACAACACCACTCGTTGCTCTCGTGTATGAATCCACATTAATTGCATGAACTGCAATGAATTCTCTGGATATAATATTGGTATCATACCCCTCGTCTGGGTTGGTCTCCGTTGGTCCACCCTCCACAAAGGTTCCCATTCGACTCTTTGAACGTTCCAGATTTAGTTGACTCTGAGTCCCTGCCAAGAGGTGAGCAGATAAACATACTGCAACGTTCAGTACAACATTATATGTTTCACCAGTCTGTGGAAATCTGAGAGCTGTATCGTACTATGAAAGCTGGCAGGAGAACATATACTTGGATTGTCCATTATGTATTCTTCTAGCTGTCTTCGCCATTTAAAACAAGATAACATGAAAAGAGAAATTGCCATCTCATAGCTGCTCCTATAACTGTAACTCACAATATCATACAGCTGTTCCTCACCAACTTTTTTCTATTCATCTAATTTTTTTAAACATTAGGGCTTGATAATATTAACAAATAAAAGTCAAGAAAATGAAGTTCTGCAAAGAGTTTCAGAAATTGATAGAAGAACTTTAAGACTTAGTGCATGTTGGCAACATTTTCCTGCACAGAGCGACCTGTCTTTTAGAAATGATCATGGTGAGTTACTTTAAATGGAATCTCTCTACATAATTAGATAAAATATGATTACCTTTCAGTGTGTAGTTTTAATATGCATATTACATTCGTATTTCCCTTCTTATCATTGGAGCACAAACGTGTAGGTCTTCATTTCAAATGTTATTAATCTCTTATCATATGTGTATGGTTGGCTGCTCAGTACCATAACAGTGTCTTGTGATTTGTGATTGTACATTGCTGTATGATGCTAATATACACTACACACTAATAACATTATATGAAAATGTTTACACTTTGTAACATGTTTATGTGACTTTCAGATCTTCTCAGCACAATGGCTCTTTTGTCATTTACATCTTTACTTGATCTTGATCATGAAAGAAGAAAGCACACCTTTTTTTTGTTACTATTCAACTGCACCCTGTGAAATATTAGAGACGGCTGATGCTCTGCAGTAACCACCTAGACACAACACCTCTCTCACTGGTGTTAATTAGCTCTCCGGTGTGCAGACTGGTGTCAGAGTTATTATCAACAAATCCCAGACATCAAGTAGCTAAGTGAACACAGTATCTTTTTTGAATCTTAAATGATACCTGCATATGTTTGGCTTTGCTTCTCTGTTGAAACATTAAGGAACACATGCACTCACCTTCTCTTCTTAGTGTCTCTACAGGTTGATCGGGAGCAGGATTGGCAGGTGTGGGGTGCACTCGGAAATTTCCTGGGAAATTTTCATTTACATCACAGCATGGCGTGTGATGAAACAATGTATTTAATTAAGTACAAGTACATAAATGACTTTTTTCAAATAATGGATAACAATAAACAACTTACCAAAGGATGGAAGAATATGGTTGATGTTCAGCCAGGCTTTTATGAAGGGGTAGATTGATATGAGCAGGCCTGGAAAGCAGATAGCACTATTAATTTGATGACTGATATAAAAACACTGCTGTTACTATAGTTTCCTAATCACTATAGGTTGAATAAACAAGAAGTAATAACCGATTAATTGCATCGTCAGTGTAAATATTTTTCCCAATCTTGGGTTCCAAAGAAACGATAATCAATCATTTTTATTACTTGCCCTGAATTTGCACTGTAGTAGACTTAAACAAAACCAGGATTAGAGGAAACTATTGTGTAATGCAGGCTCTAGGAAAAATCTCATTATAAAGGGATATCAAATTTCAGCGTGGTATAGAAGCATAAAATCTAATCACTTGCACATTCTCGTTTATTGCCTGTGAGCCTCACCAGAAGGTAAAAAAAACTCTTCCCATACTTGCAGACGATCAGGACCAACTATGAGACTGTTTGATGAAATAGCCTTCAGATTATTTTTAGTGTACCAGATACAGTGTGTGATGTTTCTTCCAGTTCAACTCGAAGCATAAAGCAATATCTGAACCGCAGGGCTTGTGTGCCTCTCAGTGGCACTCTGCTCCAATTCAACACAGTTATTGATTTCCCTTACAAGCCACAGGAACTGGCATTAAACCCTGGCAGGTCCTGAGGGTGTCTGTGATGCATGTATGTGCTTAAAATGTCATGAAACTGCAGAAGGAGTGAAAGAATCTGCCGAGAACACTCTGTTCATACTCATTAGTCAGCCTATGTGTTGGAGGAGGCATCAAGGCACATAAGCCCCCAAACACATAATTAGATGCTACTTAGCTGCACAAGTGCTGCCAGAGTGAATGTCTCTGACAAGCTGCTGTGCACAGTTTTGATTTGCCAAATTCTTGTGTACATTGAGGACGTCAAAATTAATTATTGAAAGTTGATCAGATCACCAGTGAGGACACATTTCACATTAACAATGTATGCTGATGTTGTCTTCCTCCGATCAGAAGCCCTGACCTTTGCTCCTTCTCTCCAGGAAAGCAGTCTATCTTGGCAGTGCAACTCGTCGGGCCGTCAGCTGGTTCCAGTTACACTGTTGTATCAAGTGATCACATGATGTGTTTTTCAAGAACGGTGGATGGAAAATGTCATAGGCCACTGGTTTTTCAACTGAATTTTTGATATATTTTTAAACAAATATTCATCAGTTTGTCCCCCTCAAACCAGACAAAACTCTGAGGAGATTTTGTTTTAAACGTGTGTTTTGTTGACATAAATTTTAAATCCTCACTGTTTGGGGTCTCACAGATCCCATTTCTCATTTAAATATATATATATGTTTTTTCTTCTGACCTTGTTATAACTCTGATATCAAGAAAAACACTAAAATAAAAGGGACATTTGCTTTGGCCAGAATCTAAGCTTGCATACATCCTTAATATGTTTTTTGGGCTATGCATGAAAAAACATGTATGCCTTTTCCAATAACTCAATCACAATGAAAGTTGATTATTCCTATATAGTGATGTAACTTAATGTTTGGGCTCAGTTAATCTCCCTTTTTTATCTCTTCTAAACAAACTGCTATTTTAAAACTCCAAAAAGAGCAATTCAACTTCATTTGGGAAGGGCAGTGCAGCCTACTGTCAACACCAGACACACAGCATATGAGGATCCATTGTAATCCATTGTGTATTGAACCACTTTTACAGTTGGGGTCTCTGAGATTACAACCACAAGTTATGTGACATTTTCTGTCGCAGCCTCCGGGGTCAAAATCCTGTTTTAAAGCAATTCTTCAAAAAAGTTATTAGGAACTTTCAATGTGATGTTTTTGAAAGCTGTTAAAGAGGGACAGGGCCCACAATTAGAACATTACGGTTAATCCACTGTTACACTAACACCATCACTAGTTCAGTGACACTACAGAAAAATAAAATACTAGAGGCTCAAAGCAAAAAAGCAATCAAGACAACCAACGATGTTTAAGGACTCTATCCTATAACGTTTCACACACACTCACCGAGGCCCCCCGCTCCCAGGAAGATACCTCCTACAGCATCAGCATCGCACTCCCTGGACACCCCAATGATGATGCAGCCCGCCACAATGCTGAGCAGGGCTGAGCCCACGCGTAGTCCATGGTACTCCCCGATGCTGACGGGGTTCATTCAGCAAGTGGAACTCGGGCCCTCACTGCCACTGGCAACTTTACTGTCATCTGCACGAGCCTCACCCCTCCCTTTCTTTCACTCTCTCTGACACAGAAACACTTTCTCTGCCAGAGCTCTCCATCTCTATTCTCCGTTGCTCAAGACATCTCATGCATCTTTAAAGATGGAGCTCTGGTTTCCATTGCCACCAGAAAATTAGAAAGCTTGGGGGCGCTGACTCTTATGACAGCGATACGCGTGCTACAAATCTGATCATAGCCCTCTTCCTCCCAGCACTGGCGTCTAGTATCACGTATGCAGTGAAGTAATTTAGGAGAAATGTACACTAAAACAACAAACAGCTGTGTGGTTGTCTTGGACACATGCAGTGTGTCAAGAAGTTAAAAGTGAGACACAACAGTGCAGAGCAGCACAGAGACACAAAGAGAGAAGGGGGGAAGGCAGAGAGAGGAAGAAAGGGAGACAGTTGGAGAGACAGAGTTGGAGTATGTGCTACTTGTGTGATTTGTCTGTGAGTTTGAAGGGAATGTGTAATGAAAGGTTCAGAGAGTCCTCTACGGTGGGGGCCCGAGGCCATCCATAAAGGCCTGCAGTTGCCATAGGAATAGCATATCCATGGCAACAGAGGGAAAAAGAGGGTAAGCGAGATAAACACTGGTGAATAGGATAACAAATGAACTTACTTGAGGTTACTTAGAGGAGAAACAGTGACATATTTCAGCAGGTAAACTCCTTTTTTCTTTCTCTAGAGCCACATGTTTGCATCAATTATTTATCAGTGCTGGTGATATGATGTGTGTGTGTGTGTGTGTGTGTGTGTGTGTGTGTGTGTGTAACATACGCAGCCCATACCTACTGAGTCATTGTAGTATTTGTGGCTGGTGACATATATACATAATGAACACACTAAATGGTTGGTTTTCCTCAACCACCACACATTAAGCTATCAGTGTGGGAGGGAGAGCACACTCATTACATGTGAGGCCATAACCACAAATGTTCGTGAACAGCACAAATGTAGCTCATCTCTGAGATCACAAGCACTGTGCCCTCTCAAGGGATGTGGGTCTCAGAGATTTTTGGTTGCCTCAATACATAAAAAAAAAAACTTGATGACACTGCTGTATAATTTTATTCCAACTGCTCCAATCTCTCTGTAATATATCAATTATCAAGTATCACTTGTGTCCTCACACTTTCCCACAGATTTTTTTTTTGTAATAATGATGGATAACTGCAATATGCAACCATTAACTGTGCTAAATATCATCAATGACTTATTCATATCTTATGTATTTAAACAAAAATAAATACCTTTTGATCTAATTTATCTAAATTAAGAGCATTGTCGATTAGCTGTATTTGCATTATGCTCTGTATTTGTGAACTATAATAAAAAAAACTGTGAAAAAAAGAAATTATTGAGAAGTTACATGTTGACATTAAGAGACAGTATGAGTTACCTAAAGTTACTAATCTGTGGAACAAAATGGAAAAGGACTGCGTTGGCCGGGAATCGAACCCGGGTCAACTGCTTGGAAGGCAGCTATGCTAACCACTATACCACCAACGCTGTGTTAGACCGTTTGGGAAGATGCATAATCCATGTGAACCTGCCATGACATACCTGCCATTTCCGATCCGGAAAAGGGTCTTGGTTGGTTGTTAGTAAAAAAATATGGGAAACATAAAAATAAAAAATAAAAATCACAATAAGCGCAGTTTGTTGTGGTCGCCACACAACGTCGCAGTTGTACTGGACATGCTGCTCAGTGACATTTGTGAAGCATCAAACCACCTCAACCGTAACTGCGTATTTAGAGTAGTATTAGAGTAATCGCAGGAAACTGATTAAATGAATCTATTTTCTCAGATTCAACCATAAGACATAAAATCCCCAGTAGATGCATGGCTGGCTGAAAAATCTTCTTTTTATTTAAGTGTTTAATAACACTAGTTAGAGATCTATCACATTTAATTTGAGTGTCCACATATCTCGGACGATGGAAAATAAAATAAAATACATTGGCCCGTACGGGGATCGAACCCGCGACCTTGGCGTTATTAGCACCACGCTCTAACCAACTGAGCTAACCGGCCCAACGTGCTCTCTCAGAGGTTCATATTCCAATATTACAGTGGACATGGTGCTTTCTCTGAACATCAGGTCACAATATTCCCTTACGACACAATTTAAATCCATTATATGACTATAAACTTGTTTATCTTTACATCCACCTTTTAAAACAAACCACAAAGAAAACACGTCGCTACATTCTTCATATAATATATATCCAATATATTTGTTTCAGACCTCGTGGCGCAACGGTAGCGCGTCTGACTCCAGATCAGAAGGTTGCGTGTTCAAATCACGTCGGGGTCATACTTTTACTTGTTAGTCAGCTAATTTTTTAATTCCCTACTGCCTCTGGACCCCTCCGTCATCCCACTGAATGCAAAGGACCTTCTTAAATCAATTATGATTCCTTTTTAATGCTGGCAATAATACTGTTATTGGCGTATATTTTTAATATCACTAGGAAATTACATGGGAAGAAGAAAGTCTTAAATAACTCACTTGAAAATGATCAGCTGTAGACATTGACACTGCCAGTTGCATTCCCAGCCCTGTGGAGGATGAAATATTTTTGAAGACTTTGAAGACCACTCAAGCTGTCTATAGGAAAGGGCCAGAGCTGTCTCTATATTCTGAGCAGGCTGAGGGTAACGGACGCCAACAGATTCCACCATAGCAGGAGAAATACGTTTTTTTATCCGGCCCTTCAACCCCAAACAGAAGGATCAGATCTCTCTTTCAGAGAAAGACATTGTCACCATTATATGTAATACATTACTGGGGAGGGTTTGTCCCAGATATCCAGGTTTGGACCTTATCTTTAAGGTAGTTTATTACAAATAAAGGAGAAAATTAAATAAAAAGATGTCCGTTTCAAACTTCTCCATCAATGCCATCCAGCAAAACCTTATTTGTAAAAAATAAGATATGAAAATTATATTACTTTCTCTTTCTGTGGACACAACCATACCCTTATACTGTTGTCCTCTGGGAAAAAAATGTCCCCAATTTTATCGTAAGCAATATTTTATCATAAACAATTTTATTTTTTAATAAACAATACAATCAAATAACAGAAAACTTTATTTTCTGTTTGTTACTGTTGCTGCAATGAATAAAGAAGCCAGTATCCTCCTAAATCCTGGTCAGTTTTCATCGTCCACGCAGAACAAATAAAGGTAACAATCGTCCACGCAGAACAAATAAAGATAACAATGAATGGAAAGTTTACTAATAGAAAGAAGGAAATAACCATTGAGTGAAAAAACAGGGCTCGTCCGGGATTTGAACCCGGGACCTCTCGCACCCTAAGCGAGAATCATACCCCTAGACCAACGAGCCAACTCATGGGCACTTTCGGTGTCAGGGTCCAGAAAATTCGCGACTACCTGAAATCTGACTTATTTTCTACCTAAAATCCTCTACAACAACAAAAGAAAGCCATATTTCGTGTCCACTTTACAGCTTTAGAAGACTTCCGAGTAAACCTGTTTACTTACTTTACTATAAACAGTTGTTACCACACAAAAATTACATGAATAACTTTTTTTATGGTAGACTTTAGTTACACATTTTCCACCTGATATCCAATAGTTTGCATGTATCGATAGCACATTCACATACCTACCGCTGAGTCCTAATCCCTGCGGCCACTTGCTGAGACTGCAGCTCGGATGGGCGAGCCAATTAGCTGCCTACACCTGGCTGTGTGTTGGCACAGGTTGGAGGGAGCTGCAGTAATAGTCTGTCATTGTGTGGAAAGATATTATGGAGCCTCTCCTGCGCGAATTAAAGAAAGTTTTTGACTGTATTACTCACACTCTTTACTATTATTTATTTATTTTAATGTCATTATATGATTATAAACTGATGTTCTTGTGTAATGCATATGGGATTACCATTACCATGAACTGATGTACAGATGTTATGCGAAGTTGTCCCAGTATTTGATACGTAATCTTTCCTAAAGTGAAAGTAAATGGAAAACTACGGAAGAGGATTAGGGACAAATGTGAACTTCTAAATTTGAGTTTTGAGTTCAAAGTAAAAAAAGAAAAAAAAGAAAAAATAAATCTTTAAAGTTTAAATTAAAATGTTCACATCCGTAGAAAACCAATACAGATTTTGTTTAAATAAATACATACGGTATCTAATCACTTAAAACAACTTACTTGAGATCCAACATTTCAAACTGGTGTTTTATTTTATTTATAACCACACTTACTCATGTCAGCCCCTCTGTGGGGGAGCCACATACATACACATACATGTTGCACCACATCTGAGAAGCTACTGTACTTAAAGGGGGGGGGACGGGGTGGCACATGTGTCCCTTCATAAATACTTCTGCTGTGTACCAAAACAAAGTAACACCCGCTTTGTTCACACGGTATCTCATGTGAGGGTTGGTTTGGTGCTGGATGCTCGGTCCGCAGCCATTATTACAGTGGTAACATTCAACCTCGTTGTTACTGAATACGGACGAGTCAGCGACTCTTTGTACGGAAGCATACGGGGGTTTATCTGGAGTCATGTGACCTACACTCAGCCATCTTGTGGAAAACGGAGAGAGAGAGAGAGAGAGAGAGAGAGAGAGAGAGCGCCACACAGAGAGAGAGAGAGAGAGAGAGAGAGAGAGAGAGAGAGAGCGCCACACACACAGAGAGAGAGAGAGAGAGAGAGACCACACAACTCGCATACAAACCTTGTGCTGTCAGAACAAGCAGAGGTAAGACAGCCAAAGTTTAATACACTAGCAAAGAGAGAATCGTACATTTAGGTGAGGTGTCATGTCAGGGAGGCATATTCAGAGGGGCTGGAGGGGGGCTTGGGTCTGTTGTTAATCCAACATGTTTACTTGGCCTTGCGGCACCGGACTCCAGTGATTGTGTGTGCGTGTCCGGGCTGCGTGAAGTGCGGGACGTCTGAGGAGGAAATGTTGTTGTGGATCCTGGCTGCCTCGAAGGCCGCGTGTAGCTAGTTAGCCAACCTGTTAGCGTGCTAGCTACAAGTGTGTAGGATTAACTGATACCAGAGGAGTGTTTACAGCTGTTACATATACAGAGACAGTAAACGACCATACCTCGTATTCTGGGGTGAATTAAATTGAGTGTCAGTACGTTATAGTGGCATCTTACACATTAGCTAGCTACGTTGGGATAAAACGATGCTAGCAACCGTTAGCTAGTTGACCAACTGCTGTTAGCTAGCTAACGCGCTAGCACCGCCGTCGTCAGCGAGCGAAAATACCCTGTTTGTGGCAGCAGCATGTTAGCAAGTGGCACTTTAACTAGCCACAACCCCGCCGGCACCTTTCTGAACACAAGTACTGACTCTTCTATCGGCTTGTAGCCATTAATGAAACGTGTTAGCAGTGTGTTGTCAGTCAGTGGGCTCCGTTATCAGCGTTGGTTATTTGAATGGTTAGCTAACGTAATGCTGGTAAACGAGGGTGATCTTACACTTATAACCTTCGGGGCTGGTGGTGAGCACTGCAAGACACTTTTTGAAACATTATTGGGCTTCAGTGTGGTTTATAACAACAGGATGGGTCGTGAGGTAGCTGTGTGTCCTCTGGTTCACTGGTAGATTATCGATATACGAGGGTAACTATCCGGACGAGTTTCCAAGAACATTAATGGTCAGTCTTTTTTCCGCTGACTTGAATCGTTTCCCCTTTATCAGAAATCCAAAGGATCCAAAGTGATTTAAAAAAAAAAAAAAAAGTTGTGCTCAGATTGGATTAAATGCAAAGCTTTTGTTTCTTAAATCATTTCAGACGAGTCATAATGTTGCGTAAACTCAGCCAGTGGTTTTCACTTTATGGTAATTGTGGCTAAGCGTGCGGGGCGTGCGGGGCGGTTGCCAGAAAACGTCGCTAACTTCAAGTTGCTTGCAGTTATTGCGTTAACGATCAACTTACACGTGGCTTATCCTGGCTCCCATAAGGTCAGCGGTAGTGTGGGTCTACTGTCGCCTTTTGTGTCCGATATTTGAGGAAGTCTCTCTGCGTTATAACTCCTTTTTGCTTTCAAGCCTGGGTGTAAAAGGAGGGGAAAGTCTTTGGCAGTGGAGACCATAGCGTAAACAAACCCTTGTTGGCAAAACATGAGTATTTATTTTTATTTGCAGAAGTAAAGGCAACTCCCAAGTTGTCACTTACAGGTGTCTGACATACCCGCTTTGCAGGCTGGGAGACTTCCTAAAATAGCTTTAGCAGATTGAAATCGTATACTGAGTGCTAGTGGGATGGGCTAAAGAGTAGATCCTTGGAATATCTTGAAGTCGGTGACAAAACTTTAAGTGTTTTTCTAATGCTTTGGTAAAGGAATTGCCTCAGTGAAATAAAACAATTACTTCAACTTGTATGGTAAAATTTAGTAGGTTAAGTAATAATATTTGTGTATATGTACATTTGTTTCAAATGTTTTTGAATGGGGAATTGATTGAATTTAAGTTATACTGATTTTGACATAATTAGTAATGAATAGACGAGTGCTCAATCTGGAGCAGGACAGCGCTGCAATTAAATTGTTTGTTCATGCAACATATGGTAATTGCAATAGCCTAATCTTTTTTTACTTAATGAAAACATTGACAAAATATTTTCGAAGAGGTTCAATTAATACAGTTAACTGTTGCTTCACTTGTGTATGAACAAAACTAAAATCATACAAATAAACTATTAATAAATGCTTAAGCAAAATGGACTACATAAGTATTTAGGATTTTTCTTTTCTGTGCAACATCGGTAAAAAACAAAACTACAGCACAGTGGTGATGCATCCTTTTATCTTCTTGCTTTTAATTTGTTTTCCAACAGTAGTATGGTTATTCAATAACAGTATACTAACTGGTAATAATCCTTCTCCTCCTTTCTCATGTTTGCAGAACTTCAAGGAAGAATGGCCGAAACCCAGACACTTAACTTTGGACCAGAATGGTAAATGAACTGGCATGACTTCATGATTAGTCTGAGGGAAATGATTAGTTGGTTGTGAAACTGGTTTTCCCAATGCAGCTTTTCCATACATGTTCAGACATGCCAAATGCTATCTTAGCTTCAGTGTTGTCTCCCCTTCTTCTGTTCCCTCTGGTCTTACTACCCTTTGTCTCTCCGCAGGCTCCGTGCCCTTTCTGGAGGTGGTAGCAGCAGCAGCAGCGGTGGTGGTGGTGGAAGTGGCTGTGCGGTTGCCTCTCCACCCCTCTCACCTGCCTTGCCAAAGTATAAACTTGCAGACTATCGCTACGGGAGAGAAGAAATGTTAGCACTTTATGTAAAGGATAACAAGGTGGGTAGGCATATAATGTCTGTATCTTACCTGTTGATGCAATGCAGTCGAGGTGATTTGCATGCAAATTATATTACTGCCGAGAGTAGATTTACACCTTTTTGTTATTTGGTGTGATTCTTTTAAAGCCGTATGCATCTTAACAGTGAAGTTTGTGATTGTTTATTTCTCTCCTCCAGATCCCTATAGATCTACACGATAAGGAGTTCCTGCCCATATTGCAAGAGGAGCCCTTGCCGCCTCTGGCACTCGTGTCTTTTACAGAGGAGGAACAGGTAGGAATACATGTCATAATATCTGGTCTTTGGCTCGGTGTGAAATAGTAAGATCAGAAACTGGTTCTGACTTATCAGGCAGATTAATATAAATGTCATATTGGTGTGCGCTGGTAGCTCACCTGGTACAGCTGGCACTCCACGTACCAAAGCTGAGTCCTTACAGCAGTGGCCCTAGGTTTGACTCCAACCTCTGGCCCTATGCTGTGTGTCATCCCCTCTCTCCTCTTTCATGTCACTCTTCAGCTGTCATTATCAATTAATGGCAATAAAAAATATAATAAATAAAATATATTAAAAATTGTAATTGTCTTGGAATATGTACTTTTGTTAATTAGGCTACCAAATACACAGTCAGTGCAAAGAAGAAAGCTGAGAGCCTGCTGTTCATCCCCCCTTTCTTCCCCTCCCCTTTTTGTATTTGCAGAGAAATTTTTCCATGTCTGTAAACAGTGCAGCTGTACTTCGGCTGACAGGGCGAGGAGGCGGGCCGATAGTAGGGGCACCAAGAGGCCGAAGTACCTCAAGGGGTAGAGGTAAGAATTTACCAAGATCATACATGAATGTGTCGTATTTTCTTTCTCATTTCAAGGGTAAATAGCTGCAGAGGGAGTTCACCACCGTGGACTCACTATGGTAGATTTCACTTTTTAAATGAGCCTTCATTTTAGCTTTATCAGCTATTCTGTCTATGAGGTTTTCAAAGTCTTAACAACTGCAGACAGTTAAGATCCCTTTGAAGAGTCCCACTAATTTGGCCACAGCTTGAGACAAGATGGGGTTATATTAGTACTCTGTAGGTGTTGTGCTTACTCAGCATACTCCTTCCCAGCTGCCTGCACTTGTAACTGATGTGTTTCGAACATGGAAAACCCTGTTTGAAATTGGTATGCTAGTAGCACACACACTCAAGACAGCCGTACACATCTTCCAGTCAGTTAAAGCTCCATACTGTATTTAACGATCCTGTTTAGAGTGCTTACGTTACTGTTGGTAAGTGTGTTTAAACAAGTTTAGTATGTAGCTTCTGGCTGCTGTGTGCGTCAAATGAAGTGCATGTGAACATTTTCTGACCCACCTATATTGAAGGTTGATTGAGAAGCCATGTCATAAAGGGTTTTATTACAGGAAGTAGTCATAGGTATGTTGGTGTCACTGTTAGGGGATATTGTGTATGAATCATAGTGAAGACAGATTTAATTAAAAACCAGAAGAGCTGGGTTATTTGACATCTTCTGGATGAAAAGGAAAAGTACAGCACCATGATTCAGCAGATTTGTGGAATAGATGATGGTAGTTCAGTTACGTGTTTGATAAAGAATATGTAAACTATTTCAAATTCATCCAATTAATTCACCTGAGCACCCGTGACTAACAGAAGATGGGTATAGACTTTTTGATCATCTGCTGTGGAGAATCTGTTTTATGCAACCCTCCGCTGATGTTTGAACCACATTTTGTCCTTTGATCACAATGTTAAATACCCTTTAAATGCTTTGCAGTTGCACACAGTCATCAGCAACTAGTTTAGTTCATGTCACCTGTGATTGTTTTCAGGCCGGGGAAGAGGAGATGGAGGGTTTTACCAAAGAAGTTTTGATGATGTGGAAGGTTTTGGTCGTGGAGGGAGGGAGATGCATCGCTCCCAAAGCTGGGAGGAAAGGTATTAAAATGCCCGTTTGTTTTTTCTGAGTTTTTGCTAGACAGCAATTAAACATCATTTGCTATGACTTTACATGATGTGTGGTTTTGTTATCTCACCAGGGGAGATAGAAGGTTTGAAAAGCCAGGTCGAAAAGAGCCAGGTTGGTGTTAGTTTGTGGCTCAAATAATCAATACATGATGTACTTTTTGGCAAATGCACTGGCTTATCTACTTTTTGCTCTCTGTCAATCTAGTCGAAGCTGCTCCAGGACATTTTCAGATGAATCACAGTAAGTGTGCCTTTTGTATAAGTTGATTGATTGATTGATTGATAATAATTGACTTATAGAGAGTTCAGATGTCTTTAGTAGGTCCTGTTCAGACCTGGCATTAACATGCATTTAGGTGATACAGTTACAAGTGGACAGCATTAAGTACGTCAGTTTGCACCTGGCATTAGGACGCATCTCAAACGGTGTGTTCACAAACATCTGCTGCTTATCTTTGCAAGTAAGAGGGCAAAAACGTATTTAGTTGCATTACAGTGAACCAAATAGAAATCCGACAGCGTGTTTCATGTTTATATATAGGCCTTCCTTCAATGAGGTCCAGGACACATTACACACACTACTAAAGGAATGTGGTCACATGTGGCCCAGACAACCTCCGAATGTGGTCTGAGCGAATTGATCTCAGTGCATCTGGAGTGAATTCACACCTGTACTTACAGCTGTCCACTTGTGATCTGATATTGATTCCAGGTCTAAACGGGCCTTAAATGACACAGATAAAAAGATAGATTTTCATTTGATTGACAGCATTGAGTGAGCTTGCTACCTATGAAAATAATGATGATAGCTTGACCTTTAACTATACCCTTACCTACTACTCTTTACAGTTCGAGGCAACTATGAGGATGTTGGAACAGGCCTACCGAGGAAGCATGAATTCACGCGTGCAGAGAGTGAGAACTGGCGTTCTTCTCGTGATGATCAGAATGGTGAGGATGATGAGGGGGGCTGGCGCCTGGCGGGTTCTCGACGGGATGGAGACCGGTGGTGCCCCCCGAGCCCAGGTGGGCACTGCACTGACCACATTTATCTTTGATATATTATCTTTGATAAATGTATTTGTGGTGTTCTGCCAGGTTTATTGTACTATGGCCTGTTTCATAATGAGGTACATTTGTGTGTTACAGCGTGTAAACGGTTGTGTGGTCAGTTATTTCATTGTAGCGCACAGGAAAACATTACCATACAACCGGCTTGAATTGAGGGGTATTCAAGGGGGTTCTCCAGCTCCCCCCCTGATCTCTTCACAATGATATTATATACACAGGTACCAATTAAAGGCACATGTTATTTAAGAGGGACATTTTAAATGGTGCACTGATGTCTCCTTTCTTCACTTCCCTGTGCTTTTGAACTTCACATCAAAAATTCATGCTGTTATTGTATGTGGAATTTGTTCAGTAGCGCTGGTGCCCAAAAAGGTTTTCTCTCCATCTTGATGAGGCTAACGTAGATCCGAAGGTCCATTGTACAAAGATAACTATTTTCCTATTTTACGCAGACGGCCCTCGGTCAGCAGGGTGGCGGGAACACCCAGACCAGCGTCGCCGTTTCCCATTTGATGCAAGAGAAGACGAGCGTGGCTACAGGAGGCCACGTTCAGGCAGCGGCAGCCTGGAGGACGAGAGGGACAGCCTGCCAGAATGGTGTCTGGAGGACGCAGACGAGGAGGCGGGCACCTTCGACTCATCAGGGGCCTTTCTCTCACTCAAGGTAAGATGCAGACACCTGGAAAGAGTTTTGAATAAATCAGTGAATTACAAAGGCTTTTAAATTAAGCATTGATGTGCCATGTATTTATGAGTGTGACTGTAATTGTGGTCTTTGTTGTGTATTCAGAAAGCCTCCAAGGAGCCGATCCTGGAGGAGGCGGAGCTTGACTTCAAACCCTTGGAGGAGTGTGAAGAGGGCCTGGAGGAGGAGGACAGTCATCCTAAGGAGACCAAAGAAACAGAAACAGATGCCAAGAGAGAGTTGGAACGAAAAGGTCAGTCACTTTGTTAGTTTGAAGGCTGATTTTATTTTTTAAATGCATTTTCTAAAAATCTTTTAATAATGTTTGACAAGCATGGATATGAAGTCAAATGAGCAATGTGCTAGATTTGAAATTCTACCTTCTCCCTAGTTTGAATTTCCCTCAGCCTCTTTCTACACCATGGTCATAACTTTAAATTAATCTCCAGAAAAGCACCACTGAAGCTGTTGTAGTGTCTTGCTCAAAAACACCTAAGCTTACTGATATTGGTTTTCCAATATGCAAGCTGTGACTTGCTATATAAGAAAATTCCCTCATGTTACTTTTGACACATTTAACTAATCAAAAGAAGCAACGTACTTGTCTCTCATGCCTGATCATGCAAGTGGAACGTAGTATTTGCAAAGTAAGTGAAGAATTGTTTATGAAAGGGATGCTGGCTCCATTTGGAATCTGCGTGTAAGCAGTGCTCACAATTCACTTTTGTGAAACGTTTTACTGTCACTTTTTGTATTTATGGACACAAAAAGATACAGTAGATTACTTGACAGGTCGTGACTGTTAAGCCAAGTGATGCTAGTATGACCTTAGAAAAGTTAAAATGTTCATTATCAATTACTGAAACATCAATGAAAACGTTTACTCCTTATTTGAGGATGTGTCTTAACCATTTGTTTTTTCTTTTAGAGTTGGCAAGAGCATCAGATGAGGCTCCACCTGTTGCTCCCCCAGTCTCAGAGAGCCAGGCTCCAGTACAGTCTCTGGCCCAGATCCAGTCCAGTAGAACAGAAGAGTCTGAGAGGCCAGCTGAAAGGCAGCCGCCCCTGGAGCTCCCACCAGAGCCCTGCAAAGTCCCCCTGCACATCCCTATGTCTAACAGCATGCTCGAGTCCCTACCCATGACCCACATTTCTACCACTCTTGCAGGTGGGATTTGGGTCCTCAATTTCACTGTAAATAGGACTCTTTTTCCATTTGGCTTCACCTACATGGAAAACCTCTTAATACCTGCTTTTTCTATGCAGAAGTATCTGCTCCCTCACCCACCGTCCCGCTACCGCAGCAAAAGCCCATGGAGGTTCCTGTGGCGATGAACAATCCTTTGCCCTTCCCTTCGAATTTATTGGCACCTATTGGCAGGCCCACCACTGTGCCACACGACACAGATGAAGATGAGGGACTGAAACACTTTGAGCAGGTAAGTTAGTAGACTTTTAACATAGAAGTCTGGCAGGAGATGGTAGGCCTATCTTGAACTACAATTCCACTAACAGTCTTAAGATATCTTTGTACCTAGTAAGGATTAAAGCAGGTTGTAAATATTATGATACCAGAGATTTGACTACTCTTCAAATGAACCCTTCTAAATGGTTGATAGTTCATTTCCAATAAAAGACCATAAAACAAGTTGTAGTGCAATTTCTGTCCAGCAACAGCAATTTTGTTAATGAATCAGCTAAGAAGAGTTTTTTTGTTGGGTCAGATTATGAGCAATGTAATGTCTTTTCAAATTCTGTCTTTGTTTCCATCCTCCCACAGGAAGCAGAAAAGATGGTGGCATACCTACAGGATGGTGTGGTGGATGATGACAGACTTACAGCAAAGACTTCAGAGAAGCCCAAACCTGCAGGCCTGCCGCTCACCCACGAGGCTGCTCTCAAGTGGTTTTACAAAGACCCCCAAGGGGAGATACAGGGTGAGATTGGAAGATGTTTTGTGTGCTCAAAATGTAGCTTAATGTATGAAATTTATTTTCAGAACCGCTTTACTGTAGTCCCTGATTCCCCTCTGCTTTCTTTTTGTGCTCTTTCAGGTCCATTCAGCAACCAGGAGATGACTGAGTGGTTCCAAGCTGGTTACTTCACAATGTCTCTCTTAGTCAAAAGAGGGTGTGATGAAATATTTCAACCTCTTGGAGATATTATGAAGATATGGGGGAGGGTACCGTTCGCTCCAGGCCCTGCACCGCCACCTCTACAGGTATGCATTTGCTAAAGGTGCCCTGTTTTATTCATCATGTCCAAAGGTTTGCTTTGTAATCCACACTTGTTGCCAGTACTAATCATGACCTGTAGGTGGCGTGGTATTCCACAGTTAAGATGTGTCGGAGGAATCCCTCATGTGTCAGTTACCTAGTGTTTCAAGACCCTTCTTCTTAGCAGTTTTTTTTTCTTCTTCCCCACAGCTCATCATCAAAGTCGTATGAAAATGTGTTTTCTATCTTGACATGTAATTACCGGCGTTTGAGTAAATCTGACCTGAACTATGATCCCATTTATACTTTGTCACTTCATGCTTCAAATAACAATCTGATTTTAGTGTAAATGTAATCCAAGAAGCAATCATGACTGATTTGAAATCCGTTGTAGCCAGATTTTTAAAAGGAACAAATTAATTAATTAAGGCACATGTAATTAACTCCTCCCTTTTATCAGTAAGCAGTCTGTGGAAATAACCACTTACTGTCTGATTTCCTTGTGAAAACAACTGCTAAACTAAAATGACACTGAAATTAGCCATTGTTCCATTCATATGTTAGGTTATGGATAGTTATTAGCTAAGGCTGCTGCTGCTGGGGTGATTTCGGTTAACAAACCACTTGAGGGTTTGCGGTCCAAACCCTTCTGCTTTTTTTCAACCCAGAAGTCCTTTTTGCCCTGCATCATATGTTTGTAGCTAGCTTTTGCTTGTTTGAGGCCATGATTTATTCTAACTATGTCTTCTATGTAATACAGGGGGATGGTGATCAAGAGAGATTGAAGAGGCAGCAAGAACTCACTGCTCTCAACCTTTACCAACTACAGCAGCTCCAATATCAATACCTCCTCAGGTACGCCAGGCTCAGGTCATTAAATCATTCACATAACATTAATGCATATAGGAAATAAACAAAAAAATCTAACATGCTCTGTAGATAATTTGTCCACTGATTCATTCAAATGTTAACTTATTTTTCCTGATTTTCTCTCATTTGTCTTTGTCCATTCAGGCAGCAGTATGCACAGGCCCTGGCCCAGCAGAAAGCTGCAGCTCTTAACTCAGCTCCTCTTCAACAGCAGCAACAACACCAACAGCAGATCAACCTGCTTCTACAGCAATACCAGGCTCTCAAGCTAAGGTTGATTATACACACACACACACACTCTTTTACAATAGGGATGAACGAGTACCGCATTATTTGTATCTGTACCTGTTCAACCAACTAAATTGTCTTCATCTGTATATTTAGTAGAAGTTTCCATATTTGTTGGAAAATTAATTAGAATTGAGCTTCAGATCAATGTTTTTGATCAAAATTATGATTGAAATTATTTATTTACTACTTAGAAAAGTTTGTTTTAAAGTACCAGACACTCACTTCAACCCTTTACTGCCCTACCTCTAAATACATCTACAGATCTTTTCTTCAGTGGTTAAATGTCCTACCTTGCATTTGCATTTATTAATAGTTTATTTTCTTTCTGTTTTTGTAGGGCATCTGAGAGCCTCCTACCTCCTGTTACCCGGTCCCTGTCTGTACCAGATTCTGGTTCTGTGTGGGAAATGCAGAACCCGTCCTCTCAGGTTTCCTGCACACCAAACATCCAACAAGCTGCTCCAAGCAGTGAGTTTCTCCCTTCTTCTTTTTCAATGACATGACATGAAAAGAAAAGAAAAAGTCTATTATCATGTCATACCAGGTGCAATGCATCATATTCTGTCACCCTCAACAGCGTGGGATGGCAGCAGCGTGTGGGATTTACCTATAGACTCCATGGCACAGGCTCCGACCATCGAGCAGATGCAACAGTTAGAGAAGTCAAAGTCTGCAAAGGTAAACAATGTTTGTCTGAAATTGTCTTTAACTCCTGGGGCCTCAATTATAAAAATTGCTATGCACAGAAAAGTCAGGATTTATAGAGGAATTATATGTGGTAAAGGGTGCACATTTCTACACACGCTCTCATCCTGCATAGAGCTCACGCAAGAAATTAGGGCCAACATGTGCGCGCTGGAGACACAGCACAGGCCTGGTGCATACACCCACCCCCCCACCTGGCCCACTTGACAATGAACCTGTTCCTATTTAAATCTGCACAGATTTTGAAGCTTATTTCTTAAATTATTTATTGTTATTAACTGTTGCTCAGAGATATATCTTTGTCTCTTTCTGCCCTTTCACTTGTCAGTCTGGTTAAACCATTGTACACTTTTTTGTTCTCCGTGTACAAAAGATTATAGTAGTAGTAGTTTTTGCAAACCCTTCATACAAAATAACATCTTTTTGTAAAGAGGACTCTCTACAACCAAAATGCATGAAAGACCATTCAAAAGTATAGAGTAGTCCTCTCAGCTCTCTGACTGTACAGTATGAAGCTTGTGTGGCAGGCAGTTCCAAACTTTTGGACAGGAGTGTATCATTAGTCAGAAATACGCTTTCCTCTCACATCTCTGGATAATACCATGACTGTATTTTTATTTTATCATCCGACAGTTGGAGCTGGAGAGGCGTGAGGCAGAAATGAGAGCCAAAAGGGAGGAAGTGGAGAGGGAAAGGCTGGAGGAGGCCCTGAGGGCTCGACAGGAGGAGGAACGCAAACGTTTGGAAGAAGAGAAGCTGGCACGGCAAAAACAGGTGGAGCATTTTAACAATGTCCATCTGAGGCACTTAGAGCCTTTTGAGCTACTGTTTGTCTTTACTGAGCCACTTTTCTCTGATGGCGTTGAGAGTGACCCACTGTTGTAACTCTTTAGGAGGAGGCATTAAGACGACAACGGGAGCAAGAAGAGGCACAGCGCAGGCAAAAAGAGGAAGAGGAGCGACTGGCACAAGAGGAAGCCCTTCGTAGATTAGAGGAGAGACGAAGGGAAGAGGAGGAGAGAAAGAAACGGGAAGAGTTCCTACGCAAACAGGTTAGCTAATGTAAACATGTTATACACTTTACCCCCTGTCTGAACTTCTGAAATGTCTCCCTAAATTGCAGTGTTCTCTACCTCACCAGGAAGAGGAGCGCAGAAAGCAAGAGGAACTTGAAGTATTAAGGAGGCGTGAGGAGGAGAAGCGAGCGGACGAAGAGGCAGCAGCTGCTGCAGCGGCAGCTGCTCTGGCCCAACAGCAGGAGGAGGAGCAGAAGAGGAGAGAGCAGGAGGCTCAAAGACAGCAGGAGCTGCAGAGACAGAGGCAGCAGCAACAAGAGGCCCTTAGGAGACTTCAACAACAGCAGCAGCAGCAGCAACTTGCACAAATGAAGGTAAGGGCACAGGATTAGTCTGCAAAAATAGACGGTACAAAAGGTATTTAAAGTTGACAAAACACCTTGTCCTGTTCCTTAGCTTCCATCCTCTTCAAAGTGGGGCCAGCAGTCAGCCACTGCTATAAACCAGACTCAGAACGCCCTGTCACTGGCTGAGATCCAGAAACTGGAAGAGGAGAGGGAACGACAGGCACGGGAGGAGGTAAGGACCGCCCTTTGTCAGGCTAGTTGTGTTTGGCGGCTCTGTCACCAGCAGTGTTTTAGTGCCTTTCTTGAGTTAAAAGCAATGCCATTGACTAAATCTTGTCATTTAGCCAAATGCCATTATTTTTGTGCACAATAATTCATGCCCTCCTTCCTCTCTCACTCCCACAGCATCGGCGTCAGCAACAAGAGCTCCTGAAGCTACAGCAGCAGCAGGCCATGCAGCTGGCTCAGCAGCCCCAGGCCAAGCTGTCTGGTTGGGGTAGTGTGGCCAAACAGCCAGCTATTACCAAATCTTTGCTGGAGATTCAAAGGGAAGAAGCCCAGCAGATGAAACAGCGGAAGGAGCAGCAGCCACCGCAACAACACCCCATTGTCACCCAACAGATCCGCCCTCAAACCAGAACTGTACGTGACATGTGTATACAATACTGAAACTGAGTTATGTAGAGCCACAGAGTTGGGTGTGGGTCTTTTAGTGGATTCAGCACTACGGTGACATTTTGACATCAGAAATTCACTGTTGCTTAATGCAGTTACAGCAGAAGATTATTTGGTGAGCACGAATGCAAAACATTTCTTAGTTCCAGTTTTTGGGCTGTATTGTGTTCCTTCTGTGCATTACAGAAAAAATATCTTTGCATATATTCACATTTTCACTCTGAGCTAAGTAATTGGCAGATGAATCAGTTATGAAATAAATTGTGACTTGCTGCCCTAGAATCAAGTGTTATGTCAGTAACAGTGTCTCACTCTCCTCACAGCCATCTCTGAGTAACTCAGTGTGGGGGTCTGTGAACACCAGCTCCTGCACTAATTGGGGCTCAGACTCTAGCAGTATCTGGGGTGACACCCACAACTCTAACATGGGCTTCTGGGATGAGGCTGTGAAAGAGGCGGTCCAGCAACCTCCCCAGCCCAAGAAAGGCAGCACGCAGAAGAACAACAAAGGCAACGCCAACCTCAGGTATTTATTAAGAATGCCTAAAAAACGTCTTCGTCACAACCTCCGATGAAGGGTGACATACAATGTGAAGGATATGAGTAATACGAAGATCTTACAAACTTCTTTTTGTCTTCTTCCTCTATTTATAAAGTAACTCTTTGAGTGGGCGGCCCAATAAGAAGGTAGAAGAGGAGGAGAAGCTGCTAAAGTTGTTTCAAGGGGTTAGTAAGAGTCAGCAGGACACCTTCATGCAATGGTGTGAGCAAACTCTACACACCCTCAACACAGCCAACAATCTGGATGGTAAGACTTTAAAAATATGTTTTGCAAAGACACTCCGCCCACCACTATTGATGGACTATTTCTGGAAGCCAAATTTTAAAAATATTATCCATCTGTCTCCCTGCCAGTTCCAACGTTTGCATCCTTCCTGAAAGAAGTGGACTCTCCATACGAGGTGCACGACTATGTCAGGGCCTATCTGGGGGACACTCCCGAGGCCAAGGACTTTGCCAAGCAGTTTCTGGAACGTCGTGCCAAACAGAACGCTAACCAACAGAAACCGGCACCGCAGATCCAACAGCAAGCCCTCAAGCAGCAGCAGGTGAGCGTGACTGAAGTGGTACCAGCGAGATAAAGGCTCAGCATATGGGTACCAAATGTTTTGGTCCCATTTTTTGCCTCACAAAAGCCACGTGAGTCTTTATAATCTGATCTAAAATAGAGACATCTGTCGTTTTTCGCTGCCCCAAAATAGCTTTCACTCTGGTGCATTTCTGCCTGGCGGGTTCAGACCAATCAGAACAAGTCATCTGACATAGCGAGTGCCGTCATACTCCATCCATGGCCACTACTGTTATTTACATTTCTTCTGTGACTCTTTCTTGCGTCACCCTTTTGGATCAGCCCCCAAAAGATGTCACTGCACTGCTTATTCCTTGTTTCCTTATGGGAACAAAGAGCCAAATCTGTCTATGTGATCCTCACAAACAGATCTGGCTTGTTAAATGTACGTACTTTTGACTCCGGTGTCTGTAAGGGTTGGGCAATATGATGATGTATACCATGAGATAATGTACTTTTTTCTGCCGTCAGATTTAGGCCATTGTGGGCAGTCCTCCATCACTGAGCAGTCTTTTAAATGTTTGCAACATGTAAATCACACATCCTGTTATGGAGGATGGTACCCATATTGCCCACACCTAGTGTGTGCACTGAAAGCAGCATTATCTTTCAATCTTCTCACTGACTCGATACCGCTACAGTAGAAAACAAAATATTTGATTTTAGCAAAATAAATCAAAGCAGAGATATGTTTTTGCATTGAACCCTTAATTTATTGGCAGAATAGTTGCCAGCAATGGTTCCTATAAATTCTGTGTAAAGACACATCTACTACTGTTGCTGGTGACAATATTCGGTACTATGTTTTGTCATCAGTACCAGAAAATGAATCTCCACTTAACTTTGAATAATGATGATTGATGAACGTGGCTCAGTCTGTTCAATTTCGAAATAGTAATAATAGTAATAGTCCCCTTCTGCATCTCATTATGATTGTTATAATGATTTTAATTGGTTGTGGTAATGAAATTGGTATTTACTGCGACCACATTGAAGGAAGTAGTAACGTTTTGACGTTGCTGGCGTCAAAGACCACAACTCAACAGAACAACTTTTAAATCCACCTTTCTATATTGCCCAGGAATCTGTATGGGGTGGAACAGGATCTTCGTCGCTCTACCAGTCCAACCATACGAGTGGTCAGCAGCAGCAGCGCTTTGAGACAGTCACCTCAGGGAAAAAGAAAAAGAAGCAGAAGATGGTCCGCGCAGACCCCAGCCTTCTAGGTGAGGGCAAACATCCACCTGCTAAATCAGAACAATCTGCAACTATGTGTCACTGCTTTCTTTTTATATCACATCTGCTAATTGGGTCTTCTTTTAACATTTTCAGGTTTTTCTGTCAATGCGTCATCTGAGAGATTGAATATGGGAGAGATAGAGACTTTGGAGGACTTTTAAGGGACTGCAGCCAAGCAAAGCCCCATTGACTGTATCCTATTTGAACAGCAGCTGTTTTACCCAAACCCCTGCCACGGCCCCTCGACTGCTTCCACAACTTTCACCTTTTTATTTTCAGTTTCCCTATTTATCAGACGTACTCTGGTAATCCCTCATAAATTCCTAATTGTGAACAAGTGGTGATCTCTGAGGCGGTGTGTATTTTTCCTGTTGCTTGTGGACCTAAATAATCTGATGAAAACCCTCCAGAGAAAAATGGACTGGAGCAAACTGGCCAGTGAAACAACCGACCAGCCAGGAGAGCAATCACCAGATAAACTCGGGAGTTTCTGGAGAACGTCTGCAGGGGCGTTGATGTCCGTTCGGTATCAGCTGCTCGGTCCTGAATCATGTCCTTTTGTAGAAATTCAGTGACAACTAATTTCAAATTTGGCCTCTGTGGTATGGGTTTTTTCTTTTTTTTTTTAAGAGTGGATATATGGATGGGTTGGTTGGGGTATTATGGGAATGCTTAGAAGGATTATATCCATTGTTTTTGTTTTATTTATTGAAATTTTTCCCCTCACACTTTAATCCCCCACCCCACCTTCTCTTTTCCCTCCCTGTTTTCTGCTGGGTGTTCATGGATAATGACGGCAAAGTAGAGCCCAAGGATTCGTGCCCACTTATGTCCTGTTTTAAGGACATGTTCAAAAGTTCCAAGTAGTTATCTATTTCTTGTAAAATACTAGGCTGTTTAAAGAATAAACTTTCAATTCTCTGCATCTGTATTATAATATATGAAAATGATCTGCTGGAGTCATACTTTTTTATTGCAGTATGAAATAATAAAACAGTCTGATGTGTGGGCTGTTCACACCTGTGTCTGAACTATTCAGAAAAACCACAAATGTGCAGAATTCATTTGATCCACCTGCATTCACCCGGTCACACTGTGATCAATCCCGTTGTACAGAGATCCTATTAAGAGCTCTAAATGACAAATGAAAATGAATCTTTGCCAGGTATTAAAGAGAGCACGAGAGGGAAGCCAGGTATCTGCATTCACAATGTTAATGAACTAAGGAACATTTTAAATCCTGCTAAGCTACGAATTTAGATAGAAAATTGCCAATGAGTAATCATATCAAATGCTATTTTCCCCTGTTAAACCTGGTACATATATTATGCTTATTTTTTTAATTTATAGTTTCTGCCAAGCAGACGAAATGCATTGTCAGACTGCTTGCCACAGTGGGGAAACAAAAGTTAAGCTCTTAACGGTATTTTTCAGGAAGTAAAGCTCATCCTCTCACTGCTCGGTTGTAGTGCATATTTGACCGAACTGGAGTTTTTAAATTTACAAAGAGGAAACGAAACTCATCAATTCCATCATATGAATAGTGACAATATTTTTCTAGACACGCACATTGATTGTCATACTGAAACAAAACTCTTAACTGCCAGCACTGAAATCTGTTAAGACTTCCCAAAATAACCAGGTAAGAACAAAAATGAAACCAAAGCCTTATTGTCTTAACACTATTGAATTGATTCTCAGTGCAAAAACATCTCTAAGTGTACAGTACTTTAACTCAGTTACTGTACTTAAGTACATTTATGGGGTACTTTATTTGAATATGTGAATTTGATGTTACTTTATACTTTCATTTAGGCAAATATTGCTTTTATTATGATGAAAACATGAAATGAAAATAATGGTCAGGGTGAATGGAATAAGTGAAACTATTATTTCAGTCTGAATTCCAGGCCAGTTGCATTATGGGAAATGTAGAACCCAAAATTCTTAGACAGGCTGACACAGGGTACTTGAATTCGGCACTCAGCACCTACAAGTTCTTGGTAATCCCCCAAAAGGAGTGCAATAAATGAACTGCTGGAGGATTACTTGCATGTAGATATTGGTACTTTCAGACCTCAATACTTTCTCCTCCACTGCCATCTTTAGATTTCTTTCCTTCAAGAGTAAAGGCATAAAAATGTCCTGCAGAGACCTTCGTGATGTGACCTGGCCGAGGTCAGCGGCTACCAAATGTTTACCCCTCACGCCCAACTATGTGGATGGAGGAGTTTGGAGTGGGTGTGCCCTGCGATGATGTGCTCACAAAGTCCACACTGTCCAGACAGTCCTGTGCACACCTAGTCCCCACCCCTTCTCTCACCCCCTCAGCTGCCTACCTCTCCCCTCCTGCGGTCCCCTGTACTCTTCTCCCGCTCCTCTCCCGGGGTCAGTTACTCGTTTGAAGTTACTACTACTCGAGGGGTTTTGGAGACGCTTTGCTCTGTCTGACGCTCATCCTTCGCAGCCACCATGGTTCACAGCAGCAGTATCTGCAGATTCCTCCTCCTGGTGCTCCTAGGCCTCATGGTAGCCTTTGTACACACAGGTAAACCTCCTTTTTGAGTGAGATTGATATTTTTTATTTCATTTCTGTGGGTTGGGTAACATGTATGCAATCTCGCCGCTGTGTGCTGCAAGTAATTACGCTAGAAATGGAACACAGTCTTATTTATTAAAAAAAAAAAAAAAGCATCCGGCTCTCAGCCTTGAAATGAGAGGTGTGATGTGAGGAGAAAGGTGACCGAAAAAAGAAGTCAGTAGCTGTTTGTTCTAGAAAAATGTGGTTATTTTAAATCATTGCAGATCTTTTTTTGTGTGTCCTTAAGATATTAGAATAAGTAGTTTCAAGGTTTTCTATTCTAAACACTGTTGTTTATCTTGCTGTATGTGATTCATGGGCTGATGTTTGGTCCTCTGTAGGCATCAAATCAAAGATGTGTGTATACGTGTCATTTTACACCACACACACACACACACACACACACACACACACACACACACATTCACAGACCTGTGTGTTTGAGTCTGCTGCGTGATGTAAATGATGCAGTTGTTGAGGCTCAGAGACTCCTGAAAGCTGCTCTTTGACAAACAGGATGACTCAGTTCCTTTCATGATGCCTGATGTTCTTATGAAACTGAATACCTGCTGCCCTCCGACTCCAGTTATAAAGGTTATAAAGTGCTTCTGTGTCGTATCAGTTTGAGGTAGTGAGACGTCCACAGGTGTTGAGTTTATTTCATGTATGTGGACAGATTTGGGAGGTAGTAGTGTGACAAGCGGACAGATTAAATGATTCTGTCTTCATCTGTGCACATTTTTTGTGATGTACGAAACAGCAGAACATCAACTGGTTCCCAGAATGAGGGCTATTTAACTGGTCTTTCTTTCACTTTCACTTATTTTAGTCTGTTCTCTGTTCCTCTTTTACTCTCAAATCAACTTGGAAAAAAACCAGCTCCCAGGCCCAGAGGTCACAGTAGAGGTCAAGGGGGCGATTGGGTGACAGAGATATAGCAAGTTGATGATGTCTTCACTGTGCTGTGGGAAAAGAAATACATCCGTCACCTTTTACATGGGACACAAAACCTACTGGGATAAAAAAAAAAAAAGAATACGTCAGGGTTTGTGAGGTGCTGTAACTTGCCCTCACCTTTCTAAAAATATCTTGCGGCCTCCTCTTGCATATTTTTAATGCCACTCAGGGATTTTCTTTTACATAAAGTATCTGGATGGACTTCAGATATCTTTATAGATCATCCAAGCAAATAGAATAATCTGGATAATTCGCTTCAGAATTATATATTTGTAGAGAAATGTTGTTTAGGACAACTGCGTTCTGCTTGCCTGTACACTGATTCTGCCCTTTGCAGCTGCCTGTTATCTGTCTGTTCGGTGGTTGCCAAGTACTTTACATGATGTTTATGCTATCAATTTTAACCACAGCAACAACCAACCAAGTGACTGAACCAGTGTGACATGCAGCTCAGCGGTTGACTCAGCATGGGAAACAAACCGAGATGTGTGAAAAAAAAAGCTCAAACTAAAAAAGTATGATAATTACTCACACCATCTTTATCTTCCTCAAAATTGCTGACATGATTAAATGAGAGCGACACAGAGCCTCGCCATGCAATACAGACAAGGGTTCACTGCTAGTTCTGTAACTATCCTTCCTTCTCTCCTCGTTGCAGAATAAAATCCAAGACACACTGGTCATTTGTCACATATTTTACCAAGGAAAATGTTGCCACCACGTGTGTAAGTGAAAGAGGGTGAAGCAAGGACACATGACACTATCGATGTCATGTTTGGGCTGCGTCATTTGCGCTTTCAATGCTTGGCCAGGTTGCTTTTCACACAGACCCGTCTGCGCACTTTGTCATCTCTCTGGCTGATGTGAAATCCTCAGTGAAGGTCTGAGGTACCAACAAATGGCCTTCTGTGTTTTTAGTGTCTGAAATCACTCTTCCCTACAGTCTGCCAGGTTTTTATGAGTCTGCACTTGTGTATGGAGAAGGAGGGTTCTTGATTGACACGTGGAGTCATGTCTTTAAAAAGTGTAAATTAGTGCAGTGATTCCCAACTAGGGGTAGCGGTTACTCCTGTAGGTCAGGTGATCTGTAGAAAGCTAAACTAATTAAAACCAATGAACTCAATTAACCCCACCAAAAAAATATCAAACTGTGATTTAATTCCAATCATTATCAATATATGTGTGTAAAAGAGGAAATTAAACAGCCAGAAAGGATAAAAATTTTTATGTGATACTAATCTTAGGTAAACTTAATAACCAAATCAGCACATTAACATCATGTGTTACTGTTGAGCATGCTTGAAAACGAGTAAGAGAACGAGATGATGAGATGAAATATTCAGCTAAAAGTCATAGATGAGAAGTTAAATTAGTTTGTTTTAAGTGATGAATACACATTTAACATAGTTTGCTAAAAGCATGGGTAAGACAACCAGCTGAAATAGATGAAAGTAAGATAAACATTTAAAATAGGGTGTCATGCCATTTTTCCACAGCCTGTTATCCCGAAAACAAACTCCCATTGCTCCCAAAGTACCAACCTGGTTTAACTAAACATATTTAACTTACATACAAAACTTGTAATTAAGCCTAACCAGATGTTGCGTAAACTTATCCAAACTGCATTCCTTTCACAACCACATTTATTATTGTTACCATGATGACGAAGATCACCTGGCGTTTGCATATTGAAATACGTTTCTATATTCAGGACAAAAAACTCCAGGTAGAGTGTTTACGGAACAACAATGGCCTTCAGAGCTGGAGATAATGGCTGCCGTAAATATGGACCTTCTGTCCAACGGGACCTTTTTTTGGCTATTGAGGTTTTGGAGTAACAGGCCGTGTCAACAATTCGTTATCCCCTAAAATAGTTAGCTAAAACTAATGGATAGTTGTACAAGCTCAGTAATGAATAAAGAGCTGAAACAGTTAGCTAAGAAATAATTCAAACTGATCAAAGTAATTGATAAACAGTTAATTTGGAGATGTCAGACGGTGTCAGTGAAGGGGTTCTTGGGCTCATCTGACAGGGCTGTGGGGGGACATCAGACAACAGAAGTCGGAACCACTGACCTTGCGTTAAACTGTCAGCTGAGAAGATTTTTTTTAATGCTAATTCCATTAAACAGAAATTTCAAGCGTGAGTAAACCCCTCCTTGTGGAAACAAACGCCAACGGAAAACATCATGTTATTATTTTTTGCCTTCTTATTAAATCAAGCTGTCCAGAAAGGCGCAGCCTTTTACACACAGGGACTATTTAATAAACAAGTTTGTTTGACATCCAGTGCCCAGCCGGGGCCTGGTTTGGGCCTGGCCGGTTGTTACTGGTTGCAGCCCGCCACCCTCCGTGACCGCACAAGCTGCCTTTTGTGCCCTCGGTTGAAGGCCTCATTGATGGCTGAGCTGGCCAGAGGCCCGGGCCTCCATACCTCCTGCCAGCTACAGGACAGGAAGCTGCACACGACTCAGAGTCAACACAACAGCATCAAAATACTCACACCAGAAGTCCATATCAGAACTTAGAAGATATCCCAGCTAATATGCGACCGTTGAAGACTCAAGATTATATCGTACGCACTGGTTTCTTAGTAATAGTGTCATGTTTTCTGCTCTACTTGACAGATTAATCCTTTGATAATGACATAGAAAAGATGTAAGACAGGGTGAAGGAGTTTACTGAGGGCGTCAGGGGCTACAGAGTAAATATGTAGCGTTAAATAAGCTGAGTGTAAATATGTTTGGATTACGGTTTTGTTGGTATGCGTAGAGTTGAGGATAGGATAAGTGAATCAGTGAGTGGGTGGGCTTGTGTGTGAAGAGTTTGTTTTTTCAGGGGCGATGAAGATCAAATTTTCCTCCTTTTCCTTTGGATTTCAAAAGAAAAGCTGCACAGCCGTTCAATTGTCATTGAGATGGCAGCGACCACAATCACAGACTAATTTTGGTGGTTTGACGGTTCAGTTGAGCATTTCCAGAGGCTAAGAGTTGTGTTAGGAAACAGAAATGTGGCCTAGAAAGAGACTTTGTTTCCTTGGCTACTGTAGAGGTGTGAAAAGTCTCAGGGGCTTCGTGCTCAGATGAGAGGAATGTCAGAGGACAATTTGGGATGGCATAAGAACAGACGATTGATTGGCAGCGGACAAGAGAAGCAAAGAGTTGTAAAGGAAACCTGAGCTCCATGCACAGCAAATCACCGCCTCTCCTACAAGTTGTTTGTGCTGAAGCATAAAATATCTACAACTCCACCAAAATAATTAACCAAACCTTGGTTGAAAGAGAGTTTTCTTTATACAGTAGACAAGCTTGGTTGAACCTTTCGGCAAAAGAGAAACGTGGAGAAGCCACATGTAGCTCAAACGGACAAAATGTCCATCCTCTACAAAGACATCCTTATGCCCAGGAATGAACTGTTGACCGGTGAGACAGAGAGAGGCTGTTGAAGTCATTACAGACCGGGCGATGTATGCAGCTCTGCATCCCAGAGGCCTCAGCGTCCAGGGTTAGGGTCAGACAGAGCCATTAGCAAAGCAGTGGGCCTCGTCAGTGAAATTACTGCCTTAAGGAAACATCCTGTAAGTCAGTACTGCACAGCAGGCAGTCTTTGTCTACCAGAGATTAAGTTGCTTTTTTTTCTCGGCCTGCAGAGGCAGATGCAGACCCAGTCTCAACAACCAGGGACAACCAGGACACCATGTCTGGAGAGCCACCCAGTGACATCACCACCAAAGATCCTTTCCAGGGTATAACGGAGCAGCCCTTCACCTTCGACTACGAGGACACCACACACTCCCATGCCATGGAGGAGGAGGAAGGTAAAGCTGACAGTTGATCAGTTGAGTTACCAAATACGTGTCAATCTTGTGTATTCAGATGGTTAAAACTGCATCTCTTCCTGTGTGTGTGTGTGTGTGTGTGTGTGTGTGTGTGTGTGTGTGTGTGTGTGTGTGTGTGTCTGTGCAGGGGTGCTGGGGCCAGGGGCCATCACAGCCATTGTTATAGCAGTCTTCCTGGGAGCGTCTGTCCTCCTTGCCCTCATCGTCATCACACTCAGGAAGTTCACCACCTCCTAGAGTGAATGCCTCCCATCTTGTGTGTGTATGCATGTGTGTGTTTGTATGCCATGAGTGTGACAACATTTTCTCTTGTGCCTCTCATCTCAATCTCTGAACTCACCCCTCGTCTTTCTTTCAACCATGAATTTGTGTCTTTCGCCGTAGATGCTAAGAAATTGTGGCAGGTCCCTTGACTGACTGTTACTCCTGTAAACTCGCTCTAATTGTTGCTCAACGTGTCCACTTGTTACTAAAGGTGTGATGTTAGAAACTGGCTGGCTCTTCCAGTGGAAATCATAGCATGTCCATGTCATTTTAATTTTGTTCAGCTGTCTTACATGCACACTCTAAAGGGGTTTTTAATGTTTGTGGGCTGTTTGTTTCCTGATAGTCTTTCCCTTATGTTGAGAGTTTGATGTGAAGCATGCTGTATGTGTTTGCTTTTATTTGTTCAAGAAGTGTATGTGCTTTTGTTAGTCTGTGTCTTATAGGTATTTTTTTAGATTTACGTGCCTAAATGAAATTGAGGTCTTTCACAATGACTTCACCTTGTGCCAAAACTATTTCTAAAATATCCCCTCTGTGTCACCCGTGTACAAGTCTTTAAGTTTGTGTTGCACCATTAACAAACATTTGTAGAGTCAAAAAAAGGAGAAAACATTTTTAAAAAGGCTTCTTCGATGAATGTAAACAGGGTAGTCGGGTTGTTTGTTCTACCTGCAAAGCAAATATACAGTTAGTTGAGTGCAAACACACATTCATCCTCGCTCTGAGTGTTTGTAGTTTTTTGTTGTTTTATTTGCAGGAGGGGGGAATTTATTTCAGTAAAATTATTTTGTGTTTTTCTATACGCCTCATTGTCCTCAGTACCCAGCTATACAGCTGGATGTTGTCATGGTAATGTCACTGCCCAATTATTTTGTTCAAAATTCCAGATGAATAAATAAATACAATCACATGCCAAACTTGTGTGAGTACCATGTGGAGTTTTTTTTTTTTTTTACACATGACCACTGAGTCAACACAACAGAATGATATTTATATATATATTTTTATACATATATATATATATATATATATATATATATATAATTATAACCAAGTCAGTCAGTTAGCATTGAGCTATTTTATGGAAAACAGTTTGTGACCTTTTGATAAAAAAATACATTGATACAAAATCATCAAGTGCAACATTTACTTAAATATAAAAACATGCAGCAGCGAACATTAATGGTAAAAATGTGTGTGTCTCAAACAGTGTTGGTAATAGTTACTCAATATATTTAATATATTAATCATTACCCTTTAAAAAGTAATATATTTACTTTACTTCTTACCCCTGCCAACAGTAATTAGTTACACTACTAGTTGTATTACTTTTCTGCTGCTCCCCACAAAATAAAATGGTGGTAATTGTGTCCTTTCTCCCCAAAATTCAGATTTATGACGATTAAAATCCAGTTTTGTTATGGATTATTTCTAACTTCCAAACTAGTTTCCTCCTCTATTACAAAAATGAATCCAAGGATGTGACTGGATAGTGGGATGTAAAATAAAGTTCACAACAAAAGTAATATTGTAACAAATCTTTTTTTGGAGGAGTAACTGTAATATTGTTACTGAAATGTATTTGTTATTAGTTACACTATTAGTTACTTGGGGAAAGTAATATTGTTATTAGTAATGAGTTACTGCCCAACACTGGTCTCTAGTAACTTTACAAAACAAACAATCCGAAGCCTTTAAGATCCCAAAACGTATTCAATTTGAAGTGAGAACAGATTTGTGTTAAAAGACAATCGGCTTCACTTCAGTCACAAAACAGTAGGTGACTGTAACTGGCAGCCATCTTCACTTTCATTTACAGACAAAAGGCTGTCGTCTTCCAAAAGACATCTTACCTTAATGTGCTCTAAACCTTTCTGATATATTCCAGTTCAAAGATATTTCTCTGGTACAACTTTTGTGTTGTGTTCTCCACAAACATCATCATTAGCATGTCACTTAGCTTACGATAAAAGAGGCAAACACTTTCTCACACTATAGTTAAGTCATCTCAGCACCTGAAACCAGGAAACCCTCAAACTTAATCACAGTCTAAATCTGCTACTGCTACATCTCACAAACTTGAAAGACTGTCTGGAAAGCTTTGCTTTCAGTCTTTTTTTTTATATAAAGGAAGACACACTCAGACTAATACCAGTACTAATAACAGTCTGAGTATAGAAACCACAGTAGAGTTCACAGGAAACTGACTATAAACAAACTAGTGTCTGACCTAAAAAAATCAATAAATTTAAAAACAAGACAAATAGAAATACAAAGTCACCTGCTTCAGGCCTTTTCTTCACGTGCTACAACAACCATGTTCTTCACCGTATTCCCGATCGATGGTAAAAAAATAATCATCTCAACATACACTAAGTTTAGTAAGCACCTACGTTCACAAGATGCAGTAAACAATCACAGCCTGTGTGATTTAATCTTTATATAGTGATGGAAATTCCAGTCTGAGGAGATAACACAACCTCACATAAATACTCAATGGGAGACCCGTGGTGTTAGTTAATGCTACAGTTTCCTCAATGTTCCTTTATTGTATCCTGTTTAAGATTGTATTTGCTTTTGATATTTGGCTTTTTAGTCTTTGAGCTATAATCTTTAGGGATGTGGTTGTGGGCAGTCTGTTGGCCCACCACACTGGATGGATTGAGATAAAGTTGTGTTCAGACATTGACGGTTCTTTAAGAACAAAAAAATTTATCCAATACTTTATGACCAATTACCTGCAATGATCCTGACATTCCCAGCAGCCTCAGCTGTACTTTGTGTTTAGTTCTAATTAGCAAAGGTTAGCACGCTCACATGTTCACTCAGATGGTGAACATCACCGTGTTAGCACTGCCACTGGGAGCATGAGAACATTTAGCTTAAAGTACATCTATGGCTAATAAAAACCTCCCAGAGCCACTGGGTTGTGTGTGGTTTTATTTTTAGGGCTGCAACTAATAATTATTTTCATTATCGATCTATTTGCGTGTTATTTCTTTAATTAATTAATAAATTGTTTAGTACTTTACTAGTTTACTCAGTGTACAGTGATATAAAACTGATAAAGGCAGCAAATCGTAACATTTGACATTAATTAATTATTTTAGCTCTAATTATTGTATTTCCTATTCTATGAAACAAGTCTCAGCTCTTAAAACACAATATATATTTATCATTGTGAGTATTACTCGTGCTATTAATTTCCTCTGATGTTATAAATACAAATGAAATCTTCTGTTCTACAGTAGCAGCTTGCAGTGAGCACACATGCATGTATCTTTAAAACTGCTGGATGAATTCGCCTCTGCTTTGATTTCCAACGGCTAAAATACACATTTGAACACATATGCATGATGTGTGGCATGACTCAGGAAGTGGTGATGAAACAAAGAGAAAGCAGAAGTGTGTCTGGCACAGTGCAGACAGTCAGACAGAAACAGTTGACTGAGAAGCTGGCATCCGTAAGGTAAGAGGACGAGATTTCACATTTTCCATTGCACAAGACACCTGGTTAGACTTTTTAACAGCTTCAGTTAGTTGTCAATAATGGACCAAACGTGTGTGGCACTTTTGTTTAAATGTTTAAATTAGAAGATCTTGGTGTTCTTGATTCATTGCTAATTTGCTCAAATGAGAAAATATACAATAAGTAAGGAATGATGATAAAGGAAAGATATAAAGGTGGATGATTTTTGAATGTTTTTAGATAAACTGCCACAGAGCTGAGAAATACTGTATGTTAGGTCTTTCTCTGCAATTATTCTCTCCTCAGAGTGGTGGTAGCTAAGTTTTCTGTCACAAGCTGACATTTCGCTCCAATGACGACTGCAGAATAACTATTTTCTGTGTTTTGTTTTGTTCAAATCACTAATTCCTCAGATCTTTATGAGACTTTACATTAGAGTTTAATTATAGAGAGGTGCACTGAAAAGGTCATGTATGTTAAAACATGTACAGTGTAAACGGCATGTTGCTGCAGGTGCCTAATCTAATAGAGAAAAGCTATTTCCTTTTAAATCTCTGTCATTTCCAATTTAATTAGACAGAAACATTCTGCATTCCTGCACACCTGCCTCACACAGTAGGGAGGAGTATCAGAAAGGTAGAAAACATAATTTCCCGCGCACTTTCTAACTTGCAAAACATTTGTTTACAACGTTTCAAACTAATATAAAGGATGTTCTCTGGCTGTTTGTGGTTCAGAAACCAGATACATAAAACAAGTTCACAGCTAGTAAACCCACACAGCTGACTTTTAGTCGCTTGGAACAGTGTCTCTTACAGATGTTTCTGTGTGGGAACACAGAGTAGCGACAGGAAAGACAGATTCATTTTGAAATTGTGACAGAGCCTTTGAAATTAAATCAAATCAAACTATTTTCCCAGCAGCAGCAGCAGCAGCAGCAGCAGCAGCAGCAGCAGCACCATGGCAAGCAACTGTTCATTTCCCTATGTGGACTCAGTGATGGGGTATATGGAGCTGATCATCTACGTCCCCACATTCATCCTTGGTTTGATTCTCAATGTTGCAGCGCTGTTTGTGTTCTGTGTCTTTCTGCGAAAATGGACGGAGTCAACTATCTACATGACCAGCTTGGCTCTGATGGACGTGCTCCTCCTCTTTCTCCTTCCCTTCAAAATGTACGCCACCCATCACCGCTGGTCTGCCTACCTCCAACCTTTCTGTTCAGCCTTGGAAAGCTTGTATTTTGTTGGGATATATGGCAGCATCTACACCATCATGTGTATAGCTGTGGACCGATGGGTGGCTATCTGTCACCCGTTCAAAGCCAAGCAACTGCGCTCGCCCAAAGTAGCTCTGGGGACCTGCTCAGCGGTCTGGGTAGTAGTGCTAGCAGTTATCTTCCTAACCATGAGTGGCTTCAGGGAGGCCGGGCACAAAGACTTCCGCTGCTTTCACACTTTTTCAACAAAAGGCTGGAGCCCTCCAGTGATCATTTCTTTGCTGTTGTTTGGGTTCCTGCTGCCTGCGCTGGTGCTGGTTTGCTGTTCAGTCCAGACCATCTGTGCACTTCAACAGTCCGGCCAGCGCAGCCCAAAGAGCCAGGCCTGTGTAAAGATCATCTACAGCAGTCTGAGTGCCTTCCTGGTGCCTTTCACCCCCAGCCACCTGGGCATCTTCCTGCAGTTCCTGGTGAGATCAGCTGCAAGTTATTTAAAGTAAACTGAACTGTACAGTGAAAGTGCAAATAAAGATGACACAATAATCTCACCTCAAGGTCCAGATAGTAGATCTCATCACACAATCTTCAATCAGCAGATGAGGTTTCACCACCAAGTTCTCATACAATCGCAAATCTTAATTTTTGCTCATTTCCATTTTTTCTGGCTTCTAAAATCCATAGAAATGTACCAAGCAACGAGTAAAAATCATAATTCATTTTGCGATTAACTAATGATTTAAATTACTAACTATATTATACTTATACTGAATCATGGCCACAAGAAAGGGACTGGTGGATTATAAAGTCACTTTATGACAAGTAGCTTTCTCATGGACTGTACTTGCCAGCTTGTGTATCAGGAGTACCCGCTTTGTGTTACATCGCTCTCAGAAGTAGCGCTTCCTGCCTGGGTTTTTATACTAAATCAAACAAACTACTTAACTTTTATAGCAACAGGCATACGAGGCAGGGCTGTAACCTTTTTTTTTTGCATGAAAAATGACAAACCCATAAACATATGGTTATACTAATTTACACATTTCTTGGGTGAAGGTCTTATTTTTACAATATAAATGTTACATAAATATGAGGTCTGCATATCTAACCAGCAGAAGCACATTATGCAATATGTTTTTTTTATTTTAGTATCAAAATAAGTCAAACTAATCATTGACGTCCTGGCAGACTCATTTTGCACCTGTTTTTCATCATAATTGAAAGCGACACATAATAACCTCAGTGTCCTCAGTGGGTAAGGCCCTGATACTCAGATTGTGTGTGTCATTTTTTATTCAGATGTAAGAGATATTATTTGGAACAAAGTCCTTATTACATACTGACAAATGCAACCACAAAAAAAGCAAGTGAAGCGAAAGTTTAAAGAGATCATCTTCAAAAAAAAAAAAGCCTGATAAGAACATGAAACAGTTTACACAGCTGGGTTCCCTCTGCTGTAAAAGGGTGTAAGATTTCCATGCACGTAGGAAGTATGGTAGACTAATGTTTCTCTGTCTTCCATTTAAGGTGCACCAAAAAGTGATTCAAGACTGCAGAACCATGGGCCACATCAGCCTGTTCCTACAATTATCCTTGTGCCTGTCTAACATCACCTGCTGTCTGGACGCTCTGTGCTATTACTTCATCGCTCATGAGGTGAGGAGCCCCAGAAACAGCTTCAGGTTGTCAGCGATCAGCCAAAGAAGAGCCACTTGCAGCACTTCAGAGGTCTGAACACGGAACAAAGATAATTAAAGTTAAAATATATAATTTGTCCTCAGAGGACTGTGAGTAGAGAATACTGGAGCTGGCATCTTGAACTTTAGGGCAGAGCAGTGAAACTGAAAAAGGGGCCAGTATTGTTTTCAGTAGCTGATGAGAAAATGTGGCGTTAAGAGTAATGGGTGGAAATAAAGCAGGTCAGAGTGCAATCTAACCACAGTGCTGAGAGTAAAGCTTAAGGGAGAGGATTTGACAAGCACTGATACATGATTTAGTCCATTGACAGGAAGCCGGTAGGCACCTTTTTAACCTCAGAGAGATCTGTTACCCATAGACTGCAAAAAGACAATCTGCCAACAAGCCACATTGTGACTTAAATGAAGAACTTTGTGAGATGGCTCGAAAGCACTCTCGGGTCATCCAGTCCTACACAATGACAATGAGTGAGAAACTGATTAAGGAGTACGTGAGCAGAGCTTTGAATTCTACTGTATGCATTTAAAGTCAAGTCAAAGATATGTAAAAGGCTGCTCAGAAGAACGACTTCAGATCAGGGCCGATACATTTCGGACCAGTTTGGCTCAACAGGTATTGTTAGTAAATTGTGAAACGTCTGATCAGACATCTAATTATGAAAATAATCATAGGTTTTATTTATATAGCATCATATATAAAATAAAAAACACAATAAAATACATAAAAAGTCAACTTTAAAAAGGTAAATAATGAAAACGTAAGCAAATTAAACTATTAATTTGATTTTAATTTCCATATTCACTTATCTAGTATATTTAAATAATCATGATCTATAAATCTCACAGTCACCAACCAGTTGAGATCATGAAACACATTAATGTAAGTAATTGATATTCATTAATAATTATGTAGAATTACTCTCTTAATGTCAACAGATTCTTATAAACGTAAAGGTTTAACAGTAAAACATTTAATTACTATCTTAATTATCGATGATTTCTTAGTTTGGTTCTTCAGCTCATTGTTATTGAAATATTATTAACTTGTTTTCCATCAGATCCATCATTGATTAATAAAAAGTAATTATGAATATAGCATCTTAAAATAGATTTAACTTTTAAATTTTGGGTATTCTGACATGGTTATTTTTTAGCCTTTGATGCGAAGAGAAGATACATTTATGTGTCCGTTCTGTAAATCATTATAGAAATAAAGCCCGAGGCTGAGGGCCAAAGGTTTTCTGTACAACGTGTCTGTATAATTTAGAAATCTTCTCTGACCTTATTAATGGAAAATCAAAGAATAATGTCGTAAAGGGAGATTACCGTTTTCAGTTACAGATTGTATTTCTTATAAGGCAAGGTCGGCTGACAGTTTTACGACTGCAAGCTTACTATGTTTGTTTTTATTTGTTCTTACATATTAGTTTCTTTAAACTCACCACAATGTGACATGCTGTCGGTCATGACACATCTACATATAATTTTATATTTTTTTATTTTTACAATGTAGCTTTAAATGTGCAATAATACTATAAGAATTGTTAAAAGCCATCTATTAATAGCAGTCACCATGACCTATGTACAACTAAGACTGTTGATGAGACAGTTTTGATATTAGTATGTTTATAGGCTTCCTTTGATGTATGTGAATGCAGTCAAAACTAAACCCAAATGGAAAGCTGTACATGCGGTACATTGAGCCACTCTCTGTCTTATTTTGTTAAATAGAGTCGGCCTTATTGTAAAAGTGAAAGGCTTTAATAAGTCTACATAGCGTTCCATTAGGGGTTTTATTGTATATTAATGCTGTTTTCTTTTTGTTTAAAATAACGAGTGTAAAGCTGTCTTCTGAAAACAGAAACAAGACATGAAACCTGTCACGTTTTTGGTTTATTTGCATTACTTCCATCCTAATACTTTCATCTTGCACTAGCCTCCTCATTATTGAGTTTCAATGTTATTTGCTTGTGCTCAATTCCGTTTTATTTTCATTTCTATAATTTTTCAGTAAAATGTGTTATTGTTAAGCAATGGGGCTTCTTGATCTAATTGTTGTGTGTTGAGTGTTCTTCTGTTCTTCTTCTGTGATATATAAAATATAAAATTAATATTTATCAGAGCAAAGTTGTTGACAGGAGGACAGCACAGGTCTAACTGACCCATAGAACGTTTATATTTTTACAAAATATGCTTTACTTCTATGGTTCTCTCTTCTAAGTTTTTTACTTTTACTTGACTTTTCTCAACAGTTTGCATGACATCTATATTAAAAAAAATTGAGAAACATTACTTCCATTTTCAAATGAAAAACAGCTAACCACAAGAGATTCATCCTGTGACGTGTTACATTTACCACAAGGAAGCTGCAATCATCCACATATCATAGGCAACGTATTAAAATATGTGATGCATGTCCCGGTGAACAGATCAGGCCAGTGCGTTTGTCCCAGCTACATTATGTCTGTACTAGCTGTGAGGAAGTTTACAAAGAAAAATATAGTCTTTGTTTCCCTTTTTCAAAGACTGGCTGCCTTTTTGCAATATTTACATATTATAGTTTGCACAATTTCCAATTATTGTAACCCATCATTTGCAGATTCATGTATGCTTTACTGAAACTGATACTGATGAACATTCAGAAGACAAAACATTTTTGATCATTTATTCTTAAAGCAGTGAAATATTACAAGAAAAATCGACTGTACAGCAAAATAAGGTATTCAAGACGATGAAATATGAGCACATATCACATGTCTCTCTCAAAAGAGACCTTTTTGCTCCTGGTTGTACATTAGAAAGACACCCCAAATCTTTTTAAAGTTGGGACAAATCAACAATGTAGAGATTATAATGCCAAGATAGGAAAGACTGGGAACTGGCAAGAGCTAAAGACAACAGCCAAATCCAAGTAGAGGAGGAAGAGCAAGACAAAATGAGTTTTAGCCTTTGATATCATCTACAGTAAAAAGCATTCATTTTAAATATTTCATATACCCTTAACAATAAGCATAGCATTGCTGACTGCAGACTTTGGTTCCTTCTGTCCCTCTAAAGCACTGCTACTAATTACAGTCTAAAGCCATTATATCCAAGGAGTGGGAAAAGTGTGACACCAGAGGAAATAAAGAGACAAACCATAAAGAAATGTTCACAAAACAAGTCGATTTCAGATAAAAATCTATGCCTGTAACAATATGTTCAAAATCAATTTACAGTATATATTGCTTAGGAACAATCAAAGTTATATACACCATTCATTAATGATATAAACCAGCAAAGAAACGTCTAAACTACATGAGGTATGTTTTGCCATTTTCTGACATTCAAAACAAAATAAAATAACAACAAGACAAAAATATTAACTTGAGTGCACAGTGCAAGCAGCTCCCAAGTATCCTTACCACCACCCACAGTACACTGGGTTACTAAATAACAATAAGGACAAAAATAAAATAAAAGTCATCTGATGAAAATGTCACAGACTGACACACATTAACATTAACATCTGATGCACAATTTGACAAGCTACAGATATATCCAAACATTTATAACATCGTCCAAATATACAGACAGTCTGAATAAAAAAGACATTAACATTGTACATTAACAATAAAAGAGCATTTCCAACTTGAAACAAACAGACATTAAAACTGTAACTCAAATTGTTGGACAAATACTTGCTCTTAAAGTGCAGTTAAAAGCCTAAAGAATTCAAGGAGGTATGGTTTGAAATTGGCTTCAGTGTTTGATGGCTGTGATTTCCGCTTCAGATTTAGACCCTGTCGCAGATGACAGTCTCAACCACAAAAGTGTTCTCAAAGTGACGAATGCTATGACATTTCTTCGTCTCGCGCCTCTCGATACCTGGAAGAGAAAAGACGACATGTTTAGAAAATCTGTTCAGTACTGAAACTGCAAGATAGCTGTGTTCATTATACTTCTGCTGTTGCCATGCCTACACTCGCGTCCATTTTGAATCAGCAGTGGTGATCCCCGCAGATTACATCCATATATGTACTCAGGGGGAAGTTTGTTGCATCATTTCTGAAGATCTCACTCCAATTAAAGGCAGCAACGACAGAGATATTGCTCATGTGCATCACTACCACCTCCATAGTGTGTGGATGTGTCCACTGTACTAGTGACTCACATAGCAGGAAGTTCCCAGGCTGTGCCCACACACACACACACACTGACATGAGAATCATACTGCCAGGCTGTTAGAGGAGGATTTACACTGCAGACACACTGTCTAAAATAGGAAGCCCCTATTTGGTTCTGGTTGTCATTGTTTTCTGCATGGTCACTTGCTCTCTGCTTGCTCCTACACACCAAAACTGAACACCGGATTCCCTGTGACTCACCGGAGGAATACTTTCCTCCTCGAGTACAGAGAGATCACAGTGACCCAGCACACGTCACAAGACTCAACATCTCACAAGGGTGGGTGTGAAAGAGCTGGATAAATCAGCGGAAGTGACCCCGCCACTCATCATCACTCATTATTTAGCATCTCATATTGCCTGAGTGTATTGGAACAGGAAGTGTGTACTCACGTCGGTGCTGGTTGCGACGTCTGAGGCGGTAGGTTTCTTTGCCGTAGCACAGCCTGTGGATGAATGGACCCAGCTGCCGCATGTTCCTCACCCTCCCTGTCACCATCATCTCCTCCTGGATGATGTAAGTCTGAGGAAGGTACGTCCCTCTCTGTGGCAAAGAGACACAAATGAATCACTCATCAGTCGATCTGTCTGTGGGAGGAGGATGGGAACATGCTGTCCTTCACTCTCTCCGACAGCCATTCATCTCCAACAATGCTCTCACAACGGCTTCGTCAGTGACATCAACAGCTAACGTAGTGAGTGCCTCACCTTGACATTGATGAGCAGCTCCCACAGGTTCCTTGGAGGCATCACCAAGGTTGTGTTCAGCTCAGTGATGTAGCATTTGTCCAAAGCAATGTCATGATAGGCTGTAAGGCCCTGGAATAGATTAAATACAGGTTAAAACCTAAGCCATAATGAAACACTTGTAATGCAAACACAAAATGTAATGAGAGGAAACCAGTTAGCATATGGTTGCCTTACCCTCTGAAAGTCATGGATTATATCAGCAGGGTCGCTGCCTCCAAAGTGTGGCACAGGTACACTGATCTGCTCGTAGTTGTCATCAAGGTAGATGCCGACATTCTCCTCAAGTTCTTGCCGACCCCTCAGAGGAGCATACACAGAGTCCTCGTAGATTACCCGACAGTGGAACAAGCTGTCTTCTGGGATCTGCTAATGGTACGCAACAGAGCTGAGTTAGCATGTGATGTGTGAAGGTTGTGTGTTTTTAAAACATTTTAGGTTCTTAACAATCGTTGCCACTGGGTTCAGGATACAATGTAATAAAGGGAGGCAGAGTGAACTGACCTGAGGTATAAAGTAGTAGCGATAGACATAGATAGAGGCCAGCACCAGTCCTGACATGAAGACCACCAGGCCAAAGGTGAGGCAGCAGAGGCCAGTTGGAAAAGGCTTCTTGGGCCTGACAGGAAGAACCAGCTGCTCCTGTGAAGAGAAAAGAGAAAGGCAGATTGGTTAGAGGACAAGTCAAGGTTGACAAGGAGAAGTCAGCTAGTTAGCCAAGAGATTGTGGTATGAACCGGAACCTTTGGCGTGACCACAAGTTTTTAAATTATACAAAATATGTGCATAATGTTGCAAATGGTTTTCCATTTGATGTAGATTTTAGTTTGATGTCTTATGTCCTATCCAGTTCTATAACGGTGTATCAGCATCAGTGGACGTGATGTCCTCTCACACTGCCATGCTTTAAAGTCGAAATCGTAATAGAGTCAATTCTGATAAGAGGCGGTTGCCAAGTCGTTAGTCAGAGGAGGAGATCTGGTAGACGTAGGACGGACTGGAATGAGACATGCCAGATGCCCACCCACAGTCTCTCAGTCAATCTGCTGCCTCTCCCTACTACTGTTGCTATGGAGAGCGGAAGCAGGGAGAACAGATTGTGCCAGGCTCTGACGAAGACGCTGGCACGTGGCCGTCTGGGTCTATTCTTAGAGGCCTACTTCCACGCTCCATATTTGCAGTTTGCTAGCACCCTCAGTGGGAGTCAAAATGAGAACAATTGCATGGAGCAGGAGTCCCTCGGCAGAGGCGGACATATTAATAGATCTACACACATTGGCTCTGACGCCTAGCCTACAGTCGCAGCCAATCTGAATCCACACAGCATTTGACATCATGTCTTATTCTTCGCTTGACGTAGCGAACAGGTGAAAGGTGTTTGCAGAAGTGATGGATGCGTCATCAAGTGGTATTCATTGTGTACAGTGTGTTAGGGGAAGAAAAAAAGAACGAGGTGTAGACAGGCGTACATTGTGTGTACCACATATCTAATTATGTTTAACTCCTGGGAGGTAGTCCAGAAAGGAAGCTAAGAAAAGCTGAATTTATTGTGACAAGCCAGACTGTCTAAACATTCAATTTAAGCCGTTCTACTATCATAACTCAGCAATAATATGAGGAAAAATCAAGACACCATCATGTGCACAATATCTATCTCTCTATCTATCTACTTTAACATTTAGTACTTTCAATACAGCTTTATTCTGTTCAAATTGAGCTCTATGTTTTAGAACTGCAGTCTGAAAATGAAGGACCTGGGATCTTCCATGTTGCAGATTAGTTTCAGGCTGTAAATTGCCAGTGTAACACAATGAGATGCTTAGTTCCTTTCTGAACTCCCCTGGTCATTTAAAGCCAATCTACTGCTTACCTGCCCTAGAACTTGACTTTAACTAAAGTAAAACTACAAATTTTAACTCTTGACCTTGTATAATGCCAATTTGAGTGAGGAATCAGTAAACTGCCTGTAGACCACGCCTACTGTTTACATACAACACAAAATAATCCTGGATTACCATTTTCACTCACAGGCTCGTGCACTCTCAGGCGCAACCTGCAGGATTTACGTGGCATAACACCTCTTGACGTCACTGATTGGTGCAGTGACCGCATCTGACAGCTCTGTTGTTTTCTCATCTCGACAAAAACTAACATACAAATGTTTTAAAAGAGGCTTTTTGCGCCTCTGCCTCCCGCCTGTACTTAAACAACGGGGGATTGTTCCTTTTATACATGCATACTTTATGAACCACTTAAGAGTAATGGTGTCATATTCTGCTGAAGGCGCACATACACAGGACAGGGCAGCCATCTGCAGTGTGTCCTCGAGGTGGCCAAACAAGGTGACGTAATGTCAACATCCCCAAGCGGGGATGGCCTGCACTGTACAACATTATTAGTCTCTATTACTGTCGGCCAGCAAGAGCAATATAATAAACTGCAGTGTGATTGTTTAACCATCCAGCTGCATTAAGGTTATAGTAAAAAAAAAAAAAAAAAAAAAAAGATGCAATATATTACTTCATCTGTCATCATGGATTACAAGCGTACAATTAAGTGACATGATGATGCATGGACAGACAAATCAAACATTAGTCTGCAGATAAGAATAAACAGACATAACGTTAATCTACTTATCTTCTACCTGTGCAGAAGGAGTGGATGCTACTCGTGCTATACTGACACACAGGACAAATGCCACAACACAAGACAAACACAAACAAAAGTGTGCAAACTCACGTGAGCCTGAGGTATAATGATCTTGTGTCCATCGACCTCTTTTTCAGGCTTCTGCGCCGACACTGGCTGTAAAGTGATCTTCACCATGTTTGTCTGTTCGGTGTGTAATTGCTTTATCTCGTATCTGATTCAGTGCGCTGGTTTCATCCACCGAGCCGGGAAGATTATATAGCGGAGGACCAGTCTCGCCCCCGGGACTCAGTGACATCAGAAGAGCGTCTTCTCTGACGAACAAGTATTGTGTGGGTCTGAAGGAAAAGCCGCCTCGCCGCTGTCAAAATAAGAGTCCAAGACTGGCTAAAACGTTTAGATTTAGCAAAACATGCACACTTGTGAGCTATTTGGTATGCATATAAATATACTTTAATGTTTTAAGATATTTAGGATGAAAAAAACCTAATTGTATCTCCTGTGAGTTGATATTACACAACGTCGTGCCCTTATTCTGAAGGAAAGTGCCCGATATGGTAGTGCTTTCCGTATTTTATTTAAAGCTGCATCTCCTCTTCTCAACCATGTTCCCAACACTATCATCCGGAAATGTAGGGATGTTTCAAACTCTCAGCCAGCTACTAGACTGCAATAAAGTTATCACTAGGTCACTACTACTATATAATACTACTACTACTAATAATAATAATAATAGCTTTTAGCCCTTACTTGTTGGCTCATCTAGGCATGTAATGTATTGTGCAGTACTGCATACTGTGAATTATGTGTGCCTTGGTTTGAGAACTTAATAAATATTATATATAATAATATACTTTGTGAATTGTACTATACATGTATAGTACAATGTAATGCATTGTAATCCGAACATTTAGTATAGTATAAACCGGTAAGTATACCTCAAAGCAAATCTTACATGATTAAAATAGGTCACTGCATGTGGTTATAAAGCAGGTATTGTAGTAAATAATTTAAATATTTGATCATTATTTAGCTAAATGTAATCCTAATTTCATTAATTAAACTTTGAAACATCACGTCAAATGATCAGATGTAACTATTAATTTTTTTTCTTTAACTAAACTTACTAAAACCTTATGGCCACCTTTGTGCCCTATCACCCAGCAGCCAGACTTTCTGTAACAGTACAACTGTAAACCAGACACATTTACAAATGCATGTCCCCCCCCCCCTGAAATTCTAATTACACAACACATGCAAATTTGCACAGACATGCACACAGCTCTCGTCACCATATGTGAATAGTCAAGGAAGTGTGTCCGTATGACTCACTACAGACTTAAGCAACACAGTGTGTTACATTTGAACAATATAGGAAAACTGAGTTGATTATGCGACAATAAACTACTCTGAAAAGCTCTACTTACAAATGATACTAGAATAGGCAATGTAAACATGTCATTAAACCTTCCAAATACAGGGATGATGTACAATAGAGCCAACACAACTCTGTCTAAGGCTGCTTGTTCATCAGGGTCTTTACACTCTTTACACATGAGAGTAATGTACTTGACAAATGGCTCAAATCATCCAATTCACATTAGTTTGTTTTGCTGTTGTTTTATTTTTTACAGTGGGAGAGGAGCACTATTACCCTTGTCCTCATAAGTGGACTGATGGCTAACAATCAAACATGAAATAGGCCCAGCTGACTAATGATGCAATGTGAGAATTGGCAGATATGTGGCCTATTGCTGACACACATTAAAAGAAAGTGCTTCAGAAAGTTAAAGGGTAAGTGCTGAAGTGTATTTTTTTTGCAAGAGGAGATTGATATACTTAAATAACCTGCACCTGAATGATGTAGAGTGTAGAATGGTTGTTGTCATGCATTTCTATAAAAGATCAATGCTGAAGTATTTCCACTGATTTAATTATATCTTATTTGTTTCTGCCTTGGCAACAGAAGTTGCTGACCATTTTTGGAGACCCTTTCTGATATAATTTATCTAAGCAGTTCATGTTTTTACCTTATATACACTGTAAGTTCATATACTGTAGGTTTATATATGTGTAGGTTCATACATTATATAATATACACTGTAGGTTCAGACCTTACATTCACTGTAGGTTCAGACCTTACATTCACTGTAGGTTCAGACCTTACATTCACTGTAGGTTCAGACCTTACATTCACTGTAGGTTCATATACTCTAGGTTCATACACTGTAGGTTAGGTCAGATCAAAATTATATAATATACACGTAAGTTCTTATACTGTATTTATATATGTGTAGGTTAACATTATATAATATACACTACCTTACATCAGTAGGTCAGACCTTACATTCACTGTAGGTCAGACCTACATCACTGTAGGTTCAGACCTTACATTCACTGTAGGTTCATACACTGTAGGTTCATACGCTGTAGGTTCATAAATTATATAATATACACTGTAAGTTCTTATACTGTAGGTTTAGACCTTTCATTCACTGTAGATTCAGACTTTACATTCACTGTAGGTTCATACACTGTAGGTTCATACACTGTAGGTTCAGACCTTTCATTCACTGTAGCTTTAGATTGAAATTGGGGACAAAAGCTAACATGACCACTGACTACTGGCGGGGACGAGCGTTGCGCGCCCTCGATGTGCCTTGCTCTCGTAGCCAGTTCAGCCATTCACATGTAAATGAACCGTCATATATATCTAGTACATGCCCCCTCGGAGGTGCATTGAGGAGCCCAGTCTGTCTGCAAGCTTTGTTGGCCGCTGGGATCGCCCGGCCATCTGTCCCATTGACAAGCTGTAACGGCTCTTTGGATTACCCACCAACCTCCCGTGCAGTGGGCTTCTGGCAGCGCCTGGGTTAAACTACAACAACATGGCCCCCATCCGTAACAACACAAACGGAATGGACAGAGGTGATAACTGCAGTGGGATCAACTCTGACAGAAAGGTACGGGCCTGTGTGAGAACTTAATGCCAATATTTCTGCTTCAACTTGGCCGATAACTGACTAAAGTTGACTCCATTGTCCTTACTGTTTTGGCAGATGAGGAAACCTCTGGTGGAGAAGAAAAGAAGAGCTCGCATCAATGAAAGTTTACAAGAACTCAGAGTTCTCATCGCGGATGCCGACGTAAGATAATATCTATATATATGTTTTAAGGCCCCTGCCTTATGTGGCGTTGTTTCTTCTAAATTAACTAACGTGATGTCTTGTTTTTAGCTGGTTAGCTTTGTTTTGCCAGTGCTTGTTTCTTACGCTTTTTTCTGGTCACCCGCTGCAGTTGCAATCAAAGATGGAGAACGCCGAAGTGCTGGAGATGACAGTGAAACGTGTGGAGAGCATCTTGCAGAGCCGGGCTCAAGGTAAACCCTATACTGCACATTACTGTTTACTTAAGTAAGCCATTAACCATTAATTAAAGTTATAGTTGGTTACAGTTTCGCTAAAAAGTGATTTACCTAGTGTGGCATTTTACTTTCCGCCGCCGAACAATATAGTACTTTAAAAACTAACATAACAAACTGATTTATAACGGTTGGCGCATTAATATTCTAATCAACGGCACTGCGGCCACAGGTGTGTGTGTGTGTGTGCATCTTCCGCCTCGGCTCAGCCAATCACAGCAGAGAACCAGACGTTTGTCCGTTATGCGTCCATTTGTAGTTTTAGCTAAGTTTTGAGCTAACGGTTGTTGCTTTGTTTTAATCTTCCCGTAGAGGTTGACGCTGTTAACCGGGAGGCCTGTGAGCGGTTCGCGGCGGGATACATCCAGTGTATGCATGATGTGCACACTTTCGTGTCCAGCTGTCCGGGAATTGACCCAACAGTAGCCGCGGAGCTGTTGAACCACCTCCTGGAGAGCATGCCCCTGAACGACGAGGACCGCCTCCGGGTGATGCACCCGGACTCTGTGGCGGAGTGCCCCGGCAGTAACAGCACTTGGGCCCTGCCTGAGAGCATGTACACGGCCCTGGTGTCCCCAGCACCCTCCACCACCTCCAGCGATGACCTCTGCTCTGACCTGGACGATACAGACTCGGAGCAGAGTCAGGTTTCTTCTTCAGAGGAGGCTGATAGCCAGGATGTGTTGAGCTTGCCTTCCTTAACTTACTCCAAGTCAGTGTGGAGACCATGGTAGATAAATTAAAGGAGATAGCATGTTTTAATCTACTGTAGATGATTTATTGCTCTGTGTTTAGGTTGTTTTGTGGGGTAGGCCTCAGGTGTTGTTTTGTGGGGTACGGTGCTGAACGACATCGGAGAAGCTCTTTTTGTGTAATTATTGGGGAACTACAATTGAATTCAAATGTATTTAATAAATAAAGTATGTAATTAAATCTGTTTTGCAGAGGTCAGAGAGGGTCTTCATTTGGAAGTGTATTGGCTTTATACAGGCCTGCCTTCAGTGAAGGGACAAAATGCATATGTAAATATTTACTTGTTGAATATGACTGGGCTGTATAGACGATAGCTGTCCCACTAGGAATGCATTGTTAGTTGTGTGTAAATTATTTTTTATTTAGGATTGTCTTTTAACTTTTGTATTTATAAGTATCAAATGACTGTTAGTAGGCTACCTCACCTAATACGTTTCAATAAATATCCTTTTGACTTTTGTTTTAAATTCTATTTGTGCAGCACTTTCTTCCAAAAAAGCCACATTTTCCACACACAAGGATCCCACTCTCCACCCACCCACGGCTGTTTCCAAGATATTAGTTATTACTCTGCAATAGTGGGCCATTTGTGTGCACTCTCTCTCTCTCTCTCCAATATCCCTTAGCACATTGTAGGCATTTGTGAGGTGTGAAATGAGTAATCCACTCACTCCTTATATAGGCCTCGTTGAGGACTTGGCAAATGGGTTTTATAACTCTACTTCAGCTTTTTTTTGATGTTGCAGTTTTAAAATAACATGGGAACAAATAACTTGCGCAGTCATTGAATTGTACTATGACTAACAAAGCCACCACTGTCGCGCATTCTTGTATCCTCTGATTGGTTTGTAAGAGTATGGTTTTATCATATTGTATGGATTACACTGCATATGCAGCTTTCATGCAGGGTGACAAACCAATAGTTCAGTGCATATGACTTATAAAAAGTAAATTTATACTATGCTATCCAGAAGAAGGAGGGTTAAGAGTGCCATGCTAATTCACATTCCCTTAGAAAGCTTGTGTCTGCATCCTCAGACACGACCTCTGTGGTCCTGGTGGGAGCTACAGACACCGTTCTGCCTCTGCCCCATCAGCCGCTACAAACAAATGAATAAGAAAAGACAGCAATCCTGAGCTGGGTCTTAATCCATCTGCAGTCAGATGCCTCCTCTGGTGTTCCTGTGATGTCCACTCCCAAGTGTCACTTTTTACACTGTCCACGGTCTTAAAACACCCGTAGTGAGAGGGATCTTTGGTGAAATGACAAGAAAAAGATTAACACACAAGAGTATGTAGAAGAATATTCATCCTAGTTGGGATCACATATCTCCAGTGTTGGAAAGTAACTAAGTACTTAAGTAATTAAGTGTAATTCTGAGGTACTTGCAGTTTTGTGTGTATTTTATTTCAGAGGTAAATGTAGTATTATTACATAAACTACATTTATCTGAAAGCTGCAGTTGCTACTATGCAGATTAAGAAAACAAAACACGATTAACTTATAAAATATGATTAATTATTAGAGACTAAACTGTATAAAGTATATAAAGTAGTTAAAAATAGCTCTACCCTGACCAGATACCACATACTGTTACTTTGAGTATTTACATTTTCTGCTACTTTATACTGTAATTTATACTACTTTTACCACATTTCAGAGGAAATATTCCACTTTTTACTCCACTACAATTACAGTTGAATTATTAGTTTAAAGATTAATGCACAAAATACTGCATACATGTTATAATAATATAATATGTGATGATAGAAACTTTCTTATGTGGACTTTCTACACAATGAGTAATTTTTTTGGTAATACTACGTCTGCTTCTTTATTACTACACTCAAGCTTACACAAGTGTTATTCTTTTAACTGTTTAACTCCCAGAATGTTTTTGAAAGAAAGAAAGAAAGAAAGTTATTTCATGATAACGAACTTAAAGCAGTCCGCTCGGATCTGCGGGTCTGTGTGGGGACTAGACCGGATTTGCGGGTCTCCAGAGGTGTAAATTACCGCTGCAGGAGGGCAGTTTGTTAATTTGGTTAAGGTGTGAACAGGGGAGGCTGGTGGGAGGCGGGGAGGAGGGTCGCTTTGATCAGGCCTGCCGAGCCGTGGACTGGAGGATCTGACTGTCTGCAGAGTGCATGTGAGCTATTGTTTCAGTGGTCGGCCAGACATCCGCTTACAGAGGAAAGGTGAATGTCATGACTTCAGGATGTCAAGTTTTCGGCCCATATTGATCATTTATAAATTATTATGTAGTAGCTGTTATTAGAGACTCATTTGTTTTTATCTCCTCTGTGTCTCTTTGCCCTCATAGAAGAGCAGAAACATTACAAATTTTTTTTCTGAGAGTTCAAAGTTAATCTGTCCTTTCTGGTGGTGCATTTTCATTCAGTTCATACCTAAATCAATTGCCCCCTCCTCACCATATGTCGGCAAACAGGCAATAATGTCCTACAGTCGTTTATACTCATTAATTGGCCAATTAACAGCTGCAATCTTCAGTCTGCTGTTTGTCAGATTATCTTAATATGTGCTGAATGGTCAAACCTCAATTGGAGCCTTTAAAAAACATTTCACAACACAATTAAATTCATTGTAAATTAGGCAATATTTTATTTGGAGATTTTTTAACAAATATAACAGAATATTTGCCATTAAAAAAAGAAACAAAAAGGTTGTCAGTGTCAGTTCAAATAACAGAAAGACAAATGACAAATTCGGTGAAACGCTCAAGTTGTCAAGAAGAGAAAATTACAGCATAAGCTTCAAAGTGAAGGAAAGCTCTCCACACAGTCACTTGACATCTGTCTGAGCTGCTTTATACCCATGCAATAACCCTAAACTGTGACTTCTGAAGTGGCCACATGTTTGTTCTGAACAGTGATGAGCTTCACTCTCCTCCACAGGATGCTCTTTTCCATATTTATGAGGGCCAAGATTAGACCAGTTCAAGTGTTATGTGACACACTTTTAAAACTGGGGAAAACATCAATATTCTCCTCACTTTATTTTTATCACCCACCGTAAACAACATATTTTGTGGGGATTGTCCTAATGTGGATTACACAACTCACATTTTTTAAAATAAAATATACAGTAAATATTCATAATCTTGGTCCTGCTTAAGCTGGACTTTTCCGTCATAACTTAAAACCACAAATCTCTTTGTACAGAAACAGTTATTGTAAAAAATATATATATATATGCTCAGAGTCAAAGACAAAAGTTTTGAAATGCAATAAATAAACTTTCCTTAAACGGGAGGCATCTGTGAAATCAAAGTCAGTGAAGGTTTCACAGGTGATACAGAAAAAAAGCCACATTCAGTTAGAAACTGATAGATATACATATAAAGAATGAAAACTTAAAGCTGCATCAGGTAACAGGAGACACAGCTAGCTCCAAATGACAAGAACATTTTAAAATCTGAATGAAAAGTTCCAGAAATAATAAAACATGATGGGCTGGTGAGTAAATGTAGCTTATAGTATGTGTTGCATCTGATTGTCCTTTTCCTGAAGTCTCAAATGTTTTCACCGCTTTCATCGGGTCATATATGTGCTTTAAAATGTCAATTTCATGCTACTCTGTGCTTCTTAAAATATATTATACTTAGCTCTTGCCTTTTAAATTTCCTCCCACTCATTATATGCAACACCAGAAACTACTTTGGGCAAACAGAGCAGATGTACAGTTCATGTTGTTCTTCCACAAAGTGCATTTGTGCTTGTTGGCTATGCATGACTAGAGTGACTGAAACCGAGTTGACTTAACTCCACCTGTCCTCACTACATGCTGACGTAGTTGTTATGGTAACTCAGTTGTTGTAACTGAGGAAATTGCGTCACAAAAATACTGAATTCATTCATTAGTCACGACAGTTAAGTAGACCACTGAGCCACTTCCTGGCGTGTGAATAAAGTTGTCTACAGTTGGTGGATGTTTGTTTGACCTCCACTGTGCTGCCTGGTGTATGAGCACATACTGTATTTTCCTTATTGGGCTCTGCATATAAAAAGCTTCACCTAGGTGCTGCGCATTGTTAAGTGCTACATAGAAATGAATGAATGAACGTATGTCCTCATAAAGCCCAGATCTAACTGCTGGCACCAAATACATGTTGCAGCTTATAAGCATATTAAAATAAAAGAACTGATGTCCTCTACGTATATTCACATTCTCCACAAGTCTTGACTGTTTAAGCCAGTTTTCCACTGATGTCTAAACAGGTACAACTCATAAAAAAAAAAAGATGGCAAGACAGAGACACTGATGAATAATTGTGTGTGAAGAGCGAAGGGCCCTGCTCCTTGTAAAGTAGGTCCCTCTTCACAGTCGTGCACAACAAGAGGCTGATGGGTAATGAATGTCACTGTGAGAGTCTTTAGCAGTTTATTGTCTAGCTTGTTGTGTCTGGGAGCTGGAGCCAGCAGAAGGGCCATGGCAGGAAATGACAACAGTGTTTGTGTGTTCCTCTATTGGCCTCCGCTGGCAGCCGACCACCCGCGTCTCTGTATCGCAGATGTCCAGGTCCGGCTGATCCGCCTCTGCTGCCGCAGCGGCCCCTGAGGCGCTGTCACAGCAGGAGCACACCTAGACACCATGGACAGATTCAAAAAGGAGACATGAAAATGAGAAGGTGAGGGGTGCCGTTCGAGCTCACCAGTTTGATATAACCTAATAATAATAATAGTTATAAAGAAGTATAAAACCATCTCGACAGAAACCTTTATTTCCAGTAAGGCAAATAAACCAAATTGCACTAAATTTAAAATATTCTATTTCAAAGCCTAACAAAAATGAACTTAATAAAATAATTTTACCTTGATGTCTATCGCCTTGGGCAGACCTCCCTTCTTAATCCAGGGGTGGACCTCAATCAGCTCCTTTTTCTGCTCCTCTGAAAACCGTGGCTGGTTCTTCTGCAGCAGCCTCAGCTTCTCTCTGTCCTCTCTGAGCACTCTCTGGATGTCACTGCGGATACAGCAAACACACAAACACAGCCACATTGAATACTCGACCCGACAGTCGTATCTGACAAACCTTTAGGAGGGTTGGGTTTTTAAATAAGAGGGATGGATGATCTATTCTTAATGTTGGAATATATATTGTTGCTGTGTGAAACCTTCCTGCATCTGTGCTGTCTCATTCAATGTCAGGCACCACTTACTAACTTTATTAATATAAGGTGCCATCTAGTGGTCAAAAACCCTGACTGCAAACAGTTCCAGTGTGAGACATGCACACTGATTCTTATCTCTATTTAAGGAAGTTGACCACAATAGAAAATCATGTGTGCTGTATCTAATGCACAAATAAGAAAATGTTACTGTAAGGAAATGCAAACAATTGAACAAAACATGCTGTACAACAGTTAAGCCTTTCTGGCTGTTCACACAGGACAGCGACAGTGTGCAGGACTATGCAGCCAGACTTATTGCTGTATTTAGTGCTGCTGCATGAAGACAGTACAAACTCGAGTGCAAATTCATGCATCGTATTTCTGCAACCCTCAGACAGCTTTCCTAGCAACTCCACTTTGAGACGTGTGTGAGCAGAAAACACACAACAGCTCTGAGGAGAGCTACAGTGAGAGGAGTTGAGGATGAGCGGAGAAGGTTCAGTATTCTGTCCTGTGACAATTAAATCAGACTTGGTCAGAAAACTAGATTTTAATAACTAACTCTGAATAATCTCTCTCTCTCTCTCTCTCTCTCTCTCTCTCTAAGTTGTCCGTCATTTATTAACATGCATAACATTTGGGGAAAGTGACGAAGAGTGTCCGTTACTAGTTTACTTTGCCAAGATACATTTTGTCTAAATTCTAACACTTTTCTGATGTTTCTGCCTCCTGGATGCACATACATCCTTCACTGTCTATAAACAGCAAATCTGCCAACTAATGGGGATTAGACGACGGTTTGCCTGGATGCATGCTTACCCATAGCCTTCCATAACAAAACAGAAGGTTGATAAACTATCAAACACTCTACAGGACCACTATCCTACTTCTCACTGGCTATGTCCCCTGTCCTCCTACTCACCGCGAGGGCAGCTGATAGGTCATCATGACCTTGTCATCTGTGTTGGCCGTGAGCAGCCACAGCGGGTCCTGCCGTACATACTTGATGAACTGTTCGCTCTGCTCCATCTCCATCGGCCTTCCCTCACTGCTGCTCAAGTGACCGTTGACCTTCTGGCTGTTTTGGGATGAGTCCACGCTGCCAAAGTAATTGCTACTGTTGTTGCTTCCTGAGAACAGCCAAAGAGCACATAATGCTTGAAACAAGAATAATAGTTTGTACATTGTTAAACCTGTATATTGTGAAACCTGTGACTACGAACTATCAACTAACAGTCAACAGAGAGACAACATTTAATATTGAAAGCTGATTCTGTTCACTTGTGTGTTTTCTACTCTCCATACAAGTATTTAGATTTTCCTGCTCATTTACCGCTGAGGATGTGTCAACATATCCATAAGATGTAGAAACAGACCTGTTCCACTGCCGGAGGTTCCGCTGGCCGAGCCTCCGCTGGCTGACGTCCTGCTCTTAGAGGTCCCGCTGTTGGACGTCCCGCTGGCTGAAGTTCCACAGCCATTGGAGCCCGAGCCCATGGACCCAGAGGTGGCTGAGCCAGTGCCTGAGCAGGAGTCCTCATGGAGAATAATGTCTAACATGTCGCTGGACGAAGAGTTGACGTCACTGTTGTTCCCGTCGCCACGTGAACTCGCCTGCAAAAACAAAAACATTAAAGCGGTACCATTAAAGAGGAGCTTGACTTCATAGCTCTGGCCAGCAGACTGTAGTACTTCCTCCATCTCCTGTGTCTGTATAACACAGGTACAGTGTCATTGGCTGTGTTGCATCTTGCCTCTGTATTTTTAGACTCAACTGGGAGTACTTTTCTGGAATCAATCAATCACCTGGCACACATATAATCTGATTACCATCGCTGCACAATATGGCTGAGCATGGTTAGAAACATGACAGTGATCCTGATCGTTCTGCTGCTGATTTAAAGTAGGGCAAATCATTCAATCGGAGTATGTATCATTAATCTAGGGGTAGGGTTTAATACAAGTATAATACAATATCCACTGCTAATGTTACTTGTATGGTTCTTGCATGCAAAATCAAGGAGGGTATGTATTTGTGCATACAGTCATACATACAGTGTAAACTATAATACGGTTTTGGTTTAACTTGATAGACATTTTTAAGTAGCTCAATACATCACTTGTTTTTCACGTCAGATTATGTCTTTTTAAAGTTTTTCATACTTTAGTTAAAATCAATGACTCTTGCTTTACTGGATAGACACTGCAAGATTTAAACTGCTAATCATAAGTAATGAAAAGGAGAAAAAAAAGAGAAACTGTTACAGTTATAATTGACATATGGAATCGGGGAGGAATGGGATTGGAGAAGTGTGGAGGTTTTCTGATGATTCGCCTACCTCTTTGCTGCAAGCCCTCAGCCTAGAGCACACTTTATCCCAAGACAAACGCTCACAGACACATGGCGTGCCCTCGCAATACAAGGGTCCAGGTGGACCAAGGAGACTGAGAGATGGCTAAAGGGTGTAAGGGATAATAACATCATGTGTTAACACCCTGTGCCACAAATTTTCATCTGAGGAGTCTAGACTGACTTGACGTTACACATGGCATAGTAATACAATAGCAAAAAAACGGCTGCACTTTAATGCAGTGAACAATGTGTAGGAATCACTGTGACGATGGCATTAAATCCTGACAGGCTGAGTGAGAGACATATGAATGAATGTCTCAGGGGAACATGCCACAGCCTGCCTACAGGAGTTCAAACAACCCACAACAATAAAGTTCAGCGAGGCATTGACATTTTATCCTGACAATTTAAGAATGTTACAGATGAAGAATATCAGTCATAGGGAGGGTTATGGGAGGAAAAGGAAAGAAAAGATAAAAAAGAAAGCAAATAAAAAGAGGATTGTTTCATTGTTTACCTGCTTCAACTCTTTGGCCTGGTTGCCGCTCGCTCCTTTCTCCCGTTCAGCTGCATTATTCCCTTGTCCTCCAGAGGAGACCGCTGTGCTGTCCTGCTTGTCCACGGACAGCTCGAGCTCCAGCAGGTTGAGGGGCGAGCTGCAGCGAGACTGGAACAGAGGTGGTGACGCCGGGCCTCCACCTCCTCCAGACTGCGGTGTAGAGGAGCGGGACTGGCCCTCCATGGGGGCCTTTGGGGTTTCCGAGGATGGAGGGAAGTAGAACGATGGGGCCAGGTAGCCTGCTTGAGGAGCGAAGTGGTTCTGGGAGGTGAACTGGTTCTGGACACTGAAGGTAGGTGGAGCTGTGAAGGGGACCTGGCCTGGAAAAGCAGCCTGACAAAAAGGCTGGGTTTGGGGGGGAAAGCCACCAGCTTCTGCGTGATACACCGGCTGCGGTGGTGGTGGTGGCATCCCAGGGGCCATTGGAGGGTACACGTAGTTGGGCAGCACTAGAGCCACAATGGGGGTGACAATGGGGGCAGTGTAGGGAGGAGCCTGGATGGACGATGGGCAGGGAGGGGCCTGGCTGCCCTGGTTGTCCCTAAAGCCTTGTAGATTGGCGTCTGTGCATGGAGCTACAGAACTGGCTCTGGGGTAAACGGGGAGGGGGTAGCCTGGCATCACGGAGGGGTACGCCATGGGAAAAGTTGACTGTGAGGTCTCAGAGGGAGACCAAGAGGTTGGGTTAAGGCCGTGATTCAGACGAGGAGGCCGCAGGTGTTTCTGTCTGTGGTGCGATACTGTGCTGTCTGAGGACTCGATCTGCTTCGCTCGTTTTGACTTGGTCTTCTTAATCCGTGTGCCCCGTCGTGTGGTGGGCTCTGCACCTGGCTTGCAGGATCGAGCAGCGGGTGCAGCTAGAGGGTAGAGAGAGATATTGATTAATATGGAAAACTTTACAATTTGAGTTAAAAGTGTCAGTGTGGTGGTCAGAGGTACCATCGCTGGTGATCTGTTCTCTCTGGCGCTCCAGGTACTGAGAGCAGTTTGCTTTGAGTGCCGTCAGTCCGCGAAGCTCCTTGAAGCGAAACAGAAAGGCCTGCTCTTCCTTCTGCGTATGGGCGGCCAGAACCTGCTTGGTCAAACCCAGTTTCTTGTAGGACTCCCTCTCCTGACTGGGAGGTGAAACAGCAGAAGGAGGAGGAGCCCCGAGGTTCTGGCAGGACTCTACCGCCTCTCCTGTTCCTGGGATGTCCTCTATGATTTCTGTACAGATGACAGTGGGGAAAGCACTTTACTATAAAGTAAATCAATAAAGGGTTTTATTTAACATAGCTGTTTAGCATGAGCAGTGACGACGACAAAAGCAATGTTGATCAAGCATTGTAGTGGCTCGAATTGAAAGATAAATGGACGCCATTAATAACACAATAAAGATGGAAGCAACTGTCAAATGATCGCACAAGTGGGATTCCCCTTTCAGGGCTATCAGAGGCCTGTGGTTGAGTGACAGGACCGTGAAACAACGACACAGTTAGACACTGTAGTCTAGTACAACAGTTATTATTTGCTTACATACTATGTATGTATTTATAGTATGTTCACTCCACCATTTGGCCTGGAGTCTGGCTCACTCGCTGGCAAGAATGGTCATTACAGTGCCCATTGAAAGGATTTGTGCTTTATATAAGTAAAACACAAATCTTTAGTCGCACTGCAATAAAGCACTATATATAATAAACGTGACTTAACTACATGACACTTATTAGACTATTATCAGACTTGCCAATTCTGGTTCCTAAACCGGTCAGTTGATAAAACTTTTGCTGCATACTTACAATGCAGCATTATCATCATTATCTTTTTGTTATAGATTGCAACTTCAACAATTAATTTAAAATGAAATCAGAATGAAAGCAGAGCTTTTTCTTGAAGTTTCTAGATTAAATTCAGGACGGGACCCAATAACCCTGCAAAAAGTTTGTGCACATTGAGTAGAACTAAAAGAATTTATATCGCGGAAGGAGTTGACTTTGTTTGTTGAGTTTGAGTTTCAAGCATCCACTGATAAACTACACACACATACACATACGCACAAGGACACAAAGAAAGCAGCGCGTACACATACAGGTATAAAGTATTTACAGTGCTGTGAAAAACCATTTGCCTCTTTCCGGATCTATTCTGTTTCTGTATATTTGTCACACTGGGTAGTTTCAGATCTGATCAGATCAAAATGTAAAAATAGACAAAGTGATATAAAAAAACCCACTAAAATAAGAAACTGGTGTTTGAATATTTGTGTCTGAGCATAAGAATTTCTGCAAACTTAAAAAAAATGATTGAACAGTAAACGCAGTTATTGCTGATAAAAACCTGTTATTAAGTTTAAAGTGGCAAATAACAAGGTTTTTGGATAACCTTGTTCCTTAAATAAAGCTACACCACGTGATTCATCTGACATCTTTGTATAACAAATATGCAACAATAGAGGAAATCAGGTTGGAAGCAAATACTTTTTCACGGCACTGTACCTGACTCTGGTTGAGGTTTCTTGTCCCCAACATGCACTATGGTGCTACTGTAGCTACACTGGCTGGTTATGGACACCACACTTTCTGGTTTGTTAGGTACAGGTAGGGGCAGCGAAGTGCCCACTACCGCTGTGGCCGCGTCACTGGACTTTTTGTCTCGAACATCCAAAGCGGAGAGATCAGACTGATCCTTCAACAAGGCTGGTTCTGCCAAAGAGAACAGAGAACAAGATATGCTGACAAGGAACTGGCATTGAGAAGTTTTTAAAGGGTAGAGTGTGAAGACCTTAAGAGGCCGTAGCTTTGTAAAACCGTTTCCTCACATGAACTCCGGACAATGTCAGGAGATTCAGGTCCGGACATTGTCCGGAGTTGCCCTTTCACACATGTAGCACACAACAGGACACGTTCTCACCAACTGGAAATACTCTGTTTGGTTTAAGTGAGGAGGAGGACTAATCTGTAATGATGACCGTTTTTTGCGTTGATATCAATACTACATGTATTTGGACGTATCCGTAAAATATCAACTATAGAGTGGAAAGCAACGTGCAACATCATCATCGTTATCAACAGACCCACTCATTCGCTGTGAATTCTTTGGACAACGACTGCTCTATTCACACATGGGCTCAATCGGACATTACACAGACTTTATACCAGGGAGCTGGCGGGGTAAAATCTGTTTAATGTCCGGTCCAACTGATTTGGACTTTTGCGGCCTCTCATACAGTTCCTCCGGGTAATATCTAGGGCTAGTTCAGGGTTGCAGTTCATGTGTGAAAGGGACTTATGATGAGGTGACTATGAGTGTCTTTTATTCCTTCATGGTATGAACTGAAGTGGCGAAACATACCTTCAGACACCTGCATGCGGTTAGATGCTTTCTGTTTGTCGTCATCTGAGTTAGAGGATGTGGTGTTCGAGGAAGATTGGCACTTCCTCTTCATGTTGATGGGGACATTGCACGTCTCCAAGTACCTACAGGATTCATATCAACACAAGGGATCAGTTTCTGTGGGAGAAGCTTTTCAATTAGTTTCTATGGCTTGCATTTACCACACTGATTATGTGTTACAAATGAAACCCAGGATCATGGCTACCGTCTTTATCTCTGTACCTGACAACACTGTCCAGACAGCTGATCTGCTGGTAGGAGTAGGCGGTCTGATCATTGAGGGCCATGTCCTCCTGGAAAAAGGACCTACTCTCCTCCATAGTGGCCCCGGACTCCCTCGAATTTATAGGAGCTGCTGATTCTTTGGGCCGCACCACTGCTGGGCTCTTCTGTACAGACTCTACTGGAGGAAGGCCAGGAGTTAGACACAATTTCTTAACTATTTAACACACTCACATACTAACACACGGGTGGTTATAAGGTGGACTTACTGCCACTGCTTTTCTTGTGGTCTGGTTTGGTTGTCTGCTGCTCCTGGCTCTTCTGAAGATGAATTCCCTTACAGATTTCCTGAAAGGTTCGCTGTGAAACGGAGACACAAGACAGAAGAGTCAGTACAACATCTGTTAAAGAGACAACCATGTATATGCCACTGCAATATCATCATGTACAAGCAGGATCACATGGGTTGGAATACACTGTACTAAAGTATTTGAGTATTACTCACTGGTCTGGCTTTCCCGCTCACTTCCTCCTCCTTTTGTCGCATCTTGCTCCCACCGCCGTTGTCAAGGCTCTCGCTAGAGGAGGTCATGCCCAAAAGGTGGTCGTTTCTGCTCAGACTGCCGTAGCCACTGGACCCACTGTTATGTACCGGCTGATCACAGATATAGAGAGAGGGAAGAGAGAGATTGTGTTAAAAGGCACAGAGGATGTAGCACTGCGTAAAATAATTAATGCGTTGCTCTACTTTTTCTTGGTAGATGTTTAGTTTCTCCTGTGTCCTTAAAGTTGTTTTTACTTTTGTTATTAAAGTTTTTGGATTTGATTTGGGGTTTTCTGGAAGTTAGATGTTGCTCTAATCCCTCAGCCGTGTATATTAGCATTTGTATCTCCTGCTTCGATGCTTTATAATGGCTTAATTAAACTACCACTACATGTGTCCTTGATTTTTATCCCTCCTTATTCTCTCTCACCTGTAACAGGAGCCGATGGATCTGCTCAGTAACCTCCTGGATGTCAGAGTCCATGGTCTTCATCTTGCCGACAGTAGAGACAGGGGCCACAAAAACATCCTCATTCACGGGGGCCCTGATAAACAAAAAACAGATCAGCTACTGGTTCATGAATGTATTTGTCTTTGAAACAATGTAATTCCAATCTTCCAATCCAAAGAACCATACATCAGCTTAGATATTACCTCAAAGAAATACTCACATGCGCACTTTGTGTCTCCCGATAACGAAGGAGACCTTGCGGCTCCAGGGGTTGACGAAACTGGACCAGCTGGTGTCAAGAATGATGTATTCTCCATTTCGCGCACAGAACCGGATGGATGAGTGGTCAAATGGTTGCCCAGCATATTGAAGAACTTCAGAGAAAGGCAAAATAATATAGTCAGACCATGATGGGGACAGATTTCCTGTGCAGACATAAAGTCTGCCTTCATGTATTTAATTCTGCAGACTCACTCTTTCTGTGAATGGCCAACATAATCGGCCGGTCATTGGGATGCAGGTGGAGGAGGACTGGTGTGCCAATCAGGTCCTGGGGGAGGTACCCGAGGAGAGGAACCGCCCTGATGCACACAAAACAAATCCCTCTGTTAATTCTATTATGGTCTGATAGTTCAGTGATTTGTGTGCAATTACTCAGAACTTATAGCTGCTCAGAAGTAGAAACATGCCGCTGTGGCTTACCTCTCATCCACATCCTGAAACACACAACTCGGAGTGTGTGTGGTAGTGAAGATGCGTTTGTCTGTTGGAATTCTGGGTGCTTTAAGGAAGAGAGAAGATTATATTTATTAACGTCTAACAGAATTGGAAAAAGTCTTGAACCATCTGGCATTAAAAACTATGTTTAATACTAATCTTTCCACCAAAAGAAAAATAGAGATATCTTCCTACATTTCATTATCCACACAGAGGGTCTCTTGTATGTTTGATAGATTGTCAAGATTGTAAATTGTTAAACTTTTAATTTGTGGGTTTTGGATATATAAATAAAACTGACTTGACTATCTTAACTTTAAAAGTATCAACATTTTCTGTACATCTGATTTTTGCTGGAGTCATTGAATTGGCTTCTTGAACCTGCAGTCATGTTCTTACCATCATAACCAGAGTGAACCCTCTCAGCCAGCAGGAGGCAGCAGAACTGGTCTTCAGCATGTACTGTGTCTTGGACCTTCATCAGGTAGGGAGTCATGCGGAACGGATAGTACTGCAGATCGCCCTCACTCTCCTTACCACCGCTGGGAATTAGTTAGAAGAAAAAGTTAAATTAAACCAGATCAAATAAGGATTCTCGGCTCAAGTATAAGTTAAATAATCTGTGTCCATGTTTGTGGGTATTTTTGAATTCAAGATATTGAACACAAGGGGGCAGTGTTGTGCTATTTTCTCATTAATATCAGTGTTCTATTAATGAGAGTAAATGTATGTAGATATATGCATTCTTAGATTTCTCTTCTTGTGAGCTTGAGACGTCACAGTTTTTACATCAGATGAGTGCTAAAAGCAGAATGATAATTTAAGGTTTGGCATGTTGAAGGGTTAGGTAGGTCAATGGAAAGTCTTTGTACAGTGTAGTACAATACAGTAAGGTGTGGGGATGTGTGTTTCAAATGCGTGTGTCTGCCTATACGTATAACACTGTCCTGGAATAAGCATATGATTACAGTTTACACGCATATGATGTCACAAACTAATTGAAAAACATCTAGAGTGGAACAAAAACATTAATAAACACTACAAACAGGTATGAGCAGCAGATGGTCCGACAACATGTTTGAACCAACACCCACCTGATACGACAGAAGAAGGACTTCTCCTGCATGCAGTCAGAGGGGGATGACTCTGAAACGGGTAAAGAAATGTTTTAATTCAAAAGCAACACAATCTGGTCGAATGCTAGTCGGGGTCTCAGCCTCCGTAGGCGATCAGGCTTTGATTAATTCCATCAAAAAACATGCAGGGCAGCTCTGAGCTTAAATGCAATGAATTTTAACAGCCTTAGATGAGCCTTATTTTGGTTTGTTAGCCAAACTTTTTCCAGTCACAAGGGACAAATCACAACAGATAAAGTGCAGCTCTGGGTCTGATGTGGGCATCACCAGTTAAACTGAAAAGGAAATAGTGAGCTCTCTGTATCTTTTATCTTATTTTCCTATTTTTACTTTAGCATCTAAATCAGCTCAGTAAAAATGGGGCAAACATCTTCAGTTTTATGAATGACTGAGGTCAGGTCAATTTGATCCTAATGCACCATGTTGATGGCAGCCTGGGATTCATTGACAAGTTGCCTAGGAAACTAAATCTAACACAGTCATTTATTTCTTTAATAAATCTTCTTATGTATGCAAAGTAATAATAGTCAGTGTGACTGATCTTCCCATATCACAGTCATCCTCCTTAATTACACTATGATCAAGGATGCCCTCTTGAGTAGAACCGTTTTTTTTTAATACTGTGTCTACAGAGAGCCGTGTGGTGGGTTATTTAGTACGTACCTGCTCCAGTGCTCATGCTCCAGGAGGGCAGGCGGTAAGGCGTTGTGAAGCTGTAGAACACACTAACATCCTGCGGCGTCAGGAACTCCACAAACTTGGTGTCCTTGAACACATCTCTTTTGCAATTGAGGATGGAGGCAGCCTGATCAGAAATGTAGACTATCCTTCCTGTGTTGAGAGACACCGCTACTGCAAAAATATCCTATCAAAGAGAGAACATACAAATTGTGGGATACATCAACTACTCAAACTCAATCGATTTAAGTATTTTTGTTCAAAACACAACACATGTAAATGCACCTCAAAAGATTTAAACGTTATATTTAAAGAAGAATTCAAAGACTCACGTTGTTTTTGAGGGTGTATTCAGACGTAATGCTGTCTATCTCCTCTATTGTATAAGAGGACACATCCAGGCCTGAAGGTTGACTGTCATTGATCATCAAGAGCTGGTAATACTCCTCATTGGCTGCAAGACACACAGGGATTTTTTTTTTTTTTTTAAGTCTGGGTCTCAGCATAATATACAATATGGTATAGCTGGTGTGTGGAAACATTTTAGAGGAAACAACACTGATGAACCTGGTTCAGAGAGTCCAACAAAAAGATGATGTATTCATACTGTAGTATTATGTGTTAAAAATAACAAAATAATCAACTTCTAAACTATGAAAGTCGGGTGTGACACACAAGACTGAAGCAGAGGGAAGAATGAGAAAAAAAGCCCTTTACCTTCCACTTGTTTGACACACCGCAGTGCGTACTTGAGGGTGTTCAATGTGGTGGACTTGTTATTGTGTTTCTTTTCAGCAGGCAGGTGAAGCTTCAGCTCTTTCAGTGTTTTAATCACCTCCTTCTGGGTCTTAGCTTTGGCAGACTCTTGACTACTGCAAGTTGCACAAGGACACACACATGCACAGAGGCGAGTCAGATATTGCAACACAAAACGCAGTCTGTTAAAAAAAAGGTCAAATAGATGAAATAATAGAAAACTTCTAATTTAAACCACATATTTTATATATAATATTCGTGGTAACTTCAGTGTTACAGTGGTGGTCTGTGCACTAACCTGCAGCCACTGGTTGATGGGTTGTCTTGCTCTGAGCTCAGCAGACTGAAGGCGTTTGAGCTGCTGGGAGGAGACGGACTATGGGAGTTTGAGCTGGGGGGAGAGAGAAGGAAAATGAACATTTTGCAACAAAAAAGAGCAAAGAGAATTACATAAATTACATCAAAGAGAGACACGAATGAAGGGAGAGACCTGCAACCGTTTCTTATTCAGTCAGACTTATTTGAACTCCTTCCTCATTAAATGAAAGTGTATTAATAATAATAATACAGTAGACTGACTGGGTACAAAACCGTGTGCAAATTTCACACAACCATCTCTTTCTCACACAGCTGAGACACCTGACTTTGCTAAGGTACTCAAGTTACCTAATAATAATAATTTAAAAAAAAACTCAAGTACACTCAATATCACAACAGGGGTGTTGTTAGTGTGAGCCTAAAAAAGAGCCTTTGTGGAAGTGAATTGGGAACGGTGTGGATGCAGCCTCAGCTCTCATTTAGCAGTGATGCTACAAAAGAAATCACACTTAGCTGAGGTCAGTCTCACCTCCTCGAGGACACTAAGTGTATCTGTACAAAATATGTGTGTATATTTTTTTTTTCTAAAGCCAATTAGAAAAACATATATTCAAGTTTGCTAGTAACTTCCTCAATGAATGGAGATTTCTATCATTGACATTAAAGCTACCTGTTATCATGTGATTTAGAGTTATTGTCACACAACTTAAGTATGGTAACTAAGTAACTTATTTAAGCTGTGTGACAATAACTGAGCAAACTCTAACCACTGAGAACAGCCATAAGATGGCTTTGAAAGTTCTGGTAAAAGTAAGTGGACCTTGAGTTAATATGTTTTGTCAAGCTTTGCAATTATTTTTAAAACAAAGAATCATGTATTTGTGGTGGAAACACAATGACGACCCATGAACAAAGCCTGCAAGCAGTGTGTGTGTGTGTGTGTGTGTATGTGTGTGTGTGTGTGTGATCCACTGCATTAACCTACAAGCTCAACACTGCACTAATACACTAAAATGACTCACTACAACTCAGGTTACTATCTATAACCTGCTTACCTGGCTACAAATAGAGAACACAGTTACAAATAGCCTCTCTAAGCAGAAGAAGCCATCTAATTCTATCCAATATAACCTTCAGTGTTCAAGAATGTAACAGCTGGGTTTAGACTGGGCAGTCTGAGAGTGTATCAGAGTGAATCTTAGAAACACTTTCACACAGGCTAATAGGCTAATTGACAGTGTGGTAGTAAGTCTGTATGCCAATTTCTATGGACATGTGTTACTAAAAGAGACTTTCTGACTGAGGCTTGTTGTTCGAGAAAAGGGTCAAACTTAGGAAGGAACATTGTAGGAACTCTGGTATTGCGCGGGCTGGATCGCAGACACACCAAACATGTTTCACATGTGCTACAAAGAGAGGTCTATGTCTATGTGACATGTCTCACTGACCTGCTGAATGAACTACAGAAGGGATCTCTTGACAAGGAGTGGGTTTGGTTAAAGAAAAAATCAGTAGTTAAAAGAATAAGCCACCCATAGTCTTACCCGATTTAATTGAAGACCCGGGAACTGTGCATCTGTGTGTGTATGTAGTCCACTGTATTAGCTTACAAGCTTATCTTAAGACTATTAACAGCTGTGGGATACTGACTCACCTGAGCTACATCTCAGGTATCGTCTAACCTGCTTACTTGTCTTAAAATAGAAAACACCTTTACAAATAGCTTCTAAAAGCACAAGAAGGCATCTAATTCTATTAAATATAGCCTTCACAGCCCAAGAATGCAACAGCTGGTTTTAGACTGGGCAGTCTGAACAAGTATTAGTGATCAGTAGGCTAATTCACACCGTTGTAGTCTGTGAGTCGTGGAAACATGCTCCCAAAAGAGAGTTCCTACTCTGAGCAGGATGTTGATCTGCTGAAGGTGAAGATCAGGGCAAGGTGGCCTAGTTTAGAAATATCTACTAACAGGCTATGTGAAAATTGGCCCTCTTACCTTACGCATGTTTAGATATCTCATTACATTTAAAATGACATGGATATCACACTGGATTACCTGCGTATGAATAAGGCAAAGAAGAACTGCAGTGGTTTGTTTTTCCTTTCTGGAGAGATGACTATAAATTATCTACATGAGTATAAATTAATTTAGAGCAGATAAAGGATAACAAGAAATGGAAAACCAAAATGAAATTGACTCTGTTTTGTCAACAGTCCCATAGTTTATTTGCTCAAAACTTAGCCCGGCATTGGTAGCCTTTGAATTTATAATAGTATAACTGTGTATGTGGCCCACTATATTAGCCTACAGGCTTATCAGTGCACTAAAAAACACAGCTCTCAAGAGACAGACTAATCTTTAAAAATACAACCTGTTACCATAAATAACAGGCTTAAATGACTTAGTATAGACACAACATCCACAAATATCTTCTCCAAGTGCAACCACAGAGCTACTTCTACCAAATACACCACTGGACCACCGTGCTGCTCTGTTTCTGTTCATCACTGTCACAAAAGCCTGGCTACATCCATTCAGTGTTGTAAAAGAATAGCTTTTACAGAGGCATTTCCTTCATCCTTTTATACGGCTGAGGGCCACAGATGGGCGAGGTTGGGATTTTTTAGAAGGGAGGGAATTATACTTATTGCTGATGATTCGGCTTTTGGCAACAGAAGGCACCAAAGACAACACATGGTGGCTAAACAAAAAAAAAATCTGTTTATTTCCTAGTAAATTGTCACTTGATGAATCAAAAGCGTATGATGTTTTTCATTTAGTAACCTGCATAATTAGCTGTTTTGGGTGAATGACGTGGGGGAGAGAGAGACAGCAGAGAGGAGCATAAAAAAGTTAGGCAGACATGGTAAAGAGAGGAGAGAGAGACAGAGAGCCTATTTGGAGTCGAGGGAGTGGTCTACAACCAAATGGGCACAAAAGGTTAGAAGTTCAACGCCAGAGAGGGCGGGCTGAGAGAGGGTGAGGGACACGGAAATACAGAAATCAAACGAGAGATGGGAGAAGTAGTTAAAGTCGTCCCCGTCAGCAGAAGTGGGAAGGAGCTGGCGTGTGCGATTGATGTACAATACAGGCAGGAAGAGGGAGGGATCTCTACGAAAGACCTGGATTCAAAAGACTGAGTGAGGTATGAGAGGCGGGGCTCAGAGGGAGAGAGAAAGAATGTGCAAGCACGCAACTCTGCTTGCTGCGCCCAGGGATAAACAGAGACAAACACTGCGTTGCTATGGTAATAACAAGGACTTGGTGAGCAGGACACAATACATCTGGCATTAAGAGAAAGCCAGCCTCCTTGATGACATCAATCCAGTATGTGAGAGACAGTTATTTAATTTTTTCCACCCACTCTGGAAGTCTCCTGGGGCTGACAACATTGTGTCTGAAACTATTTCTGGTCACGTTATGGTCACATTCAGGCGATATTTGAGAATTTGGAAATGTTCTATCGTTATGATTCAACCAAAGCTTACGTCAGCAGAAGTTTGTCTCTTCTGCTACAGCAGCCCTGAAACAAACAAACCTCACTGACACTCCTGTAAGCCAGGACATATGAATGTACACATAAAGATTGTATGTATTGTCTTTATCTGTTTGTTAAGACAAATCTCCCTCTGCGACATTAAAATCTAATCAAATGTCTACATCTGTAGTACAGCTCATGTGCACTATACAGTTTACTCAGAATTACTCTGTCACTAACAAGTCTTCCAACAAGCTCAACAAGGTTTATTCAAAAATAAATAAAGTCAAATTTATGTGATAGAGCAGGGATATAGCTACAATAACACTGAAACCAGCCTTTAACACCTGGCACAGACACCAGATTAATATTAACTCTTACACTGAACAATCAAGTGACCCTTATCCTTAAGAACCTAAGGAACCAACACAAACTGCCAAAAACCAGCACCAACTGCCTCTCCCCAGACATAAAACGTGAGTAAAACTGGAAGGTAACGTGAGCTGGCACAAGATTCGGGTTTAGGGAGTGAAACATGGTTGTGGTGAAATAGAATGACGTTTAAAATCATTCAGTCCAAAAATAAAATGCTTTGGCCAACAGCACATCTGTCAGGCAGGTTTACTTTAATGTCACTGGTATGTGTGTGTGCTCAGCTGGCAGGAAGAACGTCATTGAAAGCACTAACATTTAAAAGCTATTATTCAAACCAATTTACTTTGATATTTTTCTCATAGTCAGAAAAAAACTAATGGAGCAGGTTCACTCATGTTTCATACTGGAAGGCCATCACTGCAGCCTTGGCTCACTCATCTATTGACATTAGTCAACACTGACAAACACATCCAATGCTGATGGCTGTATGTATTATGACCAGACTGTTGTGGCGGAAGGCTAAGCGGACATGATTTTTCATCTTTCCTGCCTAAAAGACGTCAGTCTATATGAATATGTTAACTATAAGAGTGAAGGGCACCATATTTTTGAAGCATAGTCACTTAAATTGCACAAAATATTGGTATTTTTTTCACTAAATTTTGTTTGACGACAAGGATAAGACAATTATCAGCTATGACTCATGTTTGTAAGCCATGACTGGGTGATTTGGACTTATTTGTTCATATCTTTTCTAGCTTCAAAAATGTATTGGTGCTGGCACTGCAACACAATCAATGCGAACATCCCTGCATATTTAATGCTTTATACTGCTTTTCGTGTTTCAAGGTGCTTTATGATTGTGTGGCTAAATCAACAAACCTAATCTTTTACATGCAACTGTTTGACCACAGCAAAAACAGTGCTAATCTTAAAAAGCGTTCCTGTTAAACACATGAACTATGTGAGCCTCTCTTGTTTGAAAAAGTAACTTTTGGTCTTGACCCCATTTAATATCTCCTGCTGCTGACTCCTCATCAGAGTTTTGGAATTCTTAAGCTCAAGAGTTTTATTTTGAAAACATTTTTACTGTCACCAAAGAGAGTAAGAGAGTGCTGACCAGACCAAACCTCACTAGATACAGTGAGGATTCCTGCAGAGTGTAGTAACAAGAACAGTAGCTCCCCACACTCTCCCCTCTTTTACAGTCAGTCAATAAAAATGCCTGGAAAAAACTCTTACTCATGGCTTCATCATTCCCACAACCACAACTGACCTCTTGTTGCTTTCAGACGATTCCAGCAGTGCAGAGTCTTTACTGGTGCCATTGGAGCTACCCATTGACTCGTGGCCATGGCTCTCGTTGCCGTGGCTCTCGTTGCCGTGGCTCTCGTTGCCGTGTGATTCGGTTCCACTCCCACTGGACCCGCTGCTCTTCATCTCCACGTCCTCTTCGGGGAGCGACCGGGAGCGGGAGTTCTTGCGATGGTTGTGTGGTGAGGCAGAAGGGTCCTGCCCGCTGCTGTCGCTGCCCTCCGAGGGGAGGCCTAGGTCAGGCCCACCTTGGCTGTAGCCACCCATCCGGTGCAGCTGTGCCATGGAGCTGCACCCCGAGGCCCCTCGTGCCATGGAGCTGCATGAGGTGGACACTCTGCACCCTGAGGCTCCATCCTCATCCTCCAGCACTGGGAAGCGATAGGGCTTGGAGTCTGAATCTTCTGACATCAGGAGAAGTATTGCCCTGGGCTTGTTCCAGGTTTGTTAAATAGATGATGTAAGAACACAATTACCCCATCATCACAAGGCCATCGCCAGAGTGAATCAAAGAGGAAACAGATTGATCTGTTGAAAGAAGGAGATTATACATGTTAGTAATGAAGTAATGCTTCTCCATTGCAAGTTTTGCATATTTTTAAATATTTAGAAAACACGTGAACATATTGTAACAGATAATTATCCTAGTTAATTAGAAAAATTGACTCTGCAAGAGCAAGTCAGCAATATGCAAAGTATATTATTATTACATTTGTCAAAACATGCAATAACGCTGCCGTGGTTCTTTAACATTTCATTAATTTGCATGCACGTGCAAGCAGGCACACAGTTCAAAAAATCTTTGAGAGAGAAGAACCAATGCTTCACCTATCCTCCTTCAAAAAGGTGTCTATTTGGGGTGATACCAGAGCACATACCAGGGGCCTAACCCCTGACCTCTGAAGAGCCCTGCAGGTGCTTCTCTGATGTACAGTGAAAATGCTCCCTTGTATAGACAGTGTGGCCTTTAAGATCAGTGGGTCTGTCCCATCTGAGCCCTCCAACCCTTTCAAAAGGATCATCCACCCTGGGACACATAAAACACTAGACAGCATTTATCTGAATGCCACCATAGGGTGCTAGCCAACTGTGTGGAATTGGCCCCATTTTCTGTGGCTTCAAGTGGGCATGTGATGCAGCATGCAGGGTATTGAACTCTGCCCTGTACAAAACCTGTGTCATCTCACTCAGTAATGCGATATAAATGCCAGATTTCAGCAGAATAAGAAAGATGCATATGTAAATGTTTATTCAAACTACCCAGTGCTGAGTAGAGCTTTCCTAGGAAATTTCCTCTGGTTACAGGAAGGGTTAGTGTTACATTTGTTTGGGAACAGTGGCGTGTTTGGAATGAACACACGGAAAACTGTGAAGTTACCATGATCAGAGGAAGATAATCAAATATTTTCAAAAGATTGTCTGGGGAAAGAGATATTACAGGAGTGGCAGGATATATTTTTGCCTCGACATTTTTGCAGTAAAGTCACCAAACTGAATTCTTCTACATTTACATTTGAACTTACTGATCCGAACATTAGTCTGACCTGTTAACTACGGTCAAGTTTGAGATTTAGAGCACAGGAAAAAGAGACTTATCTCTCACATAATCCTGTTTCTGGGCAACATGTTAAGTGCCACAAGCCCCAAGTCTGTGTATAACCTCTAGCCTGGCTGTGTTCCAGGGATAACCTGACTAAGCGGTGGCATGACTTCCTCTCTCACCTGCAATGGAAAAAATTCTATTTTCTACTCTGACTGGGACACACGGCTCTATGCACTCCTTAATTCACCTGAGCTCTATGTTGATGATGTGCATGTTTATTTAGTCTAACCAAGTTAGTCTTAAGCGTCAAGCCCAGGCAAGCACAAGCAATTTTTTACGTGGGCTTTTCCGTAGGTGTGACGCTCATGTTGTTCAGATCGGTTAATGAGCCGTTAAAAGCTGTGAGTTTGACTCCGTGTGTGTGCACAGAATGTGTGTATGTGATGTTGATAAGGTACCAAATGCTTCACAACAGATAAACGTCCATAGGGAAAAAGTTTGAAGCCTCATGAGCCTGATGGTGTTAATGCAAAAAGTCTTGACAGAACGTTTTACTAAATGTTTAATGTTGCATTCAGCATTTAAAAAACCCTGTAGTTGTCAGGATTGTTGTTTGTAGTAAACAAACAGATATTTCACAATTTGGTGGTTTGACATATGTGTCGCCTAACCCTAGCTGCATCTGATGACCGGTTTCATCTGGAAGTCAGAGTGGCCCGTGAATTACGTAACAAGATTCATGATGTTGCCGACCTTTATGGAGAAGTGACAGTAGTAAAATATTTCCATTAATAATTAACCGATCTGTTGGCCCTTTTAGAGACCAGCAAGTTCACAATCACCGCTTATTCTGCTTATCACAGACCTGCTGCAAAGTAAGGTCACGCTACTGTGTGAACTGGGTCAACATGCAGTGAAATGACTGAGACAATCAAGAAGAAATAAGTGAGAAAACTGTGTTCTTTAGTTTGGAGACCGTAAGATAAACTGAAGCAATGAATTTGTCAGCACTTGAGTTCAGCTGTTCTGCAGAACAGGGTAAGAAGCTCCTTTGTAGACTTCTATTGTGCAGTGTGAACTATCTAACAGAGATACTACTCAACATATTGTACATACTGAACATCCTGCACGCACTGTTGACCCGGGTTTTTGTGCACAGAGAAGCTTTCTGGCAGCTACTTTGACTCATAATCAAAGTCTGGTCCAAAGTTAAAGAGCTGTCTGCCAATGTGCCCGATATTCATAAAGTCCAGGAGTTCACACTAGTCAGCTCGTTATCACACTTAATCTGTTGGCTCGATACCAGCAGACAGGTCAGAGAGAGATAGAGAGATAAAGAGATCTAAACATGGAACCTACAGTGAGGCTTCAGTTCCGCTAACACTATCAGGCCCTTAAGAGAGTGTATCAGGTGGCAACATTGTTCCATATCAATAAAAATGCACTGAACTGGGCTTGAACTGAATCAAGAGACAAAAAGAAAATTAGAGAAAAAGACATGGTAGACAGATGTCAAAATAAAAAGAAGAAATTAGATTTGTGCAGCTGAAAATCAACTGGTCCGGCTTGTTTGACTGTACAAAGTACAAAATGCTCCGAATGGACAATCAAATATTGACTTTAGCAACACAGGAAAATGATTGAGGGGATTTATTGTACCCACTCTCTATGTTTACAGAAACAGAGACTTTGCTAAAATTAGAGCAGTGGCTCAAATTCTCACTTTCCTAAAAGGGTTAGTTAAAAGAACAGTCAATAAACAGCATACAATAAAGTCATTAACATAGTGATTAATGCTGGACATTTACGTTTTTAACACCTGTTTCTGATAAAAGCCTATCCACCTCTGTAGTAAGGGTTACCTGAGGCCACTTCAACATCTGTGATCATTCTCTTTTTTTCCTGTCATTAACTAAATCTATTGAATCCTGTTAAGCAGCTGCAGGGAATGAAGCAGAGGAGAGAGTAAAATGGATTTCCTGTGTCCCCATTAAGAAACCAATCATCATCCTCTAGCATGTGACATTGCTGCAGTGTCACTTTTCAGTCATCAACTTTCAATGGTTTTGCATGATCTATATACACAAGCCATTAGGCATTCAAGTGTCAGTTATGACGCTTGTCCTGACTGGTAGCAGGTCTAGGAAGCAGTTACATCCTACTCTGAGGTTAGTACAATAAGGAGCAGGTGGCTAACAAGGCAAGATGAGACACTTGACACAATTACAGGTTATATATTACTATTGTCGGGCCCTTTCAGTCATTTTAATTCAATCAAAATGTTGTTCTGGGCTATACAAGGAGGAAACTGAATATTGACCTGTTGGGAACATGTTGCTCACTTGGCCTTTCTGAATCTTAGGGGACTTTATGAGAGATCATTTAAAACAAATCACTTTGCCATTGTTAAAAATAGGGTGGAAAGTTCCATTCAAATGTGGCTTAAAACCATTAAATCCAAGGCTGTAATCATGGAGGGAAATTAAAATTTGATTGTGTTGGTGAATTTGTTAGGTCTAGTCACTGCTGCAGTGGTTTATGGAAAGAGCCTGTGAGACATTTCTTAATAATCTTCTGCCTCGTTCATTTCCAACTTGTTGCAGGAAATACCAAGATCTATGTGGATTAGTCATGTCATGGAACAGGCTTGTCACAGAATCTTTCTAAATTAAATACATATATTGATTAAGGACTGAAACCTCTGCCACACCTGAACAACTTAACCTTGGAAGGTTGCATTGTCAATGTGTAAAATGCACTGGTTGCAGCCAGTAATCTATATGTATGGAAGAAAGAACATGATGAAACACAAGATTTTATTTAAATTTAGAAAAGCTGAATTCATTAATTAATATTAATAGCAAAATATTAGCATAAAAAATAGTTACTGATAGAAATTAGGCATCAAAAAGGAGATTTTGGGTTAAAAACTTCGTAGTTTTAGAAAACAACCCCCTCTCAAGCTGTAATTTCATAACACTTGACTCTATTGTGTCCTATCCTGCTCAGTATGTTTGATTTCGTCCAAAGGAAATATTCAGATTATGCTCTAAACAGAAGAAACTGAAATGAAATTCTGTATTATAAAATATTTTGTTCAATGTAAAAAAAATATTCCCGTCACAGTGTTCGGCTCATATTACCTAATGCTTCAGACCATCTTATACAACCACATGAGAGTGACTGCAGTTTTATAACTGTGTATCATGTTGGAGGCATTCATTCTATTAATTACAGTGTGTAGTTACCACCTTGTACAACTGACTCAATTTGCATGAAGACTTACATAAGTTTACAAGGAGAGTACAACACTGTCTTACCCCACTGCAACATGTGACAACACCTGAGCCACTTCTATCTACTGAGACTTTGAAAGCAAAACTAGTAAGTAAGATAAGAAAAGTAGACCTTGACTTTAGAGATTTTTTTTTTTACTGCAACAACTCCAACTCTGATTAGTGTAGGGTATAGCATAGTATAGCATTTTATACCACTGCTTTTATTAAGACAAAAAATAACAACAAAAATAACTAACTAATAATTTTGTTGTTTTTCTTTTGGTCTAAAAATAAGTACATTTTAAAAATATGCCGATAATACATCTTATTGCATAAAAAAACTGTTTCCTGCAGGCAAAACAAGTAGACTTCTGCTGAAGAAAGCTTTTTATTAGATAACTACTGATTACTAAACTCTTACACAAGTCTCTAAAGGCTTTTAAGTGTGTGTTTGCAAATCTGTTCACTGTCCATCAGTACGGTGCAGACATGACTGAAGTCGTTTCTTCCTTCACTGACCTACATCTTTATTCAGTGATAACTTAAATAGTCATAATGGCTCAAAAGCACACTGTACTGCACGTCTCAAGACTTTACCTATTTTCCTAGAGGCTAAAAAAAAAAAAAAAAAGAACAGAGGTCTTGACATTCAGTCCACATAGGAGTTGTTCCATTACAGAGGGATGATTACGTTTGCCATTAGTGTCTTCAGGTCCTGGAGCCTCTAACTGACAGCAGAAGATATATCCACTATCCACAAAAACTGCTGCACCTGTGCTGTGGCACCTTTTCAATTTGAGATTGGCATATTGATCACATTTAAAAAATGTTTGTTTTGGAGAAATTACTGTTATGGTGACAACATGATGAAACATGATCTGCTTTAAAGAGGCAGTCATCCAACCCTTGAATAAAGTTTGCCTGTAAGTACTACAATAAGTAGTGGGAAAAAAAGTGAAAGTACCTCCCCTCGTGCCGTAATGGTAGGCCGGGACATTTGAACCCGGCACAATGCCAACCTTCCACTGATTGAACAGTGAGATAAACGAGACTTGGCCAGCCTTGCGTGCGTCACTCATCCTTTCTCCTCCCACTAGAGCATGATACTGGACTATGTAAAGGTCTTTTACACACTAAACCACTGTTTAATTAAGTCTCTTAAGTTCCAATACTTAAAAAAGGGATGAAGGGCAAAATGCTATTTCACTGTCTGTGCAGGTTACTTTTATAAATAACCAAAAATTAATGTACCAATAATACAGTGAAAACTACTCCATTCAAACTCCCAAATTCAAACTCTCACATGAAGACTTTGAAAGAGTTAAATTATGAACCCACTGACCAGTAAAGAGCATGTTTATGCTGTGAATGATCATGTTTGGTTTAAGCTCCAGATGCTTGATACTCTTGCTGTCAGGTAAAAACCTTGTATCTCCAGTTTTTAAGGGATTTTCATGCTTCCGCACTTTGACCTGCAGCACAGGTTGAGCACATTTCTCCAACCTCCATGTTTAAAACTCTTTACATAATGTCATCAGGCTAGAAATATGTATATGCTCCCAGGAGCCAGTGCATCCTTTAGATTTTTCCTCCCCTCATGACTAACCACTCAAACCGCCTGACTCGAGCAGTATGACAACCTCTTCTGGGGAGGGAAAAAAAAAACCTCTCAACTCACATATTCTGTAATCGGTGCTGCGTATGAACTTCTGCCATGTGCTGCTGCAGTGGACTCTTTATGTAAGGCGTTATGCTGGAGTTTTCATGTGACACTGACACCAGAAAGCACGTCTACAATGCACCATACGCGACTCTGACATCTCGACAACAGTCATTCCTCTCAACTAAACCACACTTTTAACAACTCTACAGCTTCGGCAGATGGTTTCCAACCCCACTGCATCGCGGCTTTTACTCTCCTTATGTAAAATGTAAGTCAGATCACCGCACAGCACCTATTGAGTCACGTCCCCCGCTGTCATGTGGGCAGGGCTGCCTGCCTGCTGTAGTCTACTGACCGGGATTGACCCTCATATTGACACAGTTATGCAACTTTGACGCTTCGCGCGCGTATAGTATTTTACAGAACACGGCTGCTTTACACGATCGCCCACCTTCATCCATCACATTTCCTATTTTAAAAACAACGTCTTTATCACACAGCAACATCGATAATATTTACGCGTTTATGTAAGTAAGAAACTCCACCAACCTCACAAAACGCAGATCCTCTCCTGGTCCCGGTGTGAAATAAAACCTAGTTTGGGTTTTTTTTTCTTCCGGAGGTCTTTATGGTTGAGTCCCAACAGGAGATAAGCGTGTACGGGTGCAGTCGGTGCTAGGCTGCTCTAAGACACTGCTCTCTCTCCCGTTCAGGTTTCCAGACACACCGGCTCTCTGCCCCGCATCTCCAGCTCAGGCAGTGACCTCATTTCGAGCCCCTCCCTAAGCTCCTCCTCCTGCTCTTCGCCTATTGGTTCAGAAGAACGTCGGTGACGCCCCTTCCGCGCTCCGGACCAATAGGCGCCACCCGCCTCCACAGGGGGCGGTTACCACAGCTGCCGGTCCGCGCTGCCATTGGCCTCCAGCGCTGTCAGTCCTTTTACATAAGGGAGTCACCGCTTTCACGTGGAAACCCACGGCTACCTCCGGCGTGAGAGAGGCGAGAGCAAATCACTACGACTCAGCTGCCGATGAATGAAGCAGTGCCGATGGTTGGCTCACAGCGGCTCAGTGAGGCCGACTGTTATCTAAACGGTTATACAAGTGTGTGTGTAGCCAATGTGGGTGAACCGCTTGGTGCGCATTCGCGTAAGCATGAAAGTTCCTCGACTCGCATAAAAAAAAAGTGATATAACACAAGGTGACTGTTGTCTAATGTATCATCCTTATATAAAAAATAAAGTGCAACGTTGTAATTATGTTATTGGGTTTTTTCTTTGTACCTACTATATGTTGTGATAACATAACAAAACAAAACATTTTTTTGTTAGTTAATTCGTATTTGGTTTTACTCCCACGCATATTGCAGAGCTGTTTTTTTGTCCCATGCCAGAGCTTTGTGCAGTATACTATGGGTCCAATAGATGAATTGAAAATAATAGCACCTACAAATCTCTGTTTTTCATCTTAATTTGTCTTTTCTTTTTTTAAAATAGAGTTCTGTTAATGATGAAAAACCTGTGGAAAATAAAGTATATTTAAACACCAGCACTCATATATTAATTGGTCAATGCCAAAACAAGCAAGAAATAATAAAGATTGCACATCTGCACTTAAAAATATATATTGTTATACTTAAAAAAAAAAAAAAAGGTTAATATCACAACTGAATGTTTGGGAAGGTCTTGTAATCTGTTCTTCTGAGGAGCCAGTCTAAAGTCAAATTGTCCCCCTAGTGGCTGAGTTTGGACCCACATCAGCTGCTGGTCAGCTGTCAGTGGAGAATTTATCACTTGGCTTTGGCACCAAAGGTTTGGTGACTGATGACAACACTCATTACCCCAATTACCCAGTCTAATAATGCATGACGGGATTTATGAACTTGACATTCTCCAGTTCATCATATCGTCTGGTTGTTTTATACTTGCATTGTTTCTCCCTGTCCTCTGTTTGTGCAGTAATAACATGTATCAAATGCTGGCTGAGGGGCAGTGCTCATTCAGAAATTTGTTGCAATGGAAAATCTGTTACACCAATCCTATTTTATTTTGTCCTTGATTATTGCTGCAAGAAGGTGCCTATGTGCCAGTAAAATAAAAATCTTCATTCACGTTCTTCTTTCTGAGGCGTGCTGACCTGTTTTATTGATTTCATCAGTATTTTTGTGCTCAGACTTTAGCTGCATTCCTGTACAAACAATACATAACTTTGGAGGGTTCATAGTATGTACAAGATACATTAATCTAATTTATGTGGCCAGTGATATCAATCTACTTTTGTAGATTATATATATATCCCATTCTACACCTCTTTGGGAACAACACTATGCTGTGTGGCCATGTTTTAGCAATCTGCTTCATCTATGGAAATTACTGCAATTTTAGAATGTGAATTAAAAGGTCATTAGTAAATATTAAACACAGTTGTAAATAGTTTTTGTTTAGAGGGAAACTTAAAAGTCGAGTGAGTAACATTTAGGGGGATCTAGTGGCGGAAATGGAATATAACTTTATAGGTATGTTTTCATTAGTGTATAATCACCTGAACATAGCAATTATTATGTTTTTGTTACTTTAGAATCAGCCTTTTATATCTACAGGTGCCTTCCATGGAGTCTGCCATGTTGAATCACCATGTTTCTACAGTAGCCCAGAAGGAACAAACCAAACACTGGCTCTAGGGCATTTGCATTTTTTTGAGGACACCATAGTTTCTCCTTTGTGCTTGGAAAGGGAGAATGAAGTGAGATCTGCATCTACACTGCTAGATGCCCCTAAATCCTACACACTGGACCTTTAAGTCTACAGGGGAGTGTCTGTTATCTGTCTGCCACTGAAGCATGATAACTTTGTTATCCCATAAGTGATAACTTGTGCGATTTGCATCTCTGTGTGATGACTCTGCATCAATAACCACAAAAGAAACTTGATGCATTAAAATGAAATCAGCAAATATCTCTCTTCCTATTCCTAATACCTCCCTCTACCTTTTTTTGAAACCCATGTATCCTGTTGAGATTGATGAGGAGCTGGAGTATATCCCAGCTCACATTGGGCAAGAAGCAGGGAACACACTGGATAGGTCAGCAGACTGTCAGTGGGCTAATACACAAAGACAACCACATTCACAACCACACCAGGCAAACATAAATAACTATTTATGCAGCACTTTTCAAAAGTCTTGCAGAAGCAAAAGATTTTACTACATATACTGCAGGCGGTATTAAGTGTGACCCAAAAATAAAAGTGTATTGCCTTTACCCAGTCATACTTATTTCCACCCTGTCATCCTGGAGTGAATTAACATATCTCACACTATACTGACCTCCGTTCACACGTTTAGAGATCTGCTGTGACACCGCCTTACCATCTGCTCGATACAGAGAAGGTTTGCATCAACTGAACGTCAAGACAAGACAGTGATTAATGGAAAAGCTGTACAAAATTATCACAAGGTGCTAATTTTCGTTTCATTGGCATTGATCTGTGAGTGTGACGATTTGCAGTGCTGTTATGTCTGGTAAATAGCTCCGGAGAAAGAACACAGGACTTATATGAATGGGGCGGTCAAAAATGTATACTGATTAAGCAACACACTAATATCAAATAATAATGTGCACAACTGGTAATCATTTTCAGCATTTTAGTATGAAAATACTATGATTCTACAAAGCTGTATTCACAAAATAAGAGCAAATTGTTGTTGTTGTGTTGAATCTTTATCTGGGCCCACAGATGGAACAGAGTCTGTAGTGTGAGCTATACTTGCACAGAAAAACAAATCTCCACATAAGGAACAGAGCACCAGATGGTAGAAAGAACTAGCCAGTCTCGACTGGTGCTGGTTGCCTTGTGCTGTGCATCAAGCAGAGCCAATGCAAAGAGAAAAGGTGAGAAAGTGGGTGAGCATGCCAAGCATGTGTAGCCCCAGAAAAGCAGGATGCACATATGTTTAGAATCCCATACCCTCACATGCTCCTCCACTCACATACTGCGAGACGAATAGATAGATATATAGATAGTTTAATACATGTGTAACACATTTGTATAGACACGTGGTTGTATAGCAATGTAAAGTGACATTGCTGTCAGGCTTCGTGCTGCTTGCTAGGAAAGAAAGAGAGTATACTCAATGCCTCATTTAGATGAGTTTTATTTAGTGGCTCAATGAAGCAAAAATGTCCGTAAAAAGTCTTCAGCAGACACAAAATGTACAGGAAAACTGAGTTGGCTCTTGTTTCAGCTATTTAAGTATTTCCATTTCCTATTTTATGGGATGTCATGAAATCTTACACAAATACTAATGTATGAAAAGGGCTTCTTTTGGTGAGTACACCATTTGACTGTACTGTAACAATTAGCATAAAATCAAAACAAATAGAAAATCATGAGTAGTATCAATAATCTAAAAATTACTTCTGGATTGAGTCATTTTTATTTCTCTACTAGTAGCCAAATGTGAATTAAAACTGCCTCTCAACTTAAACTGGAATTAATCCAATTGTTTCCAATGCAACAGGAAACAAGCCACAGATCCCTACTGCTAATCCACCCTTACGCAGTCAGTGACGCAGATGTCCTAATATGTCACTGAACTAGGATTAATAATATCCATGAAAACCATAGATGGCTCAGAAAAAACACGATGAGACATGATGGTGCAACATAAGTGTTTCCCTTGTTTGGTGCCTGAAGTTAAGAACGTGAGAGTGACGCAAATCAGCTCGGCTGTCCTTCAAGCCCTCTATGAAGAGAAGGGCATCCCCAGTATGAGGGGGTGGAGTGAGACAGCTACCATATATGTTCATCGGCATCATCACTAGTATCACTCAAACAAAATGCAGATGGAAACAATCAGTAGGATCGTCTTGCAAGTTGGTTTCATCATGTGATTAACTTGCTCAGAGAGATGCAAGCTCCAAAGGCAATACTCTGTAGCTGACCCTGTGAAGGGTACTGACCCTGGGAGTCATGGGGTAAAAAATTATTGTGTGGTAATCCACATGTGAACAGATTAAAGCAATGTTATTGTTTTGCCACAGCTGTACCCTTTCCTTTTTCTTATGTTTTTCCTGTGTTTCCCGTCTGTGTGTGTGTGTGTTCTGTGTCTGGTTTTCCCTCCTGCCTTCCTGCTCTACTCCACACACCTATCTGCAATCGACTTATCAACTCTACCAGTCTGCTCAAGTATATCTACTCCAGTTCTCCAGCTACTCAGTGCCTGATCATCAGTCTACAGCAGTGGAGTATGCTTGAAAAGTACCTTTGTGTCGCAGATTTCTCGTTTTTTTTGTAGTTTTACAAATAGTTTCCTGCATAGTACTCCTGACAAACTGCTAGTCTTGTGCTTTAGGTTTACACCTACCTGTCTGTCTGTCTGTCTGTCTGTCTGTCTGTCTGCCAGCCATAAGCTCTGCAACAGCCACCATTTGTAAGCCGTCACCTCATTATCACTATCTTCACCTTTTGGAATAAAAACCTACTAGACTTCACAATAAGTCTAAATCTGTGTTTTGCATTTGGTCTAGTTATTTGACATACCTTTGTCAAATAAAAGCCCAGATTGACTAGAAAGCATGGCAACATAACAGCAAACATAAGTCAAGGCTATCAGCACATTGACCTCCTGGCCAGAGTGTCACTACGGTGGCAAATGATCACATAGATTTTAAGTACTTTAAGTTCAGTCAACCCGACGGTCTGTAGAAGCATATAAACGGAGAAGCACAAACAACAGCCCTAGAGCCAGCAAAAGTCCGCCAGATGACGCATTTTGACATTTTCCCAGCACATATTTGTTCAATCCCTCATTGAAATGATACAATACTGCTTTTTGAAAGATAATTGAAAAACTGACAAATGAAACAAAAATGTGACGCCCTTGGAGTCAGCTCTGTAACTTTGGAGATATTTTTGAAACATTTAAAACTTCTCTTATATTCAGAAGATTAGACAACAAATTAGAGTATGTTTTTGTGAAATGTTACACGCAGGAGCTCAATATATTTTAACACAGGATGCAAAAGCATTTTTTTCCTCAGGCTGAATACCACATCCCAATTCACACATAAATTATTATTTGGGCATTGAGATGTTGACATAAATTATATGGTTAGTGGTAAAAACCTGTGTGCTATCATTAGTCTGCAAATAACATGATATATTGAGGGTTGTGCATGCAGTAGGAGAAAGAAGCGTATACTCCCACAGGACAAAAAAGTCTGCAGCCTTCCTCCCACTCTGACATGAAGTGGTGCTATTTCCACAGTAACAGCAGTTAGAACGACGTCACTAGTAGAGATACAGAGACCGCTGCCAAATTATGTGGGATACTTTCACATCAGGCTACAGCTATTAGAAGCACTTTGGGATGGACTGCTGCCAGCTCCCACTCTTTCTATTTTATATTTCAGTGCTTCTCATAAAAAGTAGCTGACAGTTTCAAATTGTAGAAGTCTCTTTTTCCGAGCCTTAATGATGACAAAGCTAAAGACATGTTGACAGATGAGGAATAAAAAAACATATTTCTAGATGTTTTGATAACACTGAAATCATGTTGTGATTGGTGATAAGTCGATACCAGTGGACACACGAGGACATCAACGCTGAAAACAGATCTATCCAGGTTTGAGCGTCATGGAGACAATCAAACCTGGATAATCTGTTTAAAGACAGTTCAAGATTATGTGGCCAAGCTGGCTGCCTAGTTAATTATTTCAGGGTATAATAGCATGTGGGCGGTCAGTACACAAACAGGCATAACACTATTTCCTTTCCTGCCAAGAAAGTCACTGTAATATGACAGATTTACAAAAGTACTTTTGGCTGACAGATGGCAAATTTGACATTTTGATTTCTCTCAAATGAGCAAATAAGACTGACTGCTGTTCAGAGAAGAACTACCATAATGGCACATTACCATGTGACTCAAACCTACCAAACAATGTTTTACCACTAGCATCCCCTACCGAAGAACACCATGATCATTATTAGAGTGCTAGAAGGACATCATCCAGAACCACAACCATTTGCTTTTACTCATTAATAATACGGAACATGTGGTACATCACTCCTGGCTGTAAAAGCATAAATTAAAGCTTTTGAATGTGGAAAACTCAGCAAATTAAGCCAACAGGGAGATGAGCAGCCTGACTATCTCAAATCAAAGCCAACAGATTTTAAAAACAGATCCTAAGTGTCAAAAGATCTTGTCAGTCACATACCAGCGGCTTTGAGCACGTTTGATTCATACACAAATGTTGAGCTTTTGTTGTAGTTTCGATACCGGTTCTGTAATTCAGTGTCAGTGTCAGTGTCAGTGTACAGGTCATTAACCAAAAATAGTTATCATGCTTCAGTGGCAAGTAACACTTTTTATTTTAATATATTTTTTAAGGCAGATGCTGTACATTAGATTGTGTCGGCCTGACCGTCATAAATATTATATGTGGGTGTATGACTGTGTCTGTTTTGGGTTCCCATATCTCATACAACAAACGTGACCTTACCGATACGGCTGAGCCACAATATGCTTGGATGAAAAACAATTTCTACATATTTGATACCTCATATTGTCTATTTACTCCAAGTCCACCAGAGCCATCGATGTGTGTCAATACAGTTCCCTTTGATGGTGAATTTTCAGACACATTGTCCATTTTATTGAAGATAAAAACACTTGCATTGTTGCCCACTCTCTGTCAAGTAGGCACTAATGCAACCCACATTTAACAAAAAATTACTGTCATTTCTGTTGCGTGCAACTCAACACAAGCTCCTGCGTAATAAAGGTCCATAAACAGATACTTTTCTCTATTGACAGTCCTTCACGGTTTTCATACATCAGCAACTCTTACCCCACAGCCAATCAGTCGGAAGTGATTCAGTTCCTTCGTCTCATGGGCATGGAGGGATCACCCTCAAACAGACACCCAGTGCCGTTAGAGAAAATATGGGTGGATTTTGCTTTGTGTAGGAAGAGTGTAGGTCTACTGTATGCCGTATTCAGTCCTTTAAATTTTAGTAGGCGTCTAGGTTACTTGCATGACTGTGAACGTGGTTCCTCTTTATAGTACTTGGAGACCAGGCTGCCTCCGCCTGTGAACACACTCCCTTCCACATGCAGTTTGTCAGTGACGTGTAGGCGGGTGTCAGTACTCCTATATGAAAACTTGTGGAATTCTGCCCAAAACGTGACGTATAACACAGATGGCGTTGTCTCTTCGTCAGAAGGTAAATTCTAGCTGTTGCCCACCGCCAACAAACCTCGACTGCCAATGATAAACTGCATCAGTCATCAGTTATTTTGCATGCCAAACTGAACTAGCAGATACACTAGGCTGTAGAAAGTGGACTGTGGAAGTACGTAGCCAGAAAATCCAAATCTGGGCAAAGGTGGTGGGTCCCAGTGGTGGGTTGGCTGGGTGGTGTTGAGACGGGACAGGCAAAGGAAACCACCAAGTATGAGACACCTGTCAATTAACCTAACATTCCCATCTTTAAGCCTTAATATCTAAAAATTAGAACTGTAATTTTCAGCCTCAACACTGTGACAAATATAAGTGGTGTTAAATTAACTATTGGAAAGTGTTGACTGTCATTTAGGACAGAATGTGTTTGGTTAAGTCAGGGCTAAATTCTAATGGTGATTAGAGAGCTTTATCTTAAAGGACCAGTGTGTACCCCTGTAGACCCCTTACCTCACCCTCCCCTTCCAAGTGTATAGGAGAACAGACGGTGGGCACAAAACAGGTGATTATAAAGTAATGAAAACATAATTATGAATATTATATTTCATTATTGCCAATAGATCCTCCTAAATGTTACACACTGGACCTTTAAGAAACCTCTATCATTTTCTGTGATGTTTGCTGGTTGGTTTAGTCAAATAACCAACCTACTCATCTCAATAAAATCCTACATCTCCCAAAGACAAAGACATTTTCTCAAGTGATTTAAAAAGCTACGCTCAGAAACTCTGAGACTATATTAAAAGATATTGCATCTGGCAGTGAGCTGAAGGTACTGAATCATCCAACTCTGATCAGCAAAGTAGTTTATATTTCTAGAAAAGGTCAGCAGTTCAGAGCAGGGGTTTATTATTCCTCTAAATCAGAGTGATGTTACAAGGGACTAATCAGGATGATTTTTCCTTTCCTTTTTCTCTTTTCCTGAACTTGATAATCATGACTTTACTCTAAACCCATTCTGATCAGCTTCTCAAAAGGTAACATTACCTGTATGACCCCAAATCACATATGTAGACAGCAGCCCCTTTTATGGCTCAATCAGTGGATGTTTTATGATAATATGCAGATCAGATTCTGTGAGGATCCCACTCCAACATGGTAGTCGGAAACTATTAGTCAGCAGGCTACAAGCACCACTTCACACCTCGAACTGCCCTCCTGTTCAGGGTCTCTTCTGCTACCAATGATGATGCATGTATACTATTTCAATGCACTTTGGGATAAAATGGGTAAAAGGAATTAAAGTCGATCATTTTGTGGAACAAAAGCAAGGGTGGTTGTGAGTTAAAAGCTTTTGATCACTTAGGTCTCAATAGTCTAAAGTGTATTGATGAAAATGGATAAATAGACAATATTTTCTAAATTTATTTGGAAGGACCAGTTGTTGTTCCACCCCTTCAAAATTGGCAATGAAGGGGAAATGAATGTCTTTGACACATGGAAAACACTTCAGGTAGATGCTGTAAGCTAAAGTGTAAAACAAAGTATTTTTCCATCTCCATTCTCAGAAATCATTAACTAAAAGTCCGCCTTGACTCACTCCGCTTCATCTATTTTCAGTCAATACTTTTTGTCCATTTAATTTTAGACAAAAACATTTACCAGCTTTCTCTAAAAGGGCACAAACAAACTCTGCGATTTAACAAGTACCTATAATAGATTCCTCTTTAACAAATACAAGTACCATCCTAGCAAAGCGCCGCAGTGAAGTCAATATTCACAGTTCATTAGGCTTTTCCGACATCAAAAACTCATCCTCTACCAACCAATTATCGGCCAGAAGTGATTAAGTCTCTCCATCTTTCCACTTGCTGGCTTAGAGACGGAAGAGATGGAAAACCCTTAATCTGACACAAAAAACTTCTCTGACCATTTGGGAGCATCTGCAGGTGCACTATTGCTTTCTTTGTGACTTCCAAATACAATTTGTCTTTAAAATTGTGTGGATGACGGAAAAGATTCAGTCCATTACATCTCAGATGCACGTTTCTTGCTTGACTGTGAATGTGGTATCCCTTAGTACTTGGAGCCCAATCGGCCTCCATCTGTGAACACACTCCCTCCCACATGCAGTTTGTCAGTGACGTGTAGGCGGGTGTCAACACCCCTCTGTACAAACTCATGTAATTTTCTCTAACCAAACGTGACATGCGCCACATATGGCGTTGCTCTCCGTCAGAAGGTAGTCTCATCATTGCCCCACACCCAGTTTTGCGCCAAATTATATTTCGAATCACGCAGGTAGATGTTAATGTATTATAACAAATACTCACGATGCAACAGCCCAGATGAGAGGTTGCTTCATTTAGCAAATGACAAACCAGGTTATGTGAATAACATAACTAACTTCATATAAAACAAGATGTTCTCCTATGCAGAACTGAAAGGCAGAACTATTAAGGATGCAATTCAAGATATCCCTTTCATCATAATATTGAATTTGATGAATAGCTTCCGGTTTGGAGGATGCATGTGAAACACCACATACTGGCCTGACCCCAATGTCCACTCAAAGCCCAAAGCGCAAAGTGTTGGACCCTTTGGAAAAGTGAGTAATAGCTGTGTGCTCAATGAAAATGTCAAGAGGTTACACAGGCTCCAAAGTATTTATGAGGATTGAGACTGCATGGTCTGAGAGTACTTAAAACATGAGCTTGGCACTTTTACTGAGTCCGTGTCATATCCACAGGTTTACTTCTCTTTAGTATTCTTGTAATGAGCACACCAAGTTTTATTCTTACCAAGGCATTGATATGCAGATAATTTAGTTATGACAATCACATAATTTCTGCTCCTTCATGACACAAACAGACGTCGAACAATTACCTCTCACCATCTTGACAACAGATCAATTCTAAGAGTGAAATATTTTTTCAGTCCAGTCAGCAACAGGTCAACCAGTACTGGTCTGTGCTGAGTCAGGGACGCTGCTAGTCTGAGATACACAACACCTATGACATCAGATTAGTCTACATGTGCTCAAAGTACAGATTCAGATTTCTTAACTAGCATTAGCACCACACACCAACAGCCCAGTAAAGCCACTCAGTACAGCAACCATCAGCACAGCCATGATACTGATCATATATCGCCCTCTACAGGCATTCACAAGACACTACTCAGGGGTACCTCACTGGTGCTCTAAATAGATAAATTGATAAATTAACCGCTTCATAAAATTCATGTGACTAATGGAGTGTTATGTTCTAGCAGTGGGCATTTCTCTGCTCAATTCAAAATAAAATTGTAGGAAAGACATCTAAGGTAATACAAATCATTTATTTTTCTATTAGCATGTACAAAAAGTCACAGTTCACAATGTGAAAGAGCAGACCCCATGTGGAAACAGTATTTTTAACAAATGCATGCAAAGTTAAAAAAGTGCACAAGCCTAATACATTTCTTACTGATGTGAACAAAGTGGAAACTGCAAAACCTTGCATGCCACTATATCCACAGTGATTACTAAACATTGAACATATGTAAACTTGAAGTGATCAAATCAATTTCTCCAAGTGTCCTCATAATAATGTAAGAAAATCATTAACTGTATAAATGCTAAATCTGGGTATGACTCAAGTATAGAACTGGTTTATTGTTGTGTCTGTGTCAAGTCTGAAAGTGTGGTTAACAACTTAAATACCAGGTGAATAAGTTGGTGACAACAGGCACAGTCCCATAGATGAAAAACACCAGATCAGGCTGGTGATGGTAAAATTTCAGAGGTCAGTTGTGACGACAGGAGTGACCCCATGAATGAGCAATGTTGGACCAAGGTCTTGACTTAACAGGTCCACGTGGTGCAGGTAGGTACAGTAACGGTTTGTGTCTGCTGGGGGGCGGGGCAAATACAGGAAACGCACAGCAGGCTGAGGGGCACTGTGTCTGCGTATCAGATTGTTGACAGCGCAGATGTATTCATCGGTCAGCTGAGCAGCATTATTGGGAAATTGTTGGATACCATCTTCCTTTTCGGCTTCCTCTTCCTCTTGTCTCTCCATCCCCTCCTCATTCTGTGCAAACTCTAGCAGATTTCCTCTCTCTGTTCTTCCTCGTCTCTGCCAGTGCAGGGCCACCACCTGGTCCCATGCCACCATTTGCACCTGAGCTGAGATCCTTAGCTCCTTTAGCATCACCCGAAGCTTTGTCTCCTCCTCTTCCTTCAGGCTGCAACCAGCCTCCACACACAGGAAGAGTCGGAGTCGTGCTTGGCTCCAGGCACGGCTCTCTTGAAGCACGCTGGCCAGCTGTAACAGGAACAGGGAGCAGATGTCCACATAACCGCGCCTGTCTGGTCGAAGTAGATTCAGAGGCCACACGTCAACAAAAGGTCCTGACATTCTTCTGTGGCTCCCAATCTTTTTTCCTGACCCCAAGACCTCGTCCCGGTTGAACTGGTCAAAGTAACGAGCCAGAGTCACATTTTTCCCCATTTTCACAGCATCAGCAATCACTGACACATATTCCTCTTCCTGAAGGTCTTTGGGTTCCTCAGCACCCCGCACATTGGGGAAGAAGGGAGACCGTTGCTCTCGGGGGTCTATGGATGGACTCGCTGTATCCAAGCCATGGCCTGTAGACAGGAGAACTTTACCTTGGAGGTGGTCTTGAGGGGTGCAGTCATCATAGAAACCCAAGACTAGGGTGTTTGGCCTCATTCCGCCTAAATGCAAACAGATGCATCAAATCTGTTATGGATAAGAACTAAGGTTTTTTAAAGTAACACAACCATAGTTCAATGATAGAACACCAACACCACCATACAGCAATAATGCAACCTCGCCTACCGAAGCCTGTGATGAAAAGCAGGTTCTGAACTCCGTGTCGGACAGAATCAGCCAGCGTGAGGTTGACAAAGGCCTTGATGTTTAGATGGTCCACTAGAGACAGCCAGGAGTCATAATGGTTCTGCAGGGGATCAGAGGGCAAGCCATCTGCAGAATCACACCCAAAGACAACATGTGAAATGTGTGGGAGGAGAGAGCCATCTCAGTCCTTCAAGGGCAGCATGTGTTGGTTACCAACGTAAGCAGCATCCTCTGCAAACGACAAAAAGCTGCAGTGTATCTGGGTGTATTCTGTTTGAAGTACAACTGATTAGAGCATACTGAGCATTATAGTTATACAGCAGAAATGTGGCTTACGCTGTAGGTGGTGTTTTATATGTGGATTTTGTTCTCCTCACTGTGAGAACTTAACATTAGAAATAATTGTAAGGGGTAAATTCAAGCTTTCTATGACTTACTTTGAAGACAAAGGCTATAACGACCAACTTTTAAAAACAGCCACCTTTAGTAGCAGTGTGTTTAATACTAAAAAATTTATACATATCTGTCTCCTACCTACACAATTCTTACCCAGTAAACCCAGCTTGACATGTCCCAGTACATAGAGGCCACTCTTCTTCAAGTCATTTATGAAAGTCATGAGACCTGTACAGCTGCGAGGGTTTGCCACTATCAGCAGCACCTGGGGCCTCCAGAACTTCACATGATCCTTACGGACATCCAACATCAACAGGTATTTGCGGACCTGAGTGAATAAAAATGGGGTTACAAAGAGGCATGATGTAGTAATTCATGCAAACGTGCATTATATTGTTGCTTTACGTGAGAAAGATGGCTTTTTTGTGACTGTGCACCTGGTGGAAGATGAGAGCCTGGCTGATGTAGCCCCAGTTGCTGATGGGGCCGAGGTAGTGGATAAGCATCAAGAGCAGCAGCATAAAGGCTATGCTGGCAGATGCATAAATGGCATTGATCAGGAACATCATGACCAGGCTTCCAAGAATGCCCAAAATGCAGGTATGCCATGTAAAACAACGGAATGAGGGTCTAAATTGAAAAAATAACAAATGTCAGTGACAGATTATGGAGTAAAGATGTCCATTTCAACCATGGCTGTGCAAATAAATCCAAAACAGGAATCTTAAATTTACTGCAATATCCTATACTGTACCTGAAGTTTGGTGCAGAAGCCAATTCAAGAGCTAAACAGGCCAGGTTCACAGCAGCATAGACCAACAAGAAGAAGATAGTCACAATACCAGCAATGGTGTTCAATTTACCAGCAAACAGCACCACCTAGTGGAAGGAATAAAGAACATTTAGGTTGAAGCTACACATTTTAAACATTGATCATTCAAATATGTAATAATTCTAGCAAGAACACACACACACACACAGTTACTGAAAACAATATAGCTCTACACAATACACAAGTAGCTTCAAACCTCTGATGTGTCTTGACTCTAATATGAACCACCATTTTACAGCTATACCAAATTACAGCTACACTACACATGCCCTTAACTTTGGGGAAAAAAAGTAGATTAAGAAATATAAACTTTGCTATCTAGTCAATATGCTGACTGCTAAGTAGCATGGTAATAAAATGAAGGATTCACTTACTAGTGTTACAGGACAGTACCCTGCTCTGTCTCCCTGGCAAAACCTTTCAGTCGTCATTGACACATGTTCAGCCAATCTGAAGCTGAGCACGATGATGCACAAAATCTTTTGTACTGCAGTTGTGAAGGATCAGCAGATCCAAATCTGACAGTTACACATTTAGATGCTCAGCTGCTAGTGTATCTGCCTCCAAGCTCTCTTTATTTTTATGTTCACTTAAGGGTAGGGTTGCATTTTTTTTTTACATTTCTATTTACAAAAAACAAAAAAAAACAAAAAACAGTGGCAATATACAGTACAATGGTAATGATTATGCAATTCCAACAATTGTGGACTAGGTATATAATTAAGTACAGATTGTTCAAACTTTGTCCACTTTAACTTCCTAATTACTGACAGACAAATTCTGTTAGTTTTACACATTAGCAAGGACAATGTAAACCACAAGACAAACAAACAATTAGGGTGTAAATGGCATTTTTCACCTTCATTTGTTATTCAATATCAATTTAATGTTGTACTACTGCCCTTTACTGCTGTCCTTTTTTCTTCAGCTATCAATAAGGGGTTATGGGTAGCAGTTAATTTATAACGGTAAAAAATGTCCATTTGAAGAGTGGCTAAACAACCACTTTACAGGGCAAAATTTGGAACTAGGTCATTGATCTAAGGTGAGCAAATTAAACAGTAAGGGATTGAAGGTGCAGGCAAGGCACCTGACTCTGTTTGAGCTTTAGAAGAACTCAAGTAGAGAATAAACTTTATGCAGAAAACTAACAGCTTCTCATATGCAGTGTACTATCCTACCTGCACAAGTAACCAGGAGACAAGCACCGAGGCCCAGGGGTTCCCACTCTGAGATGTTTTCCTCGCCAGAGCCAGGACACCACCTGTAGAGATTTAAAACATTAACAAAAGCAAAGCCTCACTGCCTTATATTGCTCATGGTCCTAAATCAGATAAACAACTGAGTCATCCTGCACTAGTCCTTACACCAAACACACAATGAGAGGATTTTTTTTCCCTCCTGAGAAAGTCAACACTTCAAGCCATCTGTTGTCAAACGATGCTGTCCAAATTAACATGCCTCCACTAGAAAAACGAGACATGATGAAATTAATAACAAGTGTCAGTTTCTCACATTTGAGATGGAGGCCTCTTCCAACAGATGGCTGATTATTAAAATGTTGACTCAGCTTTACAGAAGACCAGCTGGAGTTGGATATGCTTTCATATACTCTGGATCAACTATTTAGCCCTGATCATAACCTGAACAAGCCACATTAGTAATTAAATCCTGTTCACCACAGAAATGGTCAGAGGCCAAATCAGCTAAAACTCCAATAAACAAATAATTTGCTGCTCTTTGATATGTAATTCTTAATGTTGGGGACAACAGGCAAAACCATTTCCAAACATTGGGCAAAGGGCCACCTGTTCCATAACCTCACCAAACAGGTTGTCTTTGGACAGGGCATACAGGACCCGGGAGGCTCCTATTAGGTTACTCATGGCAGCTGACACGGTGGAGGAGTAAACACCAATTGTTACCAGGGGCGGCCATATATTGAGGTCTCGCAGGAAACTGTAGTCTTTTTGGAGAAGGTGACTAAGGATAATGGATAAAACCCCAAATGAAATGAGTCAATTACTTCAGCAGAATATCAGCAGACATATGCAAATATGCATAACTTAAATGCAAATCATTTTCATTAAACCCTAACCCTTTCATTAAATATTCACGTGACCAGTGTTAAGAGTAATTTTTCTATGATCAGATTTTGAAGTCATAATCAGACACTATGGCAAATAAAAACTTTTAGTTTTATCTATTTCAGTTTGCTTGACTGTGTGTCTGACCGGTCACAGGTCCATGCAGCCAGCAGACTAAGGAAATTGTATGTGATGAAAGTTATAAGAACAGCTGCAAGCGTTCCTCTTGGGATGGAATAGCTGGGGTTTTTCAGGTCACCTGGAAAACACATGACAAAAGTTTCTTCTTAGTTTTCTTCTAAGTTCACACATATTGCGTCTTAAATCAGGGGCTGGACTCACAACAGTCCACATTTCTAGACCCGTTTTAATCAGTTGTTAAAAGGCTCTACTCCAAATCTTGCTGAGAAGTACCACTTTCTTTTGCCCAAGTTTGAAGAATAAAAATAATGTAACCTTTGCATTCCTCAATATCTTATAATCCATAATGTGCCATGGGTCAATTGTTTCATGGTCCAATCAGGGTGTCATTGCGTGTCGTCCCACATCTCTCTCCCCCATTTCCTATCTTCAGCTATCTCTATCAAAGTGTAAAAAGCCACAAAAATATAAAATAAAAAATAAATTAAAAAACAGAGTCATATGTGGCTCCAGAGCTGTAAGGTTGCTTACCCCTGAGCTAGGAATTAATATGCTTTGTGTTTTGTGTTGTAGGATCCAGCCCCTGAACTGGGACAAAGCTATGGGTTCCTTCCTTCCTGAAGTGACAACTAAAACAGGACTATTTATTGTTTATTGTTATTTTAACATCATCTTACCTGACATGTTGGAGCCTGCCATAATTCCAGTGCAGCCATTGAACATGACAGCAAACACTGTGGCAAAACTCATCATGGTACCAGTGGTGTAGTCTACTGTGTAACTGGCTAGAAGGAATGACAGGAGGATGGATCAATCAGTATCACTTATGCAAGATTGGGGAACTTTTGAGATTTCTAACATTAATTCTTTTTTTGTTTCTTCATAAATAATAAAAGTCTCTAATTAACAAACAAGAACTAAGATTACAAAGCCTGTTCTTTCCATTGAGGTCTAACACTAGAAATACGCTTAAGATTATAAAAGCATATAAAATGCCGGACCATGACATCAGACATGCTCAACACTCACGCAATAGGTTGCCCTCCAGGGTGCGGAGCTGAAAGCCAGAATAATTAGCACTGTTCAGGCTGGTACTGTTGAGAACAGACCTTTCTGGCACAATCACCACAATGGGCCCCACAATGAAAAAACTAATGAAGATTGAAGCCAGGACTGTCACGACTATGATGAAGATAATGAAGGTTGCTTTAGCATAGATGTGGGCTCCCACCTGTAATGACAAACCAGGCAGCAAAGGGAGTCTTGTAAAATACCAGCCATAAATTTTTCTAATTGATATTTGCTGTCTGAAATTCAAGAAAAACATCCTGACCTTTTCTTTAGCACCACCATCACGCCAAAACGTACATGTATATACAAGATCAACTTAAGTCCTGATGACAAAGTATCTTAAATTAAAAAATATAAAATGAAAACAATGAATTCTCACCAAGCAAACAACGAAACACAGAAAGAGCAGGGCAGTGCCATAAAGCAGAGCCCACCAGTATCCTGAAGGCAACACCTGATAGAGACCTGCAACAGCTGCAGCACCGTCTGAGGGACAGTAAAACAGGGTTAATTAATATAGCAACACTCAAATGCTTGTATTTCCAACCACTTTCTAATGGACCTTACCTTCTGGGATGCCAAAGTTAGCCATGATAGCCTCGACAAGACCCAAAACGTAGAGAGCACTGCCGCACACATTGGCAAAGAAAAACATGATGCCAATGCTGCCGCCGAACTCTGGACCCAGGGCTCGGCTGATCATGTCTAGGGATCCAGGTTAAGGAATATCTGACTCGACTTTCATAAATGTAAACCAACTAAGACTGGATTCAATATCTCACTTTATTGAAGATCAACCACTGGTGAACACAGATTTAGACCACGACCCACCCTGTGCCCATAGTGAATAAAGCAGATAATGGGGACAAATTAAGAGCAGGAAAATGTTTTGTCAATCCATTAGTCCGGCTTAAACACAGACACCCAGGAGAGGCTTTTATACTACAACATAAGTCTCTCTCAGCAGTAAAGGATACAATATGCACCTCCAGCGTCTAAAGCCCCATTGGTGGAGATGGCACAGACAGAAAGCACAGTCATTGTGATGATCAGGTAGGCCACCAGGAACATGACAACGGCCTCGTAGAGCCCTGCTTGACCCACAACAAATCCTGCAGGAGGAAATCTAATTCATAATGTAGTCTAATGTTTACCTCAGGCCTGCAGCATTATTTGTGTTTGCAATGTATCATGTAGGAACTTTTTTCTACTGATGTATGCCATTATTTACATTATGGACACAACAGATGGAATAAAGCAGTGCTAAGATGAGTAGCTGATTAATGGATTAGCTGGTGGTTCAACAACAGAACAGAAAATTGTCAATGAAATCTATTTATTTTTTCCAATCATTTCTTATAAAAACTGTCAAACATTGTATCCTTAATTAAAAAAGTGCTGCTTATCGCGCTGTAAACTGAATATATTTGGATTTTGGACAGTTCATTTGAACAAACCAAGTAACTATTAAAAGAGGTCCCTTGGGAAACTGTGAGGGTTAACATTAAATTAACTAATGATACAAAATAACTGTCAGATTAATCTAAGGAATAATGTTAGCCAAGTTACAATCCTTTACCAATAATTGCTTATACTTTGACACATTTTAAACTGTTATTAGTATTTCATCAAGACTCTGAGGGATGCAACCACATGTTAGCATCGACCTAGCTAAGTTAACTGCTAACCAGGGGTAAAATGAGTTTTTTTTTTTTTTGTATTTTAATTAATTCTAATATGTTCTTTTCATATTTATTTATTTTAAGATAACCGATTTCAGGCACTTTATACCCACCAATCCTCAGAAACACAACGACGCTAAACATAGACAGTAAAGTCGGCATGACCACGCCAAACACCACTCCGAGCTTGCGGGCTGTTTTTTCCTTGGACCGTCGGCCGTGTTTGCCCGCCGTGGCCCCTCTCTGTGGTCTGGACACATCTTTCGGCTCCGGGCCGCTGGTGCTGGTCAGTCGGTAATGGAGGAGAGGAGTCTTTTCTGACATGGCGGTTGAGTTTGCGTACACACAGCTCGCCGGCGTCAACTGAAGACCAGCTTCAACCGCACGTGCTCAATTGGCGTCAAACGTCAGCGTTCCTGTAGCTATGGTGAAATGTGCCAACGTTCGAATCGGCGCTTAGCTACCGGGGTGGCCGTCATTCACCTGGGCACCACCTTGCGCGGGTAATGGCGGTGTGTTAATGGGCAGAATGACGTCGCTTCCTGTAATTGTCTCTTCCAATCAGTTTATTCTTGTAGTTGCTGTGATCGATGTCCAGAAACTGTTGTACATTTATTTTAGATTTGCGCATATGTGAAGAATTTCTGTCCAAAATGTTATTGTTGAAAATATTTATGAAGATTTTTTTCTTGCTTTGGAAGAAGGATTTTTGGGTCTCCTGTTAAAATGTGTAGTTACAGAAGAACATGTGTGTGTATGATTAATGCATTGACAGTATATTTAAGGATTATTCTTATCATTTTACTTGCCAAATTCCACATGCACATGTAAATTTACTTTCTTCATCAGGGAGTTCAAACAATATATTTATTCAGTTCAACACACACAAAACAAAAAGCAATTAAAACTTTAGCAGCCTGTACTAGGCTATATAATAAAGATTTAGCAATATATCTTTCTTTTTATATATATATATAATATTATATATATTTTTATTCTCTTATATGATTCTTATTTCTTTGTTAGTACATCCATACATATAAACGGTCTTTATTATGAGAAATAAAGAGAAAAGAAATTCTTTATATCTACAGACAGCAGCTGTCCTATAAACTAAAAATATGATAACCTGCCTACTGAACTAACTAACCAAATAAATAAATTATTAATCCAATAAATTGTTCTATGAAATCAGTTCATTGCATTATTTTAAAAAGGTTTTGTATCATAAACAGCATTTGTATTAATATACAGTTTAGCAAAAATGTCCTCCTAAATGCAAAATCTGGATATTTGTATCACCAATTAAGGAGCAAAACTGGCCACGTGATCATGCTCCACAACCTCTGACCAACAAAAACTGCCTTCCTATCGTACATTCATCTGTCCATCATAGCAGTCCTATTGCTGTCTTTCATTTCCCAGTACTTCTCCAGCTGTAGTCCCTCTTAATGACCAGCAGAGAAGGGTGTATTTCTACTTTTCCACTCTTAAAGAGTGTGAGTCTACCCGTCACAATATACAAGCAGATGATAAATTTTTAGAAAGGCAACAAGGTGAGGATAAAATCCAGGTCACTCCGGCTGTTGCTCTGGTGGATTTTCCTTCTTCTTTTATTGACCTGGGGCCGCAGTTGAACTCATCCCACCTGTTTATGAAGAACATCACTGAAGTTGTTCTTGTGTCACTGTGAAGTGCATCTGTCCTCCAGGTCAACCATGAACCGCTCCAGCTTGCCTGAGACCAGTTTGTTGTAGCTCACCAGGAATGTGCTCAGACTCTGGGTGCTTCCAGGAACACAAGACAGTCCTGGACTAACCGCTGGCCCCTGCTGGTTCAAACAGGAAATAACACTGAAGGTGGATTCAAAACGAAAGTGAGAAAAGGAAATTAAATCAGAAAGAAGGGGTGACATAACACCCTAAATGGGTTTCAATAATGGCTTCCATCCAGTCCTTGACAACAGAAATCTGCAAAATAACCTTCCAAATTGTAGGATTATGTAAGACACAGATCAAAGGGCATCCATCTTGCAATCTCTCACTGGGAAAGTATGCACCGCTATCTTCTTCGTGTCCTGAGGAAGGAAGGCTTGGGGTCACACAACATAACATCATCACTCCAGAGGACCAGATAATCCAGAAAGCCAAAGATTTATGAGAAACCAGGATATTTCCACACCAGAGGAAACCGATAATGCCTCTGAATGAGATGCAGACCAGTGAGAGAGAAGCCCATCAACACGTTTTCACTCACTTTGTGTGAACGTTCATCATCACACTAATGAATTTTACATGGCTCTGTTTGTTGTGATGTGTTTGTGTGTGAGTGGCGAAGACAGACTGAGCCCAGTTAGCCTTGATCTGGTTATTTGCAGGTCAAAAGGCATCCACGTAAAAATCGAAAGTGGAAGCTCCATAGAAGCCAAGGTTGTTTCAAAGGTATTTCATTGTCTATATTGATGTGTTTGGACCTCCTTAACAGTTAAATATTGTTTTTTTAATGGCTGTATGTATCAAAGACATCCAGACATGTTTGCAACCAAATTTATAGCAATCTTAACCCCGTCATTTACACTCCTTTTGACCAACAAATCACCAAAATCAGTCCGTACTGGGAGTGCGTATGTGCTTGTTCGCATGCAGTTTATGTCAGTGTGACTGCTTCTTACACTCAGCTGAAGATGTGTGAGGATGAGCAGGTAGTTGCTGATGTTGTGCTCCAGTCTCTGAAGTAGCGAAGTGGCGCATTCTGTCTGGCTTAGGGCCCTCACACCCTCCACACCTTCAATAAGAAGCCTCAAGGATGCTACGATGTCTCCTCTCTTCTCCTGGTGCTGCAGTAACACAAACACACACATACAGAAAAAGAAAAGCAATGAAAGATATTAATAACCCACCAAAACCAACAGTAAGCGAATAAGAAATCCATTGTGGTCGAGGATTCTGGACTCATACATGTGCCAACATACTGATTTGTTTCCCCAAGATGCTACATGAAGCTCGGTGCAGGGTAGCTGAAGTGGTGTGGAGAGGGCCGTCAAGCCATTACAGTTACTCTGCAATGGAAGAGACAGGTGACAGAGGCCGGACAAATAGGTGGACTACAGACAGACAGACAAAGAGGATTAAATATGGCAGGAGGAAAGAGAGTCAGGGAAATGTTGGGAAAGACTTATCCTCACCAGTGCACTCTCCATCCCTGCCACAATATTCATAACCCTCCTGGCGCCTTTATTACACAAAAAATCTATGGGTTTGGTCTCAGCATCCCACACCTCAGAGGCTACCACACATAGCAGCAGGAGTCCTGGACAAACACATAAATACAGGTTCCACAAGCCAGCTTATTTAGCTTACAACGAGTGCATTAAAAATCCTCATAAGTCAAACTTTTTAGGCTCACTACTCACTGCTTAACGCCATGCCCTGCTTGGCAGCTCCTGATGAATCCACATTTGTTCCATTAAGAAATGTGCCAGGTGGAAAATGCCCCGTGTCCACTGTAGAGGAGCTGTGTGTCCTTTTTGTCTTCTCACCACTTGATTTCCCACCTTCTCATTCAGTAGTGGGAAGTGCGAGTGTTATCTAGCCTGAGAGCAGGATGCGCTCCAACTTCCCTGCTGCGCAGCATAACAAAATGTTATAGACTGAAAATGGCATTTCATTGATATTAGTGGGACTATTTGGCTTCTTGTTTGGACAGAGCTAGCATTTCAGAGCATTCAGGGGACAGCATGCTTGCTGACAAAAAGGTTAATGATTTATTATTGTGAAAGACTACATTTACACAGCTGACATCAAATCCAGTCACTACTGCTGGAGGCTATTTACTTTTTGTCAAGGTTTGTGCTGGCCAATAGAGGTAGCAGCTTGGGTTCATAATATTCACAAAATTGATGTCAGAGGGAGCCACACACGCACACACACACACACACATACAACGTGTGGGTGTGTGTAAGCTGCATGTGGGTGTGTAGCCTGGTGACTTAACTGTGTGTGACATAATTCAACTACAAGACTTGGAAATAGTGTTTTTTTTAAAAAAGGTTTTTAGACACCCACAATCAGAAGGTTGTTAATGTAGAAACAAGCCAGATTTTTTTCCATATTTATATTCACAAAGGATAAAGTCCAAACTGTGCCAAGATTTTTATTTTGTAACTTTTTGTAATAATTTTGTACATTTTGACTAGGCTGCTCCATATGATCTCACAGGCGTGTGGTGAGGACAAGGTGAAATCACTGCCAACGTGATTAGCCATCCGCGGATCATTTAATAGCTTACCTCTCCTCTCTGTGTTTATCACCCGGGAGGAGAGGTGAACAAGCGGACTTCACCCGGATACATTGCAATCATCCATCGGGTCGTAATGTCTGCGGGGCGCAGCTGGAAGACGCTGTGGCGCTCCAATTCAATTGACATGTCGGGGGTTGAGGAGGTATAATAACTGTCAAAGACATGGATAAGAGAAAACATGGGGGAATGCACCATCCATCCTCATTTCAGACACACGTGTTCACCCCCTTTACCCCTGCCTGGACAGTGAATGAGCCCCTGCCCTCTCCTATTTGCGCCCAAGCGGTTTATGCGTGCCATGATTAAGGCTCATGACGTCTAATATTAGACCCCAAGAGTGAGTGTGTGTGCGTGTGTGTGTTGTCACATAAGGAGAGAGAGAGAGAGAGAGAGAGAGAGAGAGAGAGAGAGAGAGAGAGAGAGAGAGAGGGAGATGCAGAGGGAGAGAGCATGAACACTAAACACATGTTTTCTTTTTCTCCCTCCAAACCTCCTCCTATCACTGCACACAATCTCGACCGCCGGTAATTAAGACGAATGTGCGCCGCGGCTCCGCAGATAATGATCGGAGCGCCTGCATTTCTGCACACAAGGAGAAAACTGCGGGCCATGGCACTGACGGTACCCGCATTGCATCACGGACACGACACCCGGTACCCCGCTGTCTCCCTCCCACCTCAACTGGAGCCGACGAGGAGACTGTATAGCATCTCATCATAGAGTTTCTTTACCTCACAACCCCATGCAGCCGCGCTCTCGGACGACTGGCTGTTGTCGCTCCTGGTCTCCAAAGCCAGTCAGCAGCTGCGTGCTCCGCTGTGCGCTGCTCTGGAGGCGCAAAACCGGTAATTACGCGCAGTGTTGACAACTTTGGCGCGGTGCTGTATGGATTGTGCATCAGCTACAGGCCAGTCTCTGGGATCTACTGAGATTTTCCTCTGGTGGAGTGAAGTGTGATCCCCGGGGGTCATCCGCTGCCCGATCACATTATCGATAAAGTGTGCGCTGCAACCTGTAGCTGCGTGCCCATTTTTTCAGTCATCGTTCCGCCAAGGCGCAATGGAGGGACACAGCTGACGGTTCTGAATCCGTAGCCCGAGGAGGAGAGAAGAAAAAAGAGGAGGAAGGCAGACTCAGGGGAAACCGTAAGTATGCTGCGTCCTGACAAGATGGATTTTTTTTTCTCTCTCCAAAGTGGCAAATTCGTGTGTGTCGCCTGAACTTTGTGCATATCTGGCTCAAGGGCAAATGGTAATTGAAGGTCTGATTGGATTGTGGTGTGTTTTTTGTTATTCTGGTGTCATTTTGTGGTTATTGCCGAGTATTTTCTCACAGCTGTAGACAACAGAATGAATGACAATTGAGAAACTTGCCACACAAAACAAAAGGAGGTACAGGTGGTTGTACATCCTAATGTTGCGCATCAAGGACTCAAGGTCCTTGTAATACTAGAAAAAATATATGTAAAAAATTTAAAATTTATGCCTAGTAGCCTATGTCATATTAAATTATTTTTACTTTTACTCTTAGGCCTGTTATTTAAAAATAATGAATGAAGGAGAGAAATTGTCTGAGATTATTCCTCTTATTTCCCTAAATTTAAGAAATAACTTTTCCTACAATGACACACAATTAATTTATAATTAGGCTACAATGAACTAATCCAAACCTTGACTTAATTGTAATTACCCTAAATGCTTAAACCATTTTACAATGAGGTCTGGAAAACGCATGTGATCATTTTCTCATCATCTGGAGGTTGAACCGTTGATCTTTCTCTTCACCGTCACACAGGACAGGAGACATGTTGTTTTTCCTCTTGTATTTTGCTACCAAACTCCTCCACACAGAGGTGGGTTGGTATATTTCTAAAGAATCCTGTGGAGATGGAGACATGTGGGTCAGTGTGCTGATGCTCGGGGCTGCAGAGCACCCAGTTCCTCTGCTGCCGGGGCCACGGTACCACTGCCTGTCTGTGGCTGCCAGCTCCCTGATAAAATGAAGTCGGTGACGCTCTTTACCCTGAGTTACAAGAGAGGGAGGGAGATGATGTGAGGGCAGGCTGTGTAGGCCCAAGGTGCATATGAACCTGAAGTCCACGAATAACGAGATTTGTGAATGAAAACGTGTATTCGTGGGGGAGTGAAGTCCCTCCCCTCACTCAGTGGTCTCGGGGGCCCTGGCTGGCTCATTCTGGTGCCTGTGGTCCAGCACTTTGAACTGGTTGCCTTGCCAACAACCAATCAGCTGCAGTGTTGTGCAGAACTGTTTTATCAGCCAGTCAGAAGCTTTGACTCCCAGAGGAATTAAGTCTTTGTACCTGTAAAGGATCAGAGAGTTTGACATTCAAATGCATGCTGGCCTGTGACCAGTTAAATTGTTTAATGTGACGCCATCAATTTCAATCTTGGGTGTAGTAGTGACCTGTTCTTTTGGTGGTTCAATTTTAACACAATGCTAGGAATGGGTAAGGTACGCACATTTGCTTTGGCCTGAGAAAGTTTTGAACTTCCTGAATTTTCCCATCCAACTCATGGCTTATTGGCAAACAGGAAGGATGTTTGGCTCCTGACGAGACAGCAGTAAATCCTTGGAACAGTGGTTATCTCTCAGGTGTGAGTCTCACTTGGCACCGCATCTTTCAGTGCAATAGATTTCGCTGCCAGTGACTAGCACCTCCGAAAAAGCCCTTTAGTGAAAGCCCAGGGAGATGAGCTCACAGTGTTATAATACACGTGTCATCTAAAGAAAGGAAATGATCTGAGTGAGCCTTCATGTGTGAACTTCTAGTGTTGGATAAAATCTCTCCTGATAAGTTCTTCTGCTAGCACACGCATAAACAGGCAAGGCAGTTTTATGAGCCTCAGCGGTGATTGTTGTGGTGCCCATGAGCACGGTACTTCACAGTGAATTGCTTCCTTACAGGGCTGTTTGGCAGCCAATAGTAGAAGAATATGAGGCAATGCACGAGTTCTGACTGAATCTGTGGTGGCAACAGACGTATAAAGGTGACAATAATGGAAAAACCTTATCTTAGTAATGTGTCAGACCACTATGGACCTGTAGAAGAACTTCAACGTCCCTTTGCACACAGGTCTCTGAACTCTATTCTATCAGATAATATTCCCTCATTTCGTGTTTTGATGATGGTGATGGAGAGCACTGTCTGAGACATCTGCCCAAAATCTCCCATATGTGTTCAGCTGGATTGAGATGTGGTGTATATGACCAAATGCATGTCATCCACATAATTTTTATACTCAATCATTAACCCTTTGCGCCCTTTGGATGGAGGAGACCAGTTGTGCTTGGAAGAGGAGGGTGAAGCAAGGGAGTTGCAATCTGTAACTACATCACTAGATGCCACTAAATCCTACACGTTGGTCCTTTAAATATGTATTTACATTTTGATTTTAAAGGGGCATTGCACTGATTTTTACACTTCAAGTTCAGTTTATTCATTATGAGGAGTTTACTGTGAAACAGCTGTATTTCTTCTGCGAGAAAAACATGATGATGACATCTGCCTGCATCACAAATATGGGATAAAGATTTTAAGAGACCTCTTGTCTTAGTTGTTGTAATTTTACAGATATCTTTGGGGCTTTTGTGCCTTTATTTGATAGGACAGTTGAAGACAGACAGAAAAGCTGCTGGAGCTGTCATTTTAAAACAACATCAGTTGAATATGACGTGTGGCACAGCTGTGTCATCTGGCCATTGTCACGCCTCTCTTTTACGTAAAGAGTGCCGAAAAGACTTCCACAAAGGATACACCTGTGGATCCTCACTCATAGCTCCTCCTTCCTCCTCAAGATGCATTTTAGGAACTGAGACATCCTTCAAGATGGTCCATGTCCGGGTAACAGGCAGGAGGACGGAGGAGAGAGGAGATGAGATGGCACAAAACAGAGAATTGAGAAGTAAACCAAGCAGAGAGGGTGTGATTGAAGACATTGAGTTGCATTATGGGTAATATAGGATCCAGCCTTTGGAGCTTAACCCATAAAAGTCTGGACATCTTGTCTTCTGCTGCATCAAGTTGACCATTCTTTTAAAAAATGTGTCTTTTGTGAAACCTTCAATGTATAAGCAAGTGCAGTACTAAATTGCTGGAGTACCCCTTTAAGAACTTCTCATTAAAAGAACAGGTAAAAAATAATATAAAGAGATTTAGAGAGATTATCTGAAACAAATGATAAATAGATTGTACAAAATACTGGCGCCACTTCACTTGAAACTACTTATCCTGTTAGGCTAAATGACACTGAGGTACAGAAAAAGAGCTATGATAAGACACTGACCTTTACTAAAGCTGAGAGAATCGTGGAGGTAGATAAAGAGATACAGACGAGTAAAAGAAGTGAAACAACTGAAAAAAAAAGCATTTCAGTACAGTATTCATACATGAGCCAGTGTGAATAATGTATGGATGGCATCCCAAGAGGCTCAGACACCATCCCCTATTCACTCACTATAGGGACAAGCTTTGTATGTGGTAAAGATCTCTGTATGACATTGAGAGAGCCATATAACACGAGCCTCACCCTTGTGAATTACTCATCACTCTTGATCAATCCAGTGATGACTCAAAGCGGGAGCAAAGGACAGTTGAGTCTTTCAGAAATACCACGCAAGAATTAAAAATAAATAAATAAATAAATAAAGCATAACCCTACACATCACAATTTGTCCAAATAACCATTTATTACAACTGCACACGCCTCCGCACCAAAGCACACATAAAAAAAAATCCTGAACATCATCAAGTCCAGTAACTCCAGAGAGAGACAGTAGCACAGTGAGAGTGGAGGAGGGAGGCGGTGTTTTGCAGTCAAACCGCACCAGCGCTGCTGCGAGGCGACATCCAGCTATACTCTCATCTGGCACACACACACACGCGCGCATACACACACACACACACACATACACACACACACAGCGGCGACGGCGCTTTGCATCATGCAGGAGGGCTTATAATAGGAAACCTGTTACACACAAAACGCTGCACATGTGATGGCAGGCAGCCGCGCCGGGTCCTCCTCCTCCTCCGCAGATTAATTAGCGGGCGACTTGCGCTCCTGAGAGTCTCGGATTGGGTGTCTTAATGAGGATATTGCGGCAATGGTGAAGGACAAGGCCCAAAACCGGACGCTTCAGTATCAGCAAACTTTGGTGAGTTTCGGATGAGGTCATAGATGATGTTTAACGTTTCATTTTGTCGGTGCATGGAGGGGATTCATGGCTGCCTGGTCGGCTGGAGGATGGAGACACAGCTGCTGGCTGCTCAACTGTGTCCTGCGTGAGAACAGGAGGAGACTGTGTGTGGGTTTTTTTTAAATGAATGTTCCTGTATAGATATAAATTTCCCTAAATCCAGTAATTATTTGCTGATTGGAGGTATTTTGCCCTGCTTTCCCTCAAGTTGCTGCTCAGCCTCCTTCCCCTCTCCCCATTCATTCACCTTGATCCACAGGTGTTGCATCACCCTCAGCCTCCTCCTCATAATTAATTCTTATCCATTTAGATTTCACCAAACCATGTCAGATTAATTTGTTCAGCGTGAAGAAATGCATAGGCTATCTGTGATCACTTTATGTATAGCCTAATGGGTCATTATTAAGATGTTAATATCCATGAAATACAAGATTAGAGCCTCCTTCTGCTTACTGAGCTCTAATGTATTTTGCTTGCATCCTGCATACTCCTTTTCTCCTCCTCATTCTCCTGCAGATCTTGTCCCTCCTCTTGCACCCTTCTATCTATTCCTCTGTCATCTTCCTCTCAGCCGTTCCTGTTTGCTATAGCGGCCCCTTCTACTTATGAACCAAAAGTGGAGTATTTTTGAATACTAATTGCCTCATGCACCAGTTTTCCCCACTGGTGTCATTGCATGAGTGACAGTGATACCCTGGAGCACTTTACACAGATATATCTATATACAGATAAAGGGATAGAAAGGCATACAGATAGGCAGGCAGTCAGGCAATCCAATGGATTCAAGTGTCCTTCCACCCTAATTTGTGTGTCTGTGACTGCCGCTGGCTCTCGTCTTCCTTTTTCTCTCTTCTCTTTGTTGGTCAGTCCGTCTTCTTGAAGCTGTGCTGGGCCCGAGTGGTACAGAGGTGCTCATCTGCTCTTGTTGGTGTGAAGATCGATGGTGTGATGTGTGTCTCAGTGTAAAGATCAATAGTAATGTAAAATGGCTGTCGGAGTCTCTAAGGATTCGAACGTGCTGTCTGCCCCCTCCCTCTCTTCTGACCACAGCGCTCAGATCAATGGCTTTATCATTTACTCCCTGTGTACCAGTCCATTATCCAAAAATAGATGCATGTGTTTCTGCACATGAGAGCGATTGTGAAGCTCGTGTCCAGATACTTTCTAGGTGTAAAGTGTGGGAGCACTATTCATCAAATATCTTCGAAAACTGAATAACATGGAGAGATAAACATTAACCACACATTTAAATCAGATAAGTAAAGGCTCACAGAGTTTCTTGCTGCTGTAGCTGCAGTCTAAAATTGGATTCTTATGTTGACAAAAGGATCCTCTGTGTTTTATTGTTTGCCATCAGCAAGATTCAGACGATTTTCAGTCATGTGGTTGCTTGAATTTTGGCAGCAGAGAACCACTGGTGCCGTAGCAAGATAGAGCTGATGACATGGAGCAGATAGAGAAAAAAAGAGATCTGTCTGATAACTTCTCTGGGAGGGAAGCAGCACAGAAATGTCATTTCATTCACAGCCACTGTACAAAAAAAATGCCACGTCCCTCTTGTATTTATACATTCATGGCAACAATCACGTTATAGAATGAGCAGATGATTGACTGTAGTGTTTACAAAGGCAATGCAACAAAAATGACCCTTTAATTTATGGCTCCTGTTGGTGTTTGAGTTTTACAATCAGTGAGCGTTTGCTGTGACAATCCATTAAGATCAAATGTGGTGGGTATCATAAACGTATCCTATAAATGAGCTGAACGACTGAATAATTGATATAATTACATTGCAAATGCCCACGATTGCATTTCCCTCTGTGCAAAATAAACCATAAAGAAAACAATTACTTGATATGTAAACGATATCCATTCATATTTCGTGTACAGCAGCACTGATGCCGTATTTTCAGTCGCTGCAACAAACAGATTTCCTAGAAAGCATTTCACAGTCCCCACTAACCTTCTCTGAATTCATTATCCATAAAGGGAATGGTAAGACAGAGAATAAACAGGCTATTTATAATCATTAAGATATTCATGAATAAAACAGTGTGAAGAAAGTCTTTATTTTAGGTGGCAGCTGTGTTCTGGTTCCTGTGCGGAGATGCAGGAGAGATCCTTTGAGCAGCAACTGACAGTAGGAAAGCGTCCAGGGTCTGGTGCATGGGTCACTGGCTTCTACAACTGGCTGTCAGGTGCAGTGCATGCTGGGACGACTGTGCGTCTCTCGTGGGATGGAGGGATGGAGCAGGTAAAGCTGAGAAGATGCAGGTCAGAGACTGTAAAGAAAAGAAACAGACGGTGTTGTGGTGACTGTGTTGAAGTGTTTCAGCTTTGCATCTGAAGCTTTTTCAAAAGCTTTTTTCAGAGATGTGGGAGGTCTGGATGTGTCACAGGGTGCATGTGTTTTCTCTTTTCAGAAGCGTGGGCAAGTTTTGCTCCATAGGTCTTGCATGTGTATCTAGTTTGTGGGTGTGTATGTGTGTGTACTGCACCTACGCATCTGTACCTGCCCACACACACGTGGTTAAATGAGCGTGTGGTAACTCTCTGTCGGAGCAGATGTTAGAGACGGCATGTTCATGTCCTTCCAGCAGCAGGATGCTTGAAGATTTGGCTGCTGCAGGGATCAAAGTCATCATCCACCTGAAGAGGAAAAGCCGCCACCCCACACTTCCCCTTGCTGCCCCCCAACCCTCGCCACAGGGCACTGCAGCACCACGGAAACGATAACACACAGTACACACAGTACACACAGTACACACAGTACACAAGCTGCTGGTCTTTCTGAGTGTGTGCATTTGTGTGATTCTGAGCAAGTTGCTGCACTGACTATCAAGACACACCACTGCGAAGATTTAATTCTCACTCTTCCATATGTCTGAGGTTGATAAATATTTAAAGCTGTGCTACTGCAACAGAAATGTATGTGAAAATACGCAAATAGTGGTGCAGGAGGAAATCACAGTCTCATATTCCCTCACTGAGACAAAGAATTGGGAGCCAGAAAAACGTTTAAAGGAAAAACACAAAGCATATTACGTTTACTTACTGAATACTAGTGCCTAAATGTGTGTATGTAGGATGAATACAATTGCACATTAAGTGTTGCACATGCTCGTATTTGCATACTGTTAGTGTGCACTATGCAGCATTTGGACACAGATTGTCTGTCCACAGAACACTGGACTGAGAGATCTGTTGCCTCTTCTCATCTCTTTTGTATTGTTTGTTGTAAAGTGTCACAGACCAGTTGGGTTGGTAAATATGAGCATGCTGTTTGCAGTTTACTTCCATCACTTTTGAAATTACACAGTGTTACCGTACATCTAATTGCCATTTTGTGAAGCTATCATGAGAGGTTTCCTTGTGCTTTATGAGGAAAACTCCCATATTTGAATTTGACTATCATACATATATCTGTGTATCTCAGCATCTTTCTCTCCCTCTGTCGCGTTGTACACGCACACACACACACACACACACACACACACACACACACACACACACACACAAATGCGCTGTCTCCTCAGGGGGGTCTAGTTCCTCCTAGTCAGCATTCTGTCTGATCTCACACACGGAGACTGGCTTGAGTCCATTTCAGGTCCTGTCACTTCCAAATAGTGCTGTTACCTGCAAACCACTGAACGGGCCACTGCAGCGGCTGCAGACAGAAAAAAAATCTATCTCAATTAATCTTAATGTTAAAATAGACCCCGCTTACTGTATCGTAGTGTGTGTGTTCACGAACGGAAGAGCTATTTTTAAAATGGCACAGCTGCCAAAATACAATGTACTTGTGAACCCTGTTATAAAACCCCTCAGAGCATGTAGGGTAATAATTCTTAATAATAAACATTCGCTGACAACCCAAAATAAATAAGTAGTATTGTGAAATAAAAGATCCTTTACTTAAGTAAAAGCAGCATTTCCAAAATTGTACATAAGTAAAGGCCCTTAAAATGGCCCTTTTAGAGTGTTACATGTGCTATTATTGACCCATTATTACTGACTATTATTAGTGTTAAAGATGTATTAACATGTAAGCAGCATTTTAATGTTTTAATTGGTTGATCATTTTAACTACTTTACTGTTGTGTAGTTTGTTCACACAATTCACCATATTTATTAAATATGGTGAATTGTTAGTAGAGATATGTTTTGTATATAAAATCTTTCTATAACTACTATCTAGGGCTACCACTGTTATTGTCATTATAGATTAATCTGTGTATAAGATTTTTAAAAAACAATAAAAATCTAATCAACAAAATGTGAAAATTACTCATCGCAAACTTCCCAGAGCTTCAATTTGTTTGTTTTGTCCGAACAACAGTCCGAAACTCAAAGATTTTTCGTTTAGTTCCATATAAGACACAGAAAAGCAGAAAATTATGCCATTTGAAAGGCTGGAACTAGAAACGATAAAACGACGTTATCAAAATAGGCTCCAATTCATTTTCTGCTGATCGACTAATAGATTACTCATCTACCTGGTTCTGTCAAATAAATGTAAAAGAGAAAGAAGTTTGTTATTTTCCTCTGAAATGAAGAATGAATCTGTGGCTCAGGTGGTCGAGGAGGTTCGTCCATTGATTGCAGAGCTGGTGGTTTGATGTCAAAGTGTCCTTGAGCAACACACAGTTGGAAGACGCTGTCATCAGTGTGTGTGAGCGCGAGACACTGTGGATAATAGTGGCGAATAGAAATATGATGCAGCATGAATGTACTAAAATACCTACAAATTTGACTTTTGTAGTTAAAATTAAGAATAAAATATATATATTGTCATCATCATGCGTTATTTATGTTCAGAGAACCAGTCAGACCTCTCAGAGTGTTGTTTATCTCCGTTCTGCCTGTAATACTTATTTTAAACCTGTTGCAAATGTAATCTCTGGGGATGAGTGTCATGATGTACGCAAGACAGCCAGCTCCCCCCCTCAAGTCTTTTTCTGACAAGAAGCTTGATCCTTCAGTCTCTCTGACATCACCCTCCCTCCCCTCCCCAACCCTCCCTCCCCTCCCCAACCCTCCCCAACCCTCCCCCATCCTTTGTGTTGCCGTCTACAGTACTAACATGATCAGAGTGTGTGTGTGTGTGTGTGTGTGTGTGTGTGTGTGTGTGTTGGTGCATTTTCACTGGTCTGGGTTCCACGCGTGCACAGGTTTGCCTCGACAGCATCAAGGTTTTTTAATGTTTATTTCACTGTCTGTGTGTGTGTGTGTGTGTGAGCTCTGAGTCATGAGTAACTCTTCTAGAACCAGCCTCCGCTACCTATATTAATGTAAATGTAGACAGCGGGATGAGTCAAATTTGTCACTTCCTCCTCTAATTCAATTTTCAATCTCATCCCTGGAGGGTTCAGGGCTCAGTTTAACCCGAGTGCTTTAGTCCTGTTATTCCCCTGGTCTCATCAATACACACTCAGCAAGCGTTTAAGTAATCACACTGCCGCAACAGTACAGAGGAGTTTAAGGGTCTAAAACATCCATCTTTCTCTCTCCACAGAGATGGGTCCTTTCACTCTCACACGCTGCAAAAAAGAAAAATTAAAATTGTTTTATGAATATGTATTAATAAAAAAGCAGCAAGGATGAAAGTTTTAGATGTTGAAGCCTTCATCATTAGAGTGTCAAATATTTGTCCTTCCTGTTGCCTCACAGTGAATACATTATCCTGCAGTGCCGTGGGAATTGCTGAATAATGAAGAACTTTTTATCTCATCTGTTGTGCAAGGCTTGCACATGGCCTGAAAGGTGGCAGAGTGAGTGGTGCAGCAGTAAAGTGGGGGGTCTTGCGCAGCACAGAGTTGGTGGACATGTGGTGCTCTCTCCATTTTACTGGTAGGTTTTCAGTCTGTAAGGTGAACCTGTGAATACTGGTAGTTATTAGGGTGAGTCCCTTCTTAGTAAGTGTGATGTGGGCAATACAACTCACACGATACTGGATTTCTGAGGTGGATACTGACTTATATTTCGGTATGTATATATTGGTCGATAGTACTAGTAGTGGTTTTTAAAGAAGAAGAATTGAGGCCTTTCAGCCTTTATTGTCATCAGTATTTTTACATAAATTAAATTGAAATTTGTCTTCTGCATTTGACCTCTCCTATGTACTCGGAGCAGTTGGCAGCCATGGGCGCCTGGGGAGCAACCTGGGGTTCTTTCTCAAGGACACTTCGACACAATCGAACCGCTAACACTGCAGCTAGCGGACAACCTGCCCTCAGATATAAGATGAGCAAACAATCTTGTTAATCTTGTTGCAGATCAATTAGATTTGATACGTGATACAAACTGAGCGGGACGTCTTATAGTATGTAAAGTATCAGCGCTTCCTGGTGACACTAAATTACCTCAAACATAGTTCAGCATTTCTGTACTGCAGTTTCTTATTAGATATAGATTGTAGCATCTCTAGTGTGCCAAGGGATGTCACGATATACCAGTTCTGATGATATTTTAAACATGAAATATTGATATCACGTTAGTAATGCAAATGTGATAATATCGTGTAAATGTGATAAAAGGCACTGTTTCTTTCTTTCCGTTCTCACTTTGTGGTTCACACTCAGTGTAATTGTTCTTTTTGTACACTTCTTTTTGTACAGTTACAGACTCTCTGTAACTGAGTGTAATTAATTTTCCCAAAAAAGACACATAACCAACAATAAAAGTTAAAGGTGACTTTGTAACGACAGGTCGCCATTACTAGATCTAGTTATATTAAAACGACACCTGGCACTAGTGCTTCTCCCCATTTGTCTCCTTAACAGCTCGGGCAGGCAGACAGACTTACAGAATTTTCTTTTTCAAATTTTCTATTGATATTGAGATAATATCGTTATTGTGAGTTCTCTTGGATTATCGCTAATCATATAGTGAAAATCTGATAGCTGCCACAGTATAGATGGTATGTCAAAATCTGTGAAATTGTCTTATACAGTATCTTTATATTGTGCTCCTACATTATCAATGGCAGTATTGACATAAGTATTGAAATGTTCATAACAGGTTCCAGTTTGCCGAGTAGATGTTATACAACGGAAGACTGCATGTTAATTGTGAAAGAACTGGGATAAAAGCTGAAGGTAATCAACCATCAACCATGTACAAGTAATGTGGGGGAATATTATTTGGTGAGATAATAGAAGACGTTTGTACTGTAGGCACTACTGACTGGATTCACAATATTAATGCATATTTTTCTGCTATCTCAGTAGAGATGGTTCATTGCCTCGTATTCCCAGAATATCTCGACTGAAGAAAGTGTGAAAGAGTCTCAGGCTGCAGTTTCTCACCAGATGCAAAGTCAGTATTTTTTTTCTACAAGAACTTTGGGTCCTAATAGTTCATTTGACTTCTACTCATTTGTTTTAGGTAGCAACTATGAGCATTATTGTTCAAATAAGGAGACATTAAGGACGACAATTATGATGTGAGTCATGTTGTTTGGATTGACAGGTGACTGTCAGCCTATCACAGTCAGCCATGATAGCTGCCGCTTGCTCACCGCTTACTCCACTCCACTCAAGCTCCTTTCCTTTTTGTCTAAATTGTATGGCTCCAGGATGCAGGTTGTCCAATTGAATTAGAAGAATGTTAGATTATCTTTCAGTCTTTGCCACCAATTTATTTGTGGTAAACACAGTTTCTTCCCCCAAACTGTAACACTACTCCCTGTAGGCTCTGCTTTCTATGAAAAGCCAGTCAGTAGCAAATTGTGGGAGGCAGGAGTTGAACTGGTGTAGAGGGTTGTGATGTGGGAGGTAAACTGACTAATGTAGATACAGAAGTTAGTCATGTGGGAGGTAAACTGGTTACAGATAACAGCTCATTTAACCCACAGGGTCCCACCTGCTGCTCTCCCAGGGGGCCGTGCTCCAGATGGCCAGTGTTTGCTTTCATACAGACCAAAGAAAGAAACAGGCTGCAACCGCTTGTACTGATAGTGGGTGTTTGTCTGGTGCTGGTGGTGGGTTTGTGTGCGTCTATACTGTATGCGTGGGTGCATGACAATTTGCTCGCCAATGCACAAGATTCAGTAAGAAAGTTGTAATTCAGTGTAGCTGTGAATAGATTTTTAATTTCCAAGTGTAGTGATGATAATGTAGACCAGTTACCAACTGGGAAACCCGACGGTGTCTGTCACTTATCTCCACGCATTACGTCACTGGTCAAGATTTGTAGAAGGTGACAGATGTGGGTCACTTAATTTAGGAAATACTAACCCAGGCTAAATGATGAAGACGATGTGCCACTGCCCTCTAAACTGTAGTCATTTTGCTTTTCAGATTCTGTGTGTGACCGTCACTGTTATAGATAAAAATAGTGGGTGACTTAACGGCACAGAAACAATGATGTGATAACTCTGTTGCAACTAAAGTCTGAATCAGTACAGAATGTTGTGGTATGAGCGGTGGTGCGTTCCCTTACTGATGTACATATCGAAGTACATTTGAACAGTAATGTGGCCGTATAGCTTAGATAAAAGGGAATGAATTATGTCAATGACTAGAACTATGAATCAACTGAACAAACTGATTATTTTCCATCTGTAGTTTGTGGCCTAATGGTGACATAAGCACATTGTCCCTGGTCTGGTTCTGGCAGGGGATCTCTTTCTGGCATGTTCTCTTTCCCCTTGCTTTCCTGCCACCTTCCAAAAAAGTGCCAAAAAGAGTCTTTAAAAAATACAATAATACATAATTACTAGAAATTACAAAATGACATTGCTGCACATGATTACCTTACTTAGTTTTAGAAATAATGCTGAAGGTTGTGTTGTCTTTGCCTCAAAAGCTTTAATACTTAATTTTCTGTTTTTCATTGTAGCTTTGAGAGCAAAGCGAATCCATTTCAATGGATAGCTCTAAAAAATGCAGAGAGACTGCAGCTTGAAGGCATAGTCAATATTAGAATTTGTAATGTTATACAGTTGTATTTATTTAGGAATGAAAGACCTGTTTGGGATTTAGGACAAGGGAGATTGAAGCCCAGTTCTGACTGAAAAGTATCAGTTTTCACTCTCAGTTGCTAAAATTATTTCCCCAATATTTACTATGCCACACACACATGCAAACTGTCTGATCTGCATCCACCAATTTGGTTTAATTGACAGCATTTTTTTAAACCAGTGGCAAAACTTGTTTACATTTCACTCCTTTTGACATGTTTATGCATGTCCACACAGCAGCTGTTAATGGTTGTCAGCTGGCACCTTTTGGCCAATTCCTGTGGGATTTTGCAGTGTGGCTCATAGACAAGGCTGCTGTCTGAATGTGATGTATAGCTTGCATCTTGCTTAAATGCTTCCCAGCAGGTTGGCAGTTGACATGGAGGGAGATGAGCATCCTTGACAGCATGGTTCTCCCTTTGCTCGTCAGTCAGACTGAACCTATACGGCTGCTCTGCTTTCCCTCTGCACCTCCTGTTCATGCGGGCAGAAAGAGCGAGTCTGGTGGAGTCGTGATGCCCATCTCAATGAGGAGAGGAGGGGGTGGAGGAGTTCGAGTGGGACAAAAGGGGAGGCGGGGTGTGCAGAGCAGTGGAGGAGAGATGTTGCAAGTTGTAGCATACAGAGAAAAACCTTGAGGGACTGTTATCAAAAATAAAGAATGAGAGGGGGAGAAGAGCAGTGAGCCTGGAGGAGTCGTGATGCTCCTCTTAATGTCGCACGCCAGAAAGAGATAAGGCTTGAATCATGTTCAGATCAGTACTGTAAGACTGGTTACTAGTCAAGAACATTTCACTTTAATTTTCAGTTGATAATTAGTGCACATTTATCTTATTGTTCGTTGTACATCTTCGGTTAAGCACTTGCAGAGAAGTATCCATTTGTAATGCAACCTTGTGGTTTCTCAGCACAAATCAGGAAGAGGGGTTGCATTACTTGCCGACTACACTGCCTCTGCACAGGCTACCTCAGCAAAATAGAAAAAAAAAGTGACCTTCAAATAGCAATTCAGACAAGACCCAGGTTGTGAGCATGAGCTTTTATTAAAAGTCACGGCCAGATATGGCTGCCAGTCGAGTGTCATCTCTTCAATTTGGTGTTGGAAGCAGATGGAGCCCTCGGCTCGGTCAGGATCACCTCACCGCTTGAGACTAGAGCCCTCTGACTTGAGGAAACTTTCCTCACTGCAGCTACAGCTCTTCCTGCAAGAGAAGGATGAAAAGTGCACCTGTCATCTTAGATTTGACAATTTTTTTTAAATGCTAAATGGGGAAGGGGGGTGTTGTCTGCAGATCCATGATCAGTTTTTTTAGCCTCTGAATTCCCAAATTTGCATTTATGTCAAGGTAATGAAGGTCAGCAATTGTTGTGCCAACAATTTAGAGGCCTGTCATGGCTTTTATTGATGTGACAGCTGAAGATAGACGGGGGATGACATGCAGCAAAGGGCCACAGGTCGGATTCGAACCCTGGGCCGCTGCATCAAGGACTCAGCTTCGGTATATGGGCCGCCAGCTCTACTGACTGAGCTAACTGGGCTCAACTGGCAATGCCACAAGGCTACATTTTTAATGATAAAGAGATCAGTTGCATTCATATTTTACAGTTAAGGCTCTACTCACGTTGCCTGTGGCATTGCTGTTGACAAGAGTTTGTGCTGCTGGGATAACACACTGCTGTAGCACAGTGGATGAACACCTGAAGAAAGTTTGAAAGTTGAATATTTGGTCAAAGAAACTACAGTAAGATAGTCACTGAAGGGAATAATGAACTGTACCGTCTCTTTCTGAGGAGTGAAGGTGTTTTGATCCACAAATGTAAACATTTTAATGACAAAACGCTTGTAGTGAGTTGGGTAATGGAGTCCAGACGATCCATCCACAGGCACCACTGTGGTCAAGTAACGGTCATCATGGTAGGAACACCTGCAACCGGCAAAAGAGCTTATGTTTAAACACGATACAAACTACATTTTACACAATCAAGTGAAGAAATAATATTTTTATATACCCATCAACCAGAATATCCCACTGTGGCAGACTGTTAGGATTGGGGGTGGAAGTGGCCCAGCAGTGCTCCAGGTTCAGGACGATGTTTGGATCAGACCTCTCCAGGATGTTCACCTGGACATAGACTGGTTCCCTCAGAACTTTAGTGATTGGGTAGTCTTCTTGAGTGTAGAAGGAGCCATACGCTGCCTCTTCTGCAATCAAAATAGTGGTTTTAGTACAGCGATTCTGAACTAGCTGGTATTGGTATGAGCACCGCTCACCTTCCACACATCCCTTTGAGTGACACTGTCCGTTGCCCAGTTTCAGCTCCACTCTGAGGGGTCCTGCAGCAGCGACCGGCACAGGTGGAGGAACATCGTTCACCTCCATGACCAGAGCCTCGACAGCCGTGCCAGAATATCGACACTGGAACAATAACCTGTTGGAAGAGAGTAGAGGGATTTATCTCAGGAAACCTCAGTGGGTCACAAAAGCAATCAGGGAGATTGATTTTACACAAACTCACTCAAAATGGCTGTCTCTGGTGATTGCTCCTCTGGGTCCAATTCCCACTTCGTATGAGGAAGACATGTGGTTCTCATACACCACATAACCCTCTTCTTCCTGCTGGTTGGAAAATAAAAAAAAAAAAAAAAAAAAACACAAAAAAAAAACACAAAACCAAAAAACAGCTATTAAACAAAAACATGGTAAACAGGCAGTTTCAAGCTTCTCAAATAAGAAGTCATCTTAGGGTTGAGAAACTCATGCTGGGCACCTATCAATTTGGCATGACTTTTTTTTTTTTTAAACAGCCTTCAACCATGTTTAAAGTTCTCACATATTGGCTAAAGCAAAGACTGCACCAACCACCTTAATTGTAGTGCCACATGCAGTCACAGGGAACTGAAAGATGGCATAAGCAGAGGTGAAGTCAACAGGAGTACAAGAGGGATCGTTTGTTTCCAGCAGGCTGACTGAATCCACATCTATGTGCGGCACAGTGGCATCTCGAGCCACAACCACCACAAACTGGCCATCTCTGGTACACTGCACAGTCACTGGATGAGAGAAGAATAGAAGGATGAATTTCTGTGTTGCAGTAGTTGAGATATTTTACACTAGCATTTGCATGAGAGGCACTAGAAACTACTCTAGAGAGCACAGATACCTGCTTTCCCGTAGTAGCACTGCCGCCCATCAAAGCAGCAGTTTATTTTTTCACACTGTTCAGTGGTGATATCTCGAGTCCCACACTGGATCTTCTCACTCTGCTCCACCTGGCATTTATCAAAGGGAGCTGCAGGTGGAGGGACCTTTGACTGTTGATGCTGAGGAGGAAGAAGAGGTTGGTGTTTCTGCAGAGGCAGCGCCCAGTGAGGCTGGGCAGTAACTTCACAAGCCAAAACAACAACCACTACCGCAACACCAAACAGACACTTGAAAAGCTCCATTATGGTATTAGTAACTACACACCAGCCAAAACTCCAACAACAACACCTATGGCTCAGATTCAGGCTTTATACGTGATTGATTATGTGTAGTTTGCAAAGAACTCCGCCTCTCATCGTTAGGAGTCAATTGTGTGGCAGCCCTGCAGAGTTAATCAGCTGGGAGCCGACAGGTGGAGCTTATCGTCTGTTCATCTGTCTGAAGAGAAGAAGTCATTACAAGAGCGTTGAGTCAAAGCTGAGTGGATTTTTTTTTCTTTCTAAAAAAAGCTGTGTAGTGAGGAGCTGTGAGTTGCAGGCAGTGAATTTTCTGACACCTGGCTCTGTTTACTCAGAGTTTGAACCTCAGTGTGTTCACAGAAGCTGACTATCTTTACTGTGACCCTACTAAAAACCTGCTGCATCACACTGACATTTCTTTCTCTGCCTCCCACTTGCACCACCTGTATAAAAGCTGTCTTCTTGTGTCTTTCATATACACAGATGTATGGGCGGTACACCCAGGAGCTGGGTGTGTACGCCAAGGAGGAAGCGGCCCGCCTACGGGATGGAGGAGTGCGGGATGGTGGAGGACTGCGGAGGAGCACCAGCGTTCGTAGTCGTGCTGCAGATCTGCTGGAGTATGAGAAAGACCCCTGTGCAAAGTGCCAATGTAAGTGATGATCATGTAACAAGCCCTAAATCTTCAGCAGGAACAAAGCGTGCAGGCAGTGTAGTGCTCTGAAATGCTGTGAAGGTCAGACCAAAGCAGCGTTCAGTGCTCACAAACAAAGGGGGTGTGGGTGTGTGTTAGACTGGTGCTCCAGCAAGTGTGAAAGTTGTGAGAAAACACTGACTTCTTAAACTACAGCAGAGCAGCTACCTGACACAAGGGAGTGGGAGAGGATGTGAACACTACTAAATGTGACTTATCTGGGCAATGACCTCCAGCCAACAAGGGCTGTCTCAATGTCAGACAAAGACAGCCCCCTCTGCTGGCTGCCAGTGGCCCTGTGTGTGTGTTTTTGTTTGTGTGAGCAGGACTCTGATCTGAACTGTCAGATTATTTTATGTCTAGTCTTCCTAGATGACTGCAGATAAGGGAGTGGCACCAGAAGAAAGCTGTACTTCAGACTGATGTACTCAACAATAAGTGTGTGTGTGTGTGTGTGTGAGCTTGTTCTTATTTATACTTAATTTAAACCTTCATTTGTGTATGTTTTGCAACCAAAGGCTTTTTGCAAGTCAACAGAGCAGCATTGCGTTTCTTAAATAATCAGTTAATCTAAAATTCAACCTTAGAGCAAATTTCTGCTGTAGAAATAGTTCATATACAAACTCTTCACACTCATGTCTGGGGATTATGAACAGTAAGAAGGACACTTTTTTTGGAAAGGCACATTGCAATGTCATTTTTCAACGCTGTGCACATCACAATAGAAATTCCCCTCGTCTGCATTGTATGTTTTGGATGAAACTTAGAGATGCATATCTTAGAACCTAAGTAAATGATCTGCCTGGCTAAATATAGCTATTATTTGAAAATAGACTGATTTGACACCCTTTTTAGCAAAAATAGTAATCTTCTTGAATATGATAATTTTCTGGATTTGTTAGTCGACTATGATAGTAAGCAAAATTCTTCTTTAGTAATTAACACAGTGATAGTTGTGTGTAAATCCATGGGTTCATTGCAAGCAGCAACTGCTAATAGCCAATTCGGCATTCTTTTAATGATGCCAATTTGCCAAGGAATAAACAAAAATAGGCTGAAGCCCACAGTGTAGCTCACTGAATCCATGGCAACATTATACTTCATGTTTACCTCCCCCAAATTATTGGACATGCAGTTCCAGCTGTTTAAACTTGCCTTAAGGGTGCACAACCTTAACAAAAACTTCATGAATCAGATAGTAATAGATTAGTTGAGGAAAAAGATCAGTCCAGCTGTTAATGAAAGTAATTGTTAGTTGCGTCCCCAGATTTGGTTGAACTGAGCCTTTTAGACACAAAAAGCAGTACATAAATTCTAAAAACACTTCAGATAATCTCAGTAAAAATGAGAAAATTAAAAAAGAGAGAAAGGCAGAGCCTTTGATTTCACATGTGCTTGCACAAGCGATCCAATGTGGCTGTTCTCCAGGATCCGTCTCTTTGCCTCTTTGCCCTTGTGACTAGTGATCTGATTAAAGCGCGATAGATTGCACCATAGGTGAAAGCTACACTATATCAGCCCAGCCTCGCTCGCTCGCTGTAATGGAAGCCATTTAAAACAATCACTCTCAGATCAGGAGCCAGCCAGAGTGATTTGTGTGTTCGCTGTCTGTGTGCTGTGTGTCATAGATCAAAAGGTGTTTGTATTTTTAGAATTGTCTTTAGACGCTCAGGCTGGACGGGTTCTGCTGTTGTCCTGTTAAGTAATGTGTAAGGAGAGGAGCTTCAGATTTAGGTGGGAGTGGGAGTTTTAGTGTTTTCCTCTTATGTAGCTGTGTGGGAACATCATCTATGTGGGTGATGGACTACGAGAGTGTGTGTTCGGATCAGTAACTGGAGCCGCAGCTTTTGAACAAGGCAGCCTACACATGCTGCCAAAGGCTCTGCTACTGGTCATGATTGAGAGCTAAAAACATGCACTGCCTCACTGTGTTTATTTTGACTCACAGAGTGAATCTTATAGCGCTTTTATAGTTGACATTACTCAGATTGCCCCAAGGACCGGCATTAATGTATTATGTCACATGTGGTGTTTTGTTTTGCATTCAGTGCCTTTTGTATATACTCTTTTAGAGGTGAAAAAATCTCCTGTATGTTTAGAATTATTCCTGATTACAGCCAGTTGGCTTAAGGTGATGCAATGCAGGACTAGCAGAGGTGGGGGAAATGTCTGGCGTTGAGTGTGATCATTTTTTATTATGGGATCAGGAGAAGACATCTGTGAACGCCACTGAGCCTGCGGATGTTAATGCGAGCCAAGATGCACACGGAAGTATGTGGCTTTGCAGGTGCCAGACGAGATGTGTGTGTGTGTGTGTGTGTGTGTGTGTGTGTGTGTGTGTGTGTGTGAGGGAGAGGGGGGGAGGGAGGGAGAGAGAGAGAGAGGGAGAGAGGGAGGGGGAGGGAGAGGGAGAGGGAGAGGGAGAGAGGGAGGGGGGGAGGGGGAGGGGGAGGGAGGGAGGGAGAGAGAGAGAGAGAGAGAGAGGGGGGGGACTGTCCAATGAACTGGAATAAAATTATACATTCAGTGAAGAACATAGATAACATATTATCTTTTGAATATGTTTTTTAACTTGGTGCGTGTCCACTATACAACTGGCTTGTGTACGCATGACTGTTTGTATGTGCTCTCCATGTGCTTGTGTACTTTCTCTGTTAGCAACTCGCCATCCAGCAGGTGGCCTGGCTGCTGGGCATCTCGTCCCATCATGCACACAATTGTGCCCCCACCTCCCTCGGGAGACTCAGCACCTAACCCCCCCTGTGACCTGAATCCTGCACCAGAAAGACTGCTGCAATTTACTGTTTATTATGTCTATACAGTAGCAAGGTCATTCAGACAACAAAAATATTCAGAGGATGACTTCTCTGCGTCTACGTCTGTATCTGAGATTGTTGTCATGTTTTATACATTTCTTTGATTTTTAGAAGTAGTTTGGATGCCTTCTTTCATTTTTAAAGCTTTCCGAAACTTTCCACAAGTCGAACATCCAGATTGAAGATTTAGAAGTGAAACACAATTCAGCCTTAAAGGATAAGTCTGTTCTGTTCTATATTTTTCCTTTTGTCAATAAATCCCATGACCGAAACCAGTGATGTGTTAATCCCTCTCTGTATACTTTCTGACTTTCTGTCAGTAGCACTCAGCCCCAAGCCTGTTGGATCCTACTCAAGATGTAAGCCTTTCAAACCGGTCACAAAATATAATTTCATTTTTGTGTTGACCAAACACTAATTGGTGCTAAATAGTAAATTGCTATTTTCTGCAGGGTCTATTTTGTGCAGCAGATTAAAACACAGTAATTGTGAGTATTGAGTGAGGATTTACTCAAAATGTACATCAATGGCCATTTATTGTAGGAACAAAGGAACATGTCACTAGAGTTGCAACAATTAGTGGATTAATCAATTAGACAAATGACAGAAAATGAATCGGCGAAGTAATTAAAGTTCCACCCACTCAAATGAGAGATTTTAATGCTTTTTCATGTTTTACAAGATAGAAAATTGAATATCTTTGAGTTTTGAATTTGTGGAGGAAATAAAACAAGACATTTGATGGGATCGCCTTGAGCTCTATAAAATTGACAATCGATTGACTTTTTTCTTGCTGAGGTGATGCCGAGCCAAAACAGTGAAGTTGCCGGTCAGACATCTAAATAATGAGCTGAAACTCTCTGTAAAGCTGAGGGGAGCTGCAGATTCTGGTGATCATCCAATTGCTTTTAAAATATATTGAGTATAGCTTTAAAGTAGAAGGACAAACCATGCAATATACTTAATGTTTGAACCTCATGATGTTTAGTTTTGGATGTATCAGAGAATTGGTGATTCAGTTTATTACACTCCTCTCCACACTTCCTGTACCCGAGCAGTTTGGAGAAAATAACATCATCCCTACTGGATTGAATGGATTTTTGCACTCGCTATCCACCAGACCAAAAATGATCCAACAATATGTGCAGTCGAGGAACGGTGCCCAAACACACAAATTGAGGCATGCACAAGGGGGAAATGTTGTTACTGTATTTAACATGTCTGGCAAACTGCATAAATGTTGATACTGAACATTCATTAAATTATTAAACTGTTTACTGACAAGATTTTATTGGCAGATAACTGGTGGTGAAAATAATGTTAAAATAAAAGTGCAGCTGTGTAGATTTTGAACAATAACGTACAGTAATGGAGGACTGCGACACAGAGGGATAATCTCTATCTGGCTTTGGCTACACAGGAAATACAATATTAGTAGGATTAACTAATTGTTGCTCTTGGCAACAAGAGAAATAAAAAATATCACCAACTCATCCATTAAGCAACACTGTCTGTCTGATGTTCCTGTCTCATCCTCACATCTGTTGCTCTCTTGGTTTCTCCTAAAAGTTTTTTCCCCCGTGGCAAACGTCACTACAGTATATAAGTGTACATGAGTGACGACTGTCGTGTTTTTATGAAATATGGATCTGATAAATGTGTTAGTAGCACATTTTTAGCTTCTCGAGGGACCGTCACATCTATGAATGCTCTGGATGTTGAAGTGAATTCCAGGCTTTGGCAATGTCCGCAGACAAGAGAGAAGAAATGAGTCCAGTGATGCTTCTTTTAGCTGACCTAGCTCAGAGTTATAGATTATAATGTAATGGTAGAATTTATAACCGTGACCTAGCTTTGTTTTTGTCTCTGTATTCTCATATTTGAGGTGAATGAAGATAAAGTGATGCACTCACTCTCTATTCTCCACATAATAACTTCCTTTAGTTTATTATTGTTCTTTCACAGCTCACTCGCGCCTGCTTTATAGATAATATCTCTCTGTCCACTCTACTCATTGTGTTTATAATTCCCCATTCTTCTTTAGTTTTTTATGTGAAACTTGATATTTTATTTGTCAGAGGATTCACATCCTGGCATCATAAACCCTTGGCGACGCTTTTATTTCATCGAGGTCAGACCAATGTATTGGTCTTTTCTCAGATATTGCCCATAAAATGTGTCAGGAAACTAATTCAGAATGATGTTGCCAAAGTAGAATTGTAATTTGTAAATTTGTGCCTGACAACAAACGTGTTACCTCGTTAAACATTCTTAAAATTACATCTATTCCTCCTGTATTGAATATCCAAATATTTTTAATTTCACGTTTAACTGTTGGACACAAGATGTCTCCTGCTTTACTGAACAGTCCATTCTCAGTGTGCATACACTGCCTATATGTGTTAAATAAATTTAAAAAATGAAGGTTAACAGAAACTTTCCCTCCTCAGCAGATGAGCATGAAAACAATTGAAAAGGTTTTTATGTCAAACTCAAACACTCAAGTGAATAAACAAAAAAATTTTCAGTGGCAGGGGCCTCTAAAGCACTCATTATTCTCCACCTTGCCTTAGAGATGGGCGATCTTCTGGAACATTTTATACCACAAAAGTGATATCCATCATTATATAGTTGGAAATTAAATTGAGACACCATTTATAGATGAAAAAAAGTACACATTAATGTCTCTTTTTGGCTGATCGAGTTAATTAAATACCTGACATTGTAGTCCTGCTCATTGTAACAATAATACATATAATATAACCCATCACAGTGTGTAGAAATTAATAGAATATAATATTTAGAAGCCACTTTTATTTTGTGTTGATACTGGCAGCCCCTTGTGGACAGAAGCGGAGGTGTCTCCACCGCTTCATTTCATTGATTTCAAGGGGAATCTGAAGAGGAGATAATGGTCTTGTTTGTTCATGTAGGTCATATGGATCATACACCATTATTAAACTGAATTATAAACCAGTTAAAAACTCCTCGTACTCTTATGTTTAACCTAAAACCACCTTGGATTGTTGCGGATGATATGTACTTGCCTTGACTTCCCTGGTCTAACATCCTTCGTACATATTCACTTTTCCTTCCTCTCTGCTTCATTTCAGTATCACACTAGCAAATATCACTCTTCACACAATGCGAAGATTCATTTCAGAGATTTTACTTTCAGTCTCTTTCTGTCTCTGTGCCTTCAGTGTGTGCGTCTCGCTGCCAGAAGTTCCTGATCTCGCGGGTAGGGGAGGACTGGATCTTCCTCATTCTGCTGGGTCTACTCATGGCTCTGGTCAGCTGGGTCATGGACTACGCCATCGCCTTCTGCCAAGAAGGTAGGAAAGAGCCAGAGAGCCAGGAAGAGAGACAAAAGAGTCACAAAGACAGATGGATAGACAGACCGTGAATAATGGACTGTTCTCACAGAGGCAGCAAAGTTGTAAAAGTGTTAATCAACAAGGAGTCGTGCTTTATAATATATTGACAGGTATGGAAGTAGATAGTAAAATATTAATACAAATTGACCATCATTCTGCCACAGAGTCGAATTGATATTGAACAGAAGCTAACAAAGTGGCTTTCATTAATATTTAAAAGATCAATACATACATTTCTTCTCCCACAAAGCATCAAATGCACCAGTCTTAACACAGAGACTTGAATTAATTCCCCAGGTGCTGGTTTTCAATACTGATACTGAACCATAAAGAACATTTTGAATAATAGAATCCTCTGAAATGATTAACCTTCAGTAAGATCATATCTTCTTACACAGATAACTGTTCATATACTAATTATTTGACAGCTAAAGTTACTAGTTTTTACATAAAAGACACATCGAACAGTGCATTGTTACAAATGGTTTCATTTAAATAACAGTTTGAAGGCCAAAGATGTAAAACCATCCAATATTTGACCTGAAAGCAAAGATTAGAGACAATTTACCCCCAAATTAGTACAAATTTGTGGTGCATAACATGTTTTTTCCCTCTTTCCTACCCCATTAATCATCTGTCAAACCCTCATATTTATCTTGTTAACCTTTGGAGGGGCCCGTCCTTTTGGTTGCTGTTGGAACTACCTAACTGTACATAGAATAGTTAAAACTCCACGTTGACCAGATACAATAGTAAAATGCTATTTACAGTGTTTCAATAGCATTAACAATTTAACATAACAATATATGCAATGGGGCAATTTTTAGTAGAATGCTTTAACTTTTGTATATTGTTTTATTTTAATAGTAGGTAGATAAGTAGAGTTTTGAATACAGGACTTTTACTTGTTGTTTTACATTGTTGTATTGGTAAGAGAGTACTTCTTCCTCCACTGAAAGAGAGATAGATCCTCTGCTGTATTTTATAAAACTGTAAATTTGATGATAGAGAGAACTAAATGATGAATGGGGAGGAGGAGGCAACTGAGCTGCTAAAAGATGAATAAAAATGCACAAATAAGGAAGAGGTGGAACAAAACATGGAGGGAAGCTCAAAGTAAGGTAATGAAGATGTTCACAACCGATAAATCTTGATAGATGGTAAAACTGGTTGTTAAATTGTTTAGATTTCTACCACATTATACTTTGTTACTTGTTTGTGTGTGTGTGTGTGTGTGTGTGTGTGTGTGTGTGTGTGTGTGTGCGTGCGTGCGTGCGTGTGTGTGTGTGTGCAGCACAGAAGTGGATGTATGCTGGACTGGACAGTAACCTCCTTCTGCAGTACATCGCCTGGGTCACCTACCCTGTAGTGCTCATCACTTTCTCAGCAGGATTCACACAGATACTGTCGCCTCAGGCTGTGGGTAAGACACACACACACACACACACACACACACACACACACACACACACACACACACACAAATTTAAACAATTTATGCACAAACATATGTATTCCAATCTCTAATTCATGGTCACATTTCCCTATTTGAATAATGTAATTGGCTCCATAATGCACCATAAGGCCTCCAAGGACATGTTCTGTACGTCTCTTAGTGGTCACGTCTGCAGGAAATCCATAAAATATATCTCTGATGCGATGCGCATACAGTAAACTACATGAATATCAATCAGCCTTCCCCCTCACCCATCCCCCTTGCTCTTCATTCATACTCTTCACCCCTCTCTCACTGTAATTGCTTTCTTTCAACTCTTCTTTTCTCTCCACTCCATCATTCCACCTGGCACCTCTTTCTTTTCATTTCTCAGGTTCAGGTATTCCGGAGATGAAGACGATCCTGCGGGGCGTGGTCCTGAAGGAGTACCTGACCTTTAAGACGTTTGTGGCCAAAGTCATTGGTCTGACCTGTGCTTTGGGCAGTGGGATGCCTCTGGGGAAGGAGGTAGAGGGTTGTATTTTTCCTTCATCTCCTCCCATCACAGTCTTCTTGGTTGTTACAAATTACACATGACGGATTGCTTGACTGTTTCCTGTTGGGAGGGTATAATCTTGCTTCTTCAAGTCTCATTAAAGTCATGGCTGGGAAAATAAATAAGTGATTTACTGCTAATAATACTTGCATTTCCCATTTGGGGGGTTATAAAGTTGTTTGAATCTGAGCAGGGTTTAATCACACAAGGTCTTTGAGTAATGCCCCTGAACTTGAGTGCATCGTGCTCCACGCAGTGATACAATGTGCTTTCAGTCTACTAACATCCTGATCTCTCTCTCTCTCCTCATCCTCTCTCTCAGGGACCCTTCGTTCATGTTGCCAGTCTGTGCGCCGCTCTCTTGAGCAAATTCATGGCTGCTCTGTTTGGTGGGATTTTCATGGTTAAAATGGTAACTACAATAAAAAAGGAATTCAGTTTCCACACCCACACACACACACACACACATACACACACACACACACACACACACACACACACACACACACACACACACACACACACACACACACTGACGCACAAATACAGACTTGTTTTGGGTGTTTGAACATGTGAAGCTCTTTAAAGATGATGTGTCTAACAGGAATATTCACCCAGAAATAAATGTAGAGATTAAAACATTATTGTTTCTTAATATAACAATCTTTAATCTTAAAATTTACCTTTGGCCTTTTATATATACATCCCAATTGTAACATATTATTATTATTATTATTATTATTATTATTATTATTGTTGTTGCTATTATTATTATTATTATTATTGTTATTATTATTATTCTTAGTAGTAGTATTATTATTATCTATGGTAAAATCTGGCGAAATGTGTGTTAACAGTTGGTGGTGCTCTCTATACTCATAATCATGTTTATTGGTTCATATCGGTCCTTGTTGATGTGAAAATGCAAAAATGTCTTCTAACTTAACAGTTCAAACTGAGTGACACTACAAGCCAACAACAACAACAACAACAACAACAACAACAACAACAACAACAACAACAAATTCTCAAATCTAACATCACATTACAGATAGCAGCTGTAAAGGAATAGTTCTACCATTTTAGGACATTTTGCTTTATGAGTGAGACGAGAGGATTGATATCACTTTCATGCCTGTGCTTTAAACAATGAATCCACTTAAGGTTACACTTCGATACATCTCTGGTCAGTCACACACTTCTCCTCATTGTCTGCCTCATCCAGAGGATTCTGGAGAGCTCAGTGAGGACTGGTCGTCGCCATGCTGGCAGTCCTGACTCCACTAGCTCCTGGCAAATCCAAAACTGGGCAAATACGTGGAGAGTCTGTGGACCTTTCACTCAAAGCAGCCATGCCGTTAATTATGAATAACTTTAAGCCTTAATATAATTAAAACGGGTGAGTTACATCAAAATTCAAACCCCGTCCTTGTAGGTTTGTGAAGCTGCAAGAACAACACAGAATCACAGTTGTTCTTTAAAAAGCCTTTGATGTTTCCTTGACTTTCTGCCATTCCCCAGGACACACTCTGACCTCCACTCATGTGAGACCACACCCTGGGCTTCTGTCCATTTCTGCTCTGGACATGTGCGCTGTGCTTCTCCTCCACGTACCGACAGCACCCGCATCGGCATCAGTACGGAGGAAGATAGACTGCAGTGACGTGGAGGAAGAAAAACTGCTGTCAGCACAGTTAGAAAGACTGAAAGTAGTCCAGGGGTCAACTTTGCAGCCGTTAAACATAATCAGTCTGGGAACATGTTAATTCACTTCACTGTGGAATCAAGACTGTGTTTGCTGAAGCTCATTCTCAGCTTGTTTGATTTTGTGTGGTTTGGATAATAAGTTGGATGTCTTCCAGGAGCGGAAATAAAAGGTAACCTCCACACTCTACATAGATTGCACTCACACATATTTCTGTCTTTTTTTCCTTCACCGTCACTGCTAAAGGACGAGCCCTTTGAGGGAAGCAAGGTATGAATGCACGAGTCAGATAGTTTCTTTATTGCCAGTTCCATCAACATTAATAATCCATGCTGTCCATTTCAGAAACTGAGATAGATTGATGCCTTTCCATTTGTCCGCGCTGTTGGATTCTGTTCAGTGAACCGTCACAGCGGGGCATCGATCTGTGCTGCCATTGCTTCTGTACAAACATCTCATCCCTACGAATTCAACACTCAATTCTGGGTTTTCAATTATGGCTTCCCATATCCCACCGCTCATATGTGTAATCTCATCGAATGGGTAAAGAAACAGCTGCAGCTTTACAGCAAAACTGTTGCATTTGTAAACAGTTGGTGACTTTTTGGTGGGTTGTTTTTCATGAGAAATGCATTTGTTGTGTATTGTGTGTCTGTGGCATTTGCACGCACATGTACTGTGTACCTGTTGGGATTTGAGCATATGTGTGTGTGTTTGCTTGAATGCGTGGCTCTGTGTACGTGTGTGTATGTCTATTTGTGTGTATATCTGATTCTTGTCGGACAGAACGAGCTGAGGAACACAGAGATGCTGTCGGCCGCCTGTGCAGTGGGTGTGGGCTGCTGCTTCGCCGCCCCTATTGGAGGTAAGACAACATGGCTGCAGCCTCTGATTGAATGCTATCTAATTATGGTTAGATAATTACAGGAGATAATTAGATGAGGAGAAAATTTACCCCGCTAGCAGTGCCAATCTTGGTCAGTCCTTCCATCTAACTGTGATTCAGAACAACATTCTGTATCTCAGCAACTATTTGTCAGATTAACATAAAATTTGGCACAAGTATTAGACCTTTGCACTTTACTGTTTTGATTCTCACAGCTCTCATAGTGTCGTCTCCCGTTGCAATAGGCAGCTGTTTTCAGTGAACTCATTTTCTTTAGATATAATACATTTCCTTCATACCTATCATTCCCTCTACCTGGCTCAACTACCCCAAATAGCACAGTGAAGGTAAAGGGGAAAATCCATATTTAAAACTGAAAACTCAAATAAATGATCCCAAAAAGTTACATATGACATTGGAAGAAAGTATTTTTAATATTTTTTGTATTTTAGTGGGAGAGAAGTGCACTCTATGCACAACTTTGAATTGTATTAAAGTATGATGTGAAGCTTTCTTGAGGCTCTTTTCTTAACACAACAGTTACAGTTTTAATTTAAATGACACATTGGCCAAAGAGTAATGAAAATACCAGTGTGTTGTTTTTCATTCCAACAACATTAAGCAGGATTTCAGACTGTAATGTGTGTTTCTATTCTGGTGTGCAGAGTAGAATCAATCACAGGAAGCATGTGAGGTGTTAGACAGTGTTTCGTTAACTCATTGTAAGGTGTGATACATGTTAAAGATGATGGCAGAGACGTGCTTGTAAATGTGGAAGACTTGAGAATTATGTGTTGATGTTGCCAAATGAAGCAGACGGGTGTACTGTAAAGATACGCTCTATTCTATTTGACGAAGATTAGATCGAGAAATGGCTATTTAAAACCTTTCTTAAATAAAGTGTGTGAGTGGGACTGTCTTATGAGTGTGTTTGGTTGTGTGTTGCAGGGGTGCTGTTCAGTATTGAGGTCACTTCAACGTTTTTTGCGGTGAGAAACTACTGGAGGGGCTTCTTTGCCGCCACCTTCAGTGCCTTCATATTCAGAGTGCTGGCAGTGTGGAACAAGGAGGAAGGTAAAAGTCCTTATTCCACCTTTTTTAATAACAGTTTTCTGTGTTTGTTTGTGACTTTACCCGTGCTTTAATGTTTCTTCTCTGTTGTCTGGACTGATGATAATTAAAATCTCTCATAAAATTACATGCCGTTCGAGCCTTACCTCCTGTACATATGTCAAAGTGTCCTTGGGCAAGACACTGAACCCCAGTCTGCTCTCCAGCCACGAGCCCAGATAAATGGGGAGGTTTGCATCAGTATAGAAAAGCCTTTGCCAAACACAGACCAGCAGATGAAACACTGTGGCATACAAGCTAATAGCTAGAAGAAAAAAAAAAGTTTTAATTCCACAAAATATGTGACTTTATGACCAAAAGAAGACAAGCGGTCAGACTTGTATTTTGCTTTGAGATCAATAGTCATACCCAAAAAGCAGCAGGGCACTGATTGCCTGACAGCTGGAAGCAGCCCTGCTATATATATATATGTGAGCTGCCATTTGGTTTTTTCATGCCCTGAAGAAGACTGTGAGTCAAAACGAGTAGGTGTTATTTATTAAAGGCTTTATAATCTTTGCAAAGCAATGTGCCTTGGTATTTTTTTGGGGGGGGTTATGACTTATTGATCACAAAGCAACATGCAAGTCTGACCTCTTCTCTTTTTTATTCTCATGCTATGTCCTTGGATCCAAAGAACACCTGTTTTTAGATACCTCTAGATCCCTAGATTCCTTTAGATACTGGCATTTGCTCCCGCTAGATACTTTACTTTGTGTTTATTAGCAGATATTTCACAACAGTATATCAATATAAACATTTATGTTGTGTTTAGTGTCGAGTCCCTTTCGAAAGTGTATTATATGTACATTTCTGTAACTGATGTATTGCTGCACCATCTGCACAGAGTGAGAACAATTTTCTTTTTTCCTCAGAGACCATCACTGCTCTCTTTAAGACCCGTTTCCGTCTGGACTTCCCGTTTGACCTTCAGGAGCTGCCAGCATTCGCCATCCTCGGGTGAGTGGGTTTCTCTGGACTGACGCCACATTAAACTGATCCCAGAGTAGTTTGGCGCCTGAGTTACTGAAGAGATCAGAGCTCTCTCTCTCTCTCTCTCTCTCTCTCTCTCTCTCTCTCTCTCTCTCTCTCTCTCTCTCTCTCTCCAGTCTCCTTCTAGTCACATTCACATTCCTGTTGAGAGTCTGAAGGTTGATTTGTATTCGATGAACGCGGCATGAAATTAACTTTTTACTTGGCTGATTATGAGTAAAAGCTGTAGAGAATAAACAAAAACAATAAATTAACAAGGGTTGGCTTCCTGTCACAGAGCCTCAGTAACTAACTTAATGGCAGAGAAAGTGTAGATGTATTTCAGAGGCAGCGTGATTCCTTTTCAGTGTTGCTGGCTTTGTTGTGTCCCAGGATGCTCTACTGTTTCTACACAGTGTGGTCTTTTCTGTTTGTAGGATTGCCTGTGGTTTTGGTGGCGCTCTGTTTGTCTACCTGAACCGGCTGATTGTGGAGTGCATGAGGAAACAGAAGACTATCAACAAGTTTCTCCTGAGGAAGTGAGTATCTGGCGCCTGACGTTACACAGAACTTTGACACTTTAGTGGATCAACATTTTGGGCAATGCACGCGTTGCTTTTAAGCCAAGACATAGATGAGAGCATAGATACCAGATTGTATGGTTAGCTTAGCTTAGCATAAAGACTGGAAACAGAGGGAAACCGCTAGCCTGACTCCGTCCGGTGGTAACAAAGTCTTCCTACCAGCACCTTTTAAAGCTTAATAATTAACACTTTATATTATGGGTGTTAAATCTGTACAAAAATAAAGTGTAAAAACAAGAAACTATGTTTTTTATGGTGATTATGACTGCGAGTCAAGAAATCTCCTCACATAACTTCCATAAAGCCACAACTCGTCCAGTTTTTTGTACCAATAAACTAGATAAGATATAATGTGATAATTAGTGAGCTTTACAGGTTCTGGTAAGTGGCTTTTGTCACCTTTGGACAGAATCAGGTCAGTGTTTGAGCTAAGCTAACTGGCTGCTCAATATGGACCAATATCTGGGACAAATACGAGATTCATTTTAATCTTATCTTAATCTTAACTCTCGGCAAGACAGCAAATCACTATATTTATGGAAGCCATGAGAGGCAAGTGAGAAAAATTGTTTTCGTAATTTAATCTACATAGTTGTATGTCCTGTATTTATGACTTAAGAACAGCATAATCTTTCAAATATATATTTTTTTAAATCTGTGAAATAAGGTGGGAAAAAAATTTTGGCAGGTTTTTCCTGGAAGGATAATTTAATAATACAAACATGGCGGCCACCATAGAAGAGGACCTGCTCTCTCTGTAGATAAAAATAGCTCATTCTAAGGTATATTATATACGAATGATAACATATCTATGAATATTATTTTCCATTTCTGCCAATAGACCCTCCTAAATGTTACACACCAGACCTTTCAGTTGTAAACACAAGAGATAAAACCATTCAGATTAAACTTCATGGATCACCAGAATTATTTTTCTCACTTGCTTCTAAATTTCCTTAAGTGTTGAATTATTTATTAAAAAACTCAAACATTCAGGATGAATCTACATGTGCCCTTAAACTTGTATTTAACATTAGCTTGTGTCTTATGTCAAAATGTTAATGTAGTATTGGGAAATCTAGGTAAAGTCCTTGTATGAATTGGGTCAGTTTCACACATCACAGCAAGCTATTTATGGTTCCTCCATCCTCACCACCCAGAAATCAAGTGTGTACATACAGTGTGACAGGCACACCCATTAATGACCCCGCAGTCCATCTTTTCCTGTCAGGCGCCTGGTGTTTCCCGCTCTCGTCACCCTGCTGATCTCCACACTCACGTTCCCTCCGGGCTTCGGGCAGTTCATGGCTGGACAGGTGAGAAAATACTTTTACGCTCTTCTGACAGTATGAAAGCATGCCTGGACTGTTGGTAGATGATTGATGGTGATTTTAAATGAAGTGAGAGTTGGTGTCAGGTTGCGGGTCTTTTTCTGCTCCTCTTATTTGAGTTGAAGTTGTTCGGCTGCAGAGAACATTGTCTTTACAGTGATCTATATCAGGAAACGTGGCAAAGAGCCTGTGTGTAGATCTTGGGGATTAAAATTAAAACCATTTAAACAAACAAACATTTTTTTAAAACAAATGCACCCATCAGAAAACTGGTAGTAATTGCCAGAGTGTTGGTAACATTTTATATTTAGGCTTTTCTACCCCATTGATGAGTTGCTAAAAACAAAACTTTCTAGATGCAACATTGCAGTATCTCTACAACAATAAAACCCGCAGACTCTGGTTCAGATTAAATGGATGTAGACACTTTGTGCTGCAAGTGGAAACATTTAAAAACTGACACCAAAGTGAAATGTACTTTGAGGTGTTTTAGGCAGAGATGCAGAGCACACAATTTTTGTGCTAGTGCTGCCTACCGCACTGCAAAACCGTCCTGCATAACAAGCCGTTTAGGTGTGGGTTGGGCTGAGAGAATAACTTTTTCCCCCCTATGCTGTCCTTGTTTTCAGACAGTGATGCTCATTTGTGGGGATATACAATATACACAAACAGAATAAGACAGGTTGCTGCAATGGTATCAAGAAAGTAAGACTGGTTTCTAGAAAAGTGGGTTGTGAAGCAGGTGAAATGATCTCACCCCGATTATTATTATTTTTTCACCCACTTGCTTTAGAAAATAAATAATAAACCCAAAATGACCAGTTGGAATCTTTGCAGTGCACATATTACAAAAAGGATTAAAGTAACACTATGTAAGATTTAGTATTTGCTGTGATTTTGCGCCCCCAGTTGCAATACCACTATCGTAAATATGACAATTTGTACACTTTCATTTGTTATAATTATATTACTTATGATCAAAGAAGCAAGTCAACAACTTTACTAACACAGCCAAACATTAAGCAAGTGCAACAACACAAGACATAGCAAGCCAGCTAATATGATTCAACAGCAAGAAAGCCTGGGACACGTAGTCTGTCAGGTATGGTGGCTAATAGGCAACAGTCAGATCACTTTTTCTCTTGTGTCGACCTGTCAGCTGACACAGCACGAGTCTCTGGTAGCGCTGTTCGACAACCGCACGTGGTGCCGTCAGGGTGTGGCGGAGGAGTTTGACTACATCAGCCACCACCATGCCTGGAAACACCCCCAGGTCAACGTCTTTATCACACTCATCCTCTTCATCATCATGAAGGTAGGCTTTAGACATATAGAGAATGTGAAGGGTTTGATTTTGTTTTTTTTATGATGTGTCACACAACACTTGTCTCTCTGTCTCAGTTCTGGATGTCCGCTGTGGCCACCACCATGCCTGTTCCATGCGGCGCCTTCATGCCAGTTTTTCTTATCGGTGAATAAAGTCTACTGTGTTTTCTAATGTTTCTCCTGCAGTGGTAAGAACCCCTTAAAATAACTTCATTTCATTGTATCTGTGTGTGACGGACAGGCGCTGCATTTGGCCGACTTGTTGGAGAAATCATGGCGACCATGTTTCCTGATGGCATACATGCTGACGGCAGCGTGTATCCCATAGTTCCTGGCGGTTATGCTGTAGTTGGTGAGTTGCTGTAAATCAGTTTTTTTTTATTTACACTGTACTTAAATTCACCATTTCGTATCTAATTTGCCTTGATAACAAATTTTCAGGTCACTTTTCCTCTCCCCTGTGTGACTGAAATTGACACCAGTGCAAAGCTGCAGCCATTTTTATCACCTCATACCAGCTCATAGAACGTGACTAATGAAAATTGAAAAGTAAAAAAGAAAACTGTTGAATACAAAATTGCCACTGGCGTGACTCAGTGGTTAGTGTGACAGGATGGCGTTAAATGTTATGAATTAGAATGACATCCTGCAGAAAATCTTGTTTGGATTTGCCATCTTCTACTAAATTCTCCTCTGATTAATAGCACAAACACAGATTTCTAATTTAACATCGCCCATTGAGCCGTCTAATTTTTAATTCCTGTTTAAAACATGCCTGATCAATCACGCTAAATCTCCCTCTATTAGCTGCAAGTGAATGGCTTTAAAGAGACTAGACAGAAAAAAAGATTTTTCTTAAATTCACTTACTCCTACGCAGGTGCTGCCGCGTTGTCTGGAGCAGTCACCCACACTGTATCCACAGCGGTCATAGTGTTTGAGCTGACTGGTCAGATCTCCCACATCCTGCCTGTGATGATCGCTGTGATCCTGGCCAACGCCGTGGCCCAGTCGCTGCAACCCTCGCTGTACGACTCCATCATCCGCATCAAGAAACTTCCTTATCTGCCTGAACTGGGCATGGGCCATCACGAGTGAGTCTTTGTGTGCTCAGGATGGAGTTGTTGACTTGTTTCTTTATTTTTTGGGGGGATTCTGTGCCTTCATGTGTTTTCAGTTTTGCCTCTTCTTCATCTCCTTTTTCCCCTCTTTTGTTTCCACAGTCCCTGCTTCCCCTTCTCAATAATTAACTTCTATCTTCTTCTTCCCTCCTCCATGTTTCAGGAAATATAATATCCGTGTGGAGGACATCATGGTCAGGGATGTGCGCTTCATCACCCTTAACTCTTCCTATCGGGACCTGCAGGAGATGCTGCTGACTGGTCAGCTCAAAACACTGGCCCTGGTGGAATCCAGAGGTAAGTACACAGCTTAAAAAGCATACAGAAAAAATCCATCTTGGGGTTCAACTTGATACTCGTTCAGCAATCCTTTAAAATTTCTGGACAAGGGGATTGTTTGATTGAAATATTTGAATGCTAGTGCCAATATAATAACGGCATTTCAGGACAGAAACTGAGGGTTCAAATGTTTCATTGCATTGCAATCAGCTGAAATGAGTTCACCCATTTGATAGCATTATTTTTTAAATATTATGACCAAAATTTTAAACCTACAGTGCGCTCAGTTGCCAGGTTATTGGGTACACCTACAGTAGCTAAAATGACTGCATAATAATAAAAGCATCGTGCAATAAATCCTACTTCATGAAGGTTGATCCTATTATCCCCACCCCACTTATATCAGTCAATGTGGATTAAATATTATAAACACATTCTGCTATAATGCAATAAAACAACAGCACCACAAACTACATCCTCCAAAATGATCATGCAGTTGAATCAACACCTTTCTAACACAACAAAAACTGACCTTTATAACCTTCATGAAGGGAGGATTTATTGCTGTATTGTTAGTTGTAGCGAGACGTACCTAATACATTTTCCTGCCTTCCTTCTCCTTCAGAGTCCATGATCCTGCTGGGATCCATTGAGCGGCTGCAGCTTCAGTCTCTGCTCTCTCTTCAGCTGGGCCGCCAGCGGAGGCTGGAATACCTCCGCCAGCTGGCCCAGGACAACGGCACCCAGGATCATCTGCCCAGCCTGACTACCGACAGCACACCCAGCTCCCCCTGCACCCACACCCACTCCAACACCTCGACCAACACCAACGCTCGGCAAGCGGTCCGCTTCCTGGTGAGCACCCAACAGGTGTGAGGCGTCCGGGGGCGCCAGGGATGGGGCGAAGTCTGGCTTGGGTTGGGGTTGTAGCGGTAGACTAAAAAGTGGATCAGGCACAGCATGTGAAGCATGTAGCAGTAGGTAAAGGCACAGATGAAGTTTTTGGACAGCTGTTGTGGTAAGTGTTTACAAACTGTATGTGTCCTTTATTTCTATATTTACATTAACACATGTCTTCTGTCTCTCTGTCGTCTGTGCCCTTACCTGTGCTGTCCTGTTTGTTTATGTGCATGTCATCGTATTTGTCTTTTCTGTGTGTTCTGGTGTGTGTGTGTGTGTGTGTGTGTGTGTGTGTGTCTGTGTCTCTGTCTGTGTGTGTTTGTGCGCTTGTGTCTGGCCTCCTCTGTTAATATATTCTCCATGTAGATCTCCACAGAGGAGTCTTCCTCCTTCAGTCCAGTGGTTACCAATGTCCAGCTTCCCCTGAAATCTGCCTTGAAAACTGTGTCGGCCATCAGCGACACAGAGACGCCAAATAGTATGTACTTTACACTGATGAAAAAACACCCACACATGCACACACAGAGAGAGAGAGAGAGAGAGAGAGGGAGAGAGAAAGAGAGAGAGAGAGAGAGAGAGAGAGAGAGAGAGAGAGAGAGAGAATCCAGATTTAATAGAAATTGACTTTTTATTTCTCTCCCCAAGGCTCTCAGACCCTCTCCTGTGCTGACCAAGACAAGGAGCTGCTGGAGGTGAGAAACAGAGAAGGATACAATAAGTGTGGGGGTGCAAGTGTACTGTATGAATGTGACGCGTATCGTATGCGTGGGTGTGTGTGCTCTCTCTGAGTCCACGCATATGCCGTCAACCTCCTCCTCCTCCTGCTGCTGACAGGCAGGATCCACCCACAGGCAGCAGGGTCTTCCTGTGTGATCTCACGCTATGGTCGTGGATTTTTGTTTTAAAACTTCTGTGAGTCATTGCCCCCTCACTACACAATGCACTCACTGCCAGTCAAATGCTTTTTGAACATCCTACATTTTAGCATTTTTGGTTAAGTTTTTTAAGGTAAGCATTACGGATAAAAAATGTTTTGTCTATCTTTAACCCCTTAAACATTATTCAAATCCTCAGAACAGTGGCGATTAATATATGTTAAGATCAGTTTTGGGGAAATGTATGTAAGGATATTTCCATTTGAGTCCAAACTGAAGTGCAGAAAATTACCAACTTCACTCTCAGTATGTCACTGCAGCTGGGTCCGAAATAACTGCATGGCGACGGACATAATGCCAAACTCGAGGCTTCAAAGCAGTACTCCACAAACCAATGGGTTATGATAGGCTCACACTTGTGTTTAACAGGTATAATGTTTCCCATGTTCACCATCTTAATTTAGGGTTTTAGGACAATTGCTAATTAGCACTAAACACAATACAGCTGAGGCAGATGGTAACAGAATTATTTTCCACAGGGATTTGTTCATAAACTAAAGTATTAACAAATAACTAATAATGGCGTTAGATGGAGAGTCGAAAGATCATCCTCAAGCATTTTTCAACAAAATTTTCACTCAGGCATTGATTTCAACCTTTGAAGCTATTTACGGAGACATTAAAAGAAAAACAAAAAACATTAAAGGGTGAAATTGCTTATCAAAAATGATAAAATATAACGTGCTCAAAAACCTTTTTTCTGGCAGTGCAGCTACAATCCAATGTTGTTTTAACATTGGGTTCCTCGTGCTGATTTTGTGCCCTCACCTTCATCTGTGGTGTAGTAATTATACCCTTTCAGCAACATTGTGCTCACATCATGGAGACTTCTCCCAGCAGAAGTCAGACCGGGATCCAATGTTGCCGTGACACCATGTAAGGGAGTAAAACTGTCCAGTTTCGCTGATGTTGTGTTAATGTTGTGCTGTGTTGATGCCTTCTCTCCCTGACTGGAAGAGCCCGGCTGGGCCGGCTCCTCCTGAAAAAAGAAAGCCCAAGCCCAAACGAGTGAGGATCTCCATGGCGGTAAGATTGTCTGCCGCCTAGAGACTGTTGCTTAGTAACCGTTGCCTTGCGACACACGCGTAGTGAGTGCTGGACCAAAATATTTGTGGTGCACCAACCAAAGCATTAGAGTGGCTTTGCAGAGAGAGCGAGAGAAAGTGTGTGTGAGAGAAAGTGGTAATTGTCTTTTCAACGTCAGTGTTGAACCAAATGTTTCCTCAGCTTTCACTCGAAACTGCTGTTAATGCTTGTTCTGTGTGTGACTGTGTGTTCTGGAAAATTTGTTTTGTGTTTTATTTTTAAGGTGCTTTTATTCTTAAAGTTAATGGTGTTATTGACGTTGTTGTTTCTGGGTACTGGATGCAATGTTGAGCAAGAAACCAAACGCTCACCTTTACCTCAGAAACTCCAGATATAAGTGATTCATTGGGTTACAGACCTCTGTGTAATGGGTATGCATTGGTACACTATTTATATTTAGTGTACAAATTGGAGGTTTGGTGTACACTCTTACTTTGTGTATAGAAACCTTTGTTTGTGTATACAAGAACAATGTATGTCTTACTCCATTTTTTTCTTTTAGGACTCTACTGAAGTGGAAGATTGCATGACCCCATCAGAGGTGAGACCCACACTAACAGAAAATATACAAAAAATCATTTTACAATTCAAAGTTTAAAAGTTTTATTGCCTTCTGATCATTCCCATTGCAGATAGCTGAGTGGGAGGAGCAGCAGCTTGATGAGCCGGTGGATTTCAAGAACTGCAAGATTGATCCAGCCCCTTTCCAGCTGGTGGAGCAAACATCCCTGCATAAGGTATCAATAAAAATCAGTATATCAATAAAGTCTTATCTCACCCTGACTAATAATAATAATAATAATAATAATAATAATACTGCATATTTACCTCTGAAATCTAGTGAAGTAAAGTATAAAGTAGCAGCATATCCGAGTGAATCTGAAATGTACTTAAAGGTCCAGTGTGAAACATGTAGGAGGATCAATTGACAGAAATGTAATATAATATTTCTAACTAGGTTTTCATTAGTGGATAATCACCTGAATATAGGAAACGTTTTTAAATTTTTCCTATGTTTTGTGGCCACCATTGTTTCTCCTTCATGTTTGGAAGGGGAGGGTGAAGCAAGAGAGTTGTAATCTGCAACTACACCACTAGATGCTAGGGATGGAGAGATTCACCGATTTGAATCGGTGGTCTGAGACAGACGTTTGGGATGCGAGTGCGGATACAACTGCCGGCTAAATGCGCAATGTATCTTTCTTTGTGTGTCTGCAACGGTAAAACCCATGGTTACATCGATTATTACATAGTTTATCTCCTCTGCACCCATGTTTTCGAGGCGCCTTGAACGCACCATCACTATCTTTTTGTGCGGCACCGCAGACGCAGTTAGTTAGTAAACAGAAAAAATGGAGGGAAGCGACACAACAGGTGAAGAGGAGATATTAAGCGTACCTTGGAAGACACACAATAGTGCAGGAGTAGTGTGGTCTTTGCACTTTGAAAAGAAAGACCTCTAGTTGATATACCTCAGTGTGAGTGATGTTTACAGTTGCTGTGGCTGTCAGTCAATAGTTTAATTTTTTACACTTACATTGGTAAGCAGTTGCAATTGTTTATTTTTGTTTAACTGTTATATTGTTGTATAAATCTCAATGATTTCTGCTCTCACTGCTCAGTTAGCCAACTAGAAGAGTGTCAGCTCAAGCACATCAGTCTGGCAGGCAGTAGTATGGGCATTGGACTATGATGAAGTTATTTGCACAATGCACATTGTTGATGTTGGGAAGTGTTTTGTAAAACATTGTGAAATTACAGACAGAGAAAACTATTAGTAAAAGGACCTGAGAAAAGGACTGTTTTTTTTTGGTTTGTTTTTTTTATTAAGAGGCCAAAAAATATTTGCCCGAAGACAATACATTTAGTATTGTATAAGTAGAGAATGAGATTAAAAACACATGTAATGAAAAAAATATTTTTTGTTTATGCTTTAGTGTTTATTAGGAATAAAACAATCCTCTGTCTGTACCATATTGAATTGCATCTTCTTTTTAAGTTGGATTTATTATTTATTATTATTATATCATATACATTAGAAACCAGATGTGGGCTGGTAAATTCTTTGTATTGTGTTGAATCGGTTTGAATCGCATCATGAATCGTATCGCATTGTATAAAGTCAAATCGTTGTCAAATCATTAATGAATCGCATTGCATCGTGAACAGAGGTGAATCGCATTGCATCATATCGGCAGGGGGCTCCACTGTATCGTTAATGTATCGTATCGCTGGCAGCGTATCGAGATGTGTATCGAATCGGCCACAGTGGTGGGGATTCACATCCCTACTAGATGCCACTAAATCCCCACACTGGACCTTTTAATTTAAATTACTTGAGTAAATGTACTTAGTAACATTGCACCGTATGTATGCAGCACACCTACATCCTCACCCTCTTTCTTCCAACTGGGAAGACAGAATGTGACACCCGCCTTCAGCACAGGCTGACCTTAAATGGTTTCAGTTTCACTTTCGTCCTGTGATTACATGCATGGTTGGTGCCTGAAGTGTAGTTTTCCCACTTTGACACAGTGACCATATCAAAAGGCAAAAAATATCATGTCTGATCCTGGTGTAAGAGTTTCCATAACCCTGATCCAAAATGCAAATTAAACCCCTCTCTGAGTCTGTATCCAGGCCATGACCCATCTCTCCTCCTCCGCAGACTCACACTATCTTCTCCCTGCTGGGTCTGGATCATGCCTATGTGACCAGCATGGGACGTCTGGTTGGAGTGGTTTCTCTCAAAGAGGTGAGCTTCCTTCCTTCCTTCTGATGTGATTTTATTTTTTGTTCTGTATCATTAATGCTTCCCTTTTCTCTGTCTTTACCTCTTTTTTTCCCTGCTGGCTGTGACTCTGTACCAGCTGCGGAAGGCCATAGAGGGCTCAGTGACAGTGACAGGAGTAAAAGTGCGCCCTCCGTTGGCCAGTTTCCGCGACTGTGGAAACAGCACAAGCGTATCCGAGGTAACCGAACTACACAAGCTGTGCATCCGCCACAGGGGGCTCTCGTTGCCACGGGAACCCAACCCTCCTGACGTGGAGGAGCAGCCAGATCTCGCGTACAAAGAGATCCCTGTCAACTTCTCGGACCAGTCGAATTTGCAGTTTGAAACCAGCCCCGGCGATGTCACAAACCAGTCGTCGGAGTCGGTGCTCCAGGAAAGCCCCTCGTTCACCGAGGAACAATCTGAGTTTACTTTTGACTGCAGCCCCTCCCACACTGAGGAATCAGAGCTGGCATGTGACTATGACCCCCCCACCCAAACTCCTGAGCCGGACGAAACAGAGCAAGAAGAACAGGGGAGTCCATCTCTGAACCAGGACCTATCAGAACCTGAGGGAGAGGGTATCCCCGCTCACACTGAGGATCAACCAAAATGATCCGAGGGGATTCATGCTGTCGCCTCATGAATGTTGACGTTTCTTACATTTGTAGAGGTCACCTCCAAGTCCAGCCTAGATACCCGTGTTTCTAATGTTGTTGTGGCGTGAGTGAGCGAGTGAGAGTGAGCGTGAGTAGGTGTGACATTTATTACTGTGTTACTGTGGAAATGCTCAGATAAAATGTGTCGTAATGGATAAAGCTGGTTTTATTCTATGTTTTTATTATTGTCTACAAATCCCATGAAAAGACGCAAAACAACAACAATGGGTTTGTCTGTTTCGGATGTCTGTGGCTCTGTCATTCCTGTTGAAGACGTAAATCTTTAAAGGGAAACTCCACCAATTTTACGCATCAAAGTCTGTTTACTTCAGGTGTTGGGTGGTACAACTGCATTATGTGAAATAAAATCATATAAAGGCCAACACTGTTATAGGAGTGCAATGATAAATCTCTTTTAAAAACAAGTAACAAATATATACTGTATCTTAATTGAGTTTGGAAGTTAATTGGAAACAGCAGTTAGCAAAACAATCTCACCACAAGGTCCATTTAATAGCAGTTTTTGGAGTTTCCGATCATATCACATGATGTTTATTAACAGATGGAGTTTGCTCAGTTGTTTGGGAATTGCAGATGTTAAAATACTTTAAGGGGTTCTTGTCCACGTTGGCTTAAAGGTTGAGATGAAACTGGGGAGTCCAAGGTCAAGAATGACCTTTCAAACTCAATTTCATGAGAACTAAACAAATAGACCTTCAGGCAAGATTATTTTGTCAATATAATATTTTCTTTTTTTGAAGGCCAGATAATTTCCTAAAACAGCTGGGTGCTATAGGTTATATTACTCAAAACCAGAATAAATCCATCTGGGTGGAGACTATTTTCATCTATTATTCTAGTGAGTATTTAAAGCACTCAGTCTATTTATGTGGGACATTGCTCATATTGTACAGTCTATTTATGTGGGACATTGCTCATATTGTGCGCAAATCCATCATGATGAAAGAACTTGTCACCCAGTGCAACGGCATGGCTCATTATTAAAAGTTAAATAATTTTCTAAAGCAGCTGACACTGTAGTTTCTAACAGGAGAAAATAATGAATTTGTTGGCGACAAGTTTCAGCTTCATCTTCAGGAATATCTCAACCAGCGCAACAACGTGGCTCATATGTGTCTTTAGGGGAATAAACTATAGCAGGCTTTATCTACAAACACAACACTAGGTTTTGATTTGGTACGAAAGGAAGAAAAACATAGAATATTTCCAGCTTCATCTTTTAGATGTGTTTGTGTATGTGTGTGAATGTTTGTGTGTGTGTGTGTGTGAGAGACACTTTTCGACACTTTCCTTGCCATGCTCAAATCTGGTCCGGATTCTTCAACATAATTTGAGTCTTCATGCCAAAATAACATCCTGTTAACATGACTTCAAACATTACAAGGAGAGAAATAAACCACAGGGAAAAATAAAAGGAGCAAATAATAATAGAGACGAAAGCACAGAAGAACAAAGACATGGTAAATTATTCTAATGAGCACATGATGGTATGAATAAAACTACCTATTCACTAGCACTGGACTAATACATCAGAGGGCCAGAATTAATGGCTAATAATATTAATAAGATATAGTGGTGTTGGTTATATGTTGGCTGATATGCAATAAATTTACAGTAATAATCACTAAAAGATGATTTAATAGCAACACTGTCATCACTAGTTTGTCCAGACTTCGTTGTTTACAACTCTGCAGTGTCACAACACGTCATTATCCGCATATATTTTTTATTTTACTACAAAATATTGGTGTCCATATCAGCCCACGAACATCCCCAATCAGCTGGGATCTACTGTTCACATGACGAAAAAGGCAGCTTCCAAAGGTCCACCAGGCTTAGTACAGGGCTCCAAATAATGATGAAGCACATTGTAAGTACCATGAGTATAATTTACTGCACATGTAGCCTTGTTTGGCTTTATAGGGGCTGATTCAATAAGGGCAATATAGTCTTGTCACTTGAACTGCCTCTACATTTTCCGCTATGTGAATTTACTGTGTTTAACGTGTTTCTAGCATGATAAAGGAACAACACTTGAGCTCCGGGTGAAAAGGAAGATACTGGCTGTTGTACAGAGCACACAAACAAACACACACACATACACACACACACACACACACACACACACACACACACACACACACACACTCTTATACGCACACATGTATGCGGCCTGTAGATATTAACACCGTGATATGTTACACGTATCTTAATCCAGCCTGGCCTCTAATGCAATGTTGAGCAAAGTGTGTGTGTGTGTGTGTGTGTGTGTGTGTGTGTGTGAGTCCTTGTTAACGACCTATAAAATGGATGTCAAGTAATTTAGCTTCATGCTACAATTTTCCGAGCCATATTTCAATCTTATGTGATATCATTAACAGCACACCGACTTGGGCTCATTTTTGTCTGTGTAAACATTTGTGCAACGATTTATTAACGTCCTAACTTTTTGTTTGCATATAGAATGTGAAGTAGTGCTCGCCATATAAGATAACGTATAAGGAATTAAATGTAGAGAGTGTATAAGCTAATTTGCAGCGTATCTAGTTAAGCAATAAGTCTGTAGTATCTCCCTTTATATGGCACTGGCCTGTATATGCTTTGTACATATGAAAATACACGGATGAGATCTACTTATATGCTATTGTACATAGGAGAATTATGCATTTGAAATCCAACAGCCATTGTTATTTTTCAGAGAACATGAAATTGTTTTTGTACATGAGTGAATGATTAAATTGAAAAAAACACAAACACCTTTAAAAGATAAGTTTAGAAGTTGTGTTTCTTTCCCATATGTTAAGTTTGTGTTTTTTGCAGAAGTAAAGAAAGACAATCTTCTTTCAAAAAAACTTATATTTATATATGTAGGACATTCAGACATTCAGTATCAAACATAGCCCGACCCACATGACACAGCATGACCCAGAAAAAACAACACTACAAAATATCCATAGAAAACCAAATGCAATAGCAACACATGACTCTTCACACAAATGTACAAAACTCAGTTTGAACAACAGCTTTACATTCTGGTTCAACTCTCCAATATATACTGTATATACTGTTTACAGCAGCCATAAACAGTGGAGCCAGATCAGTACATGAAAGGCCTGGAGGATGAGAGACAGAAGGCAGCGAGTGGGGAGGAGATGATCAGAGGAAGGAAAGGAGAAGAGGAGGAAGAAGAGGAGGAGGTGGAGAGGTGTTAACAGTGAAAGCAGAAAAGATGAAGTCATATCCAGAATCAACACAGACTCAAAGAGACATAATGATGGACAACACATCACATCAAAACTCTTTCTCCTCCATCTTCTCCACTTCATCCCTCTCCTCCTCTTCATCGAACGACGCCACTCCAGAGGAGGCGCGGTCAGAGAAGAAGCTTCTCGGGCTGCAGTGCCACACTCGGACATCATGAAACACGCTGCCTTCCTCCTCCTCGTCCTCCTCGTCCTCCTCTCCGGGAGACTCGGAGTGAGAGGTGGAGTAGCAGGAGTCGAACCTGCTGCTCCTGGCCCGAGGCCTCCACTCGGGCTTGTGGTGGATGCAGACCTCACTGTGCTCCTCCTGCACAGGAGCTGCCTGCTCTTTGTGACCATCCAACCTCTCCTCCTCCTCCTCCTCCTCCTCCTCCTCCTCCTCCAGGAAGGGACTCATGCAGTCGCTGGGTAAAGTAGGTGAATTGGTCTGGGATGAATGTGGGTCATTGTTAGACGAACGCCCACCACAGTGCAGGCTGCTGCTGCTGCTGCTGCTGCTGGAGCCGAGGGGACTGTCGGAGGGCGGTGCCTCCCCGCCATCAACCTCAGACTGGCATGGCGCTCCTGTGATAGGATTGGATGTGGCGGCGTCTGAGGGAGGAGCAAAAAGTCAGATCACCTGGGGACGGGGGGATAATTGGGTAAGGGGATGGGAAGATGAGCGTTATGTCAGTGATGATGCAGAAATTAAGACGACGAAGTGTAATGAGATGAAATGAACAGAATGGAGGCGACTGTGGATACCTGAGGTCTGGCTGGAGAAGGTGTGTGTCTGTCCGTTGGGGTGGGAGTCCTCATCGTTGGAGTCTTCCTCCTCCTCGGCCTCGTCCATAGACGCCCAGGCACGCAGCTTAGCCTCAGCAATGGCAAACTGCTCAGCCACTCCTAAGAGGAACACAGATCCATTAAATCAGAGGTTCTCAAAACATTTTTCAATAAGAAGTTGCAACAATTAACACAAATTCAACCAAAAACCGTGCACTTTGTGCGACTTTGCAATTTTGCTTCAAGTTTTTTCCTCAAATGTGACCAATCATTGTTTCCTGCGAGTTTCACCAATCACAGCAGTGCCAATTTCCACGACACCCCCGTGCAAAACACTGAGCCATATGCACCAAACTATTAGTGATTTTATTCACACTAGAACAAGCTCCCTTTGATTTTTAATGAATTATACCAAAGATAGTGCAACTATTATGCAATTTACACTTTCTCACAATTTCATTGCAAAAAATATCTAGAAGCATCGCAATTTTTTAGAAAAGCTGGCATGAAATCAGGCATTTTAGATCCGCAAAACAATCCCCCCCAAAAAAGCCTGCAAAATCCTGAAGAGACTCAGTAGACTTTATAATGATGTACACTCACTATGTACCCTTCCTCCCTCCCCCTCGCTCTCATTCTCTCTTTTGATCAAACCACGCCGATGTCACCGGCGCCAGAGAGGATGAGTCACAGCAAAACAACAGGAGCTTGTACCATTGGTGGGCAGTGAAGTGTTCTGGGAGAGTGTCTAATAGGCCACCATCTGCTGCCAAGACAAGCCATCACCCAAGAGACGGTGGGCGGGGCAGACCGCTGACATACAGGAGTTTTAGGGGATTAGGTGCGTGACAGAAGGTGGGAGCCGGCCAGAAGATAACGCTGGAACTAAACCAAGCTAAGTAAGAGGATGCCCACACAAACAAACACCAGCTAGTTATACATTAAAAGCTGGATACAAAACAGATGGCTAAAGGTCACAGAGATGCATACCTGCAGCAAACCGGGCCTCCTTCTCTCCTTCAGTCAGATGGCAGTAGGAGCTGAAGTGGGAATGGGCGGCCGGCTGTGTGTCTGCAGGTTTGGGCCAACCTTTCCACTCAATGAGGTGGGCGACCCGGCCCTGAGCCAGGGAAGTGGGCTTCGTCACATGGTCCCTCACTGCCTGAGAGATACCTGTACACATAGAGAGACAGGGGTAGAGGTCACAGTCTTTAGTTGTGACTCAAGAAAATTTAAATCAGAGTGTGAAAGCAAAAAAGGAAAAAAAAAAAACAGGTTATTACCATTTAAGGAGGATCTGGCAAGTGCTGCAAACTCATGGATGCCGACACTTTTCCTTGAGTCTGCTGGAGATTTTCCTGACTTTGGAATCATTTCACACTCCTCAAATTTCACCTGCAAGACAGATTTTAGATTTGAGCAAAATGTATTTTTCTGTCCACATTTGTGTCGCATCCGGCACCAGCCCACTAACAGTAAATGTTTACTTTGCTAATATTTACGCTGTCCAATGTCTGCGAAAAACATTCTAATAGCATCTAAATGAAAAGCTCAAATTCAAACAGGAATCACAGGACAAACATAGTGACAAACACACGGCTGTGGCCACCACGCCAAAATAAATGCTCCATCCCTATATAAAAACAAAGACTTTTCCTACCTCTTCCTCTCTTTGTCTCTCCCTTCTCTCTCTACTCCTGGAATTCAGCCTCATCGTGGACATGCAGAGATGGTGTCACGGCGCAGCAAAGCAACACAACTAAAAGTCACAGCTTGGGCTGACTAGTTTAAACCACTGGGCAGACTGCTATGCCCTACATTTATTGCACAGATGCCAAAGCCATGGTAAGCCGGCAAAACCGGTTAGAATGGCTGAGGGTCGATGGTCTCCATGCAACCGGCCAAACATATGGCGTGCATAAGCAGCTCCAGCCAGGCCTGCTCACCCTAAAGCTGCTGATCCCTATGAAAAGTGACAGTGATACTTAACTACTTCAATATCCAACAAACAAAATACACATATGGCTACTCTGGGTAGATCTGGTGGGTCAGCTGAACCTGTTCCTGCAGTACATGGGAACTGTTTGGAATATGTGTTGTTTTTAGGGCAGGTGAGACTTTCAAACAAGCAGAAGACATGTTCTCTGAGCACGTGCATGACTTGACAGATAGCCGTAAGCAGATTGGCTCCCAAAGCAGCTAAGAAAAGAAGAGGCTCCTGGCTGCGGTTAACGGCTTATGTTAAAGTCATAAAACGACAGGAAATGTGTGTCGCGCAGGCAGGTAGGGGGAAACTGTGAGGCGGCGTTATGAAGGTGCAAACAGATCTCACAGCTCGGGTGACGTTCAGCACTCCTCAGAGGTGAGCTTCAGCTGCAAAAACACACACACACACACACACACACACACACACACACACACACACACACACACACACACACCTGTGAGCACTGCAGACATCCCTCATGCTCAACACTGATAAACACACCACATGTTCAGCATGAGGAGCGCTGCACGGCTCCCCCTCTGAGACGCAGGTTTCAGTAGCAGAGACAGCTTAAACCCTGTCGACAGAATGAGTCTCAATTAATGGAAATCGGCTTGTGCTCTGAACTTAAATAACAAGTAAAAAAGTGCTGTAGGAAATGTTAATTATATATTAGATCAATTAGCAGCATTTGTCACCACCTACACACGTTATACAGATGGTTCCCTTCACAACCTGCTGAAAACAAAGCAGCATCCTTCATCTCAGGTTACAGATGTCAGTGAGTTCTTTACTGATCTGTAAAACTGTCTCATCTGGATCAAAAAAAGAGAATTATTTGAATATATTATTATTTATTATATTTTAAAGTCACACAAAAGGTATAATTATTCAAGGATATTTTATTGTTATTTAGAATACACTGTTGTATAATGACATTTATATTATAGTTCCCTTAATGGTACTTAATATATATATATAAATAAAATAAAAATGTATTAATAAATAATCAAAATTAAAATAGAAAATACTAGTTTGCATGATGAAGCCATCATGTCTGTCTCACAGCCTGAGGGAAGAAGCCGTATTTAATTATATTTAGCAAAAACAATATATTTTCTTCCTGTTCGATTAATTGTCTCATGACCCTTCAGATTAATCTTGTGACCCAGTTGATGGGTCCTGACCCCCAGGTTGGGAACCACTGCTGTGTAGGTCACATATTGCTGCCATTTGGTTTAAACTTGTGATCTCTGTTCATCTGCTGATGCAGGTTCATGTTTTAATGCTGAGAAGATTAGACAATGAATGAGTTAACAGATGAGAATATAATATTTTAATAACTGATTAATGATTCAAGTCATTTATTTACTGGTTCCAGCTTCATAAATGGCCTGTTTTTCTTTTGTTTATCATTGAAAATTGAAGATCTTTGGGGTTTTGGTTGTTGATTGAACAAAAACGTGATGAGTATTTTCACTATTTTCTAACCATTATAGACTAAATGATTTATGACAGATGAAAATAACCATTAGTTGATTTCTTCCCCTCTGATATTTGCCTTTTTTTCTTTTTTTAAGCCAGCGCACCTGCACGTGCTTTGGCCTCTGTGGAGCTGTTAATTGTGCGATGTTGCTTTTAAAAGCTCACACTTCAACATGCTGATTGCCAGGCCTCTTCTGCAGCTGACAAATGCTGCTAATTGGCATCCATCCTAATAACAACCTCATGTGTAGCAGCGCCCCCAATTGTAATGAAGTTGCTTCAAGTCTCTCATGACTAAACAAGGACGGAGGTCTGACATCCACAGTGATGTGACACTTAAAGGACCAACAAGTGGGATCGAGTTAAGGCAGCTTGCCTGCAGCCTTTGAATGGAGGGAGCTGCAGTGCTGTTTTATTTATTTTTTGGGGGGGGCTGGAGATGGTTTCATTCAAGCAACAGAAGCGACACACTGACGGTTGAATAACACATCACCCCGCCATTGATGTGTGCAGGCCTGCAGCCCGCAATTATGGGGGAAATAACGCAGGAGAGGCGCGGATGCAGCAGCGGGTCTCCTGGCAACCTCTGAAGTCGCCATCTGCATACCAATAGCTCCATACCTGCATCGGATAAACACCGCGGACACGCCAACAGGCCCCCCCCATATATATATATATATATATATATATATATATATATATATATATGTGTGTGTGTGTGTATATATATGCACCTCCGCAGCTCTAACGACGCTCCTGTGCTCGTTGTTTCCCTCTCAGAGACTCTCGCTCGGTACCTACCTGGAAGTCGGACCGCGGCGGCTCATGATAATGCGCTTAATTGTCTCCAATCCGATCAACAGATGAAACCGCGCGGTTTGTCCTCCTGCTGCAGCTCCTGCAGTAGATCATCAATGCCACACAGTCGGCGGAAACATCCCCCGAACTCCAGCATTAGGTCTCCAGCACAGACGCACCATTTGTTGCTCGGTATATGGGTTACAGGCTGTCCAAATGTCTCCCGATGGCGAGCGTCATCAACGCAAGGCGGTGTCACATCCAATTCCCCGCTCCCCCCCCTCTCTCATGCAGCCAAGATCAAGACACAGTAACCTGCTGCAGCTTTGGCCCTTTTTCATGCACTGCAGCTGATTTTTACTGTCATTTGTTGTTTTTGTTTTTGTTTTGCAATATATTTGGTAAACAGATTCAACAGGACGCGCGCGGGTTGGATTTACTGCAGTCTGATGTCAACATCTGCAAAGATCCAAAAATCATCCTGTGATTTAAAAATACTTCCATCAGGACGATTTGACCTTTATTGAACAAATATTTTGACACTTAGACATTTAGTTCAAGTACTATAAACATTTAATAATTAGTTCATAATGTACATGTAGCTACTTGTAAGCTGTTATAAAGACATTTTAAGTGTTTATTAATGAGCAGTATTTTTAATAATTATAACTTAATTATAACATAAAATTAAATGAATTGTTTTACTATATTTTGTTTTTTACACAAGCATCCAGTTATGCACAACTCACAGGGGGAGTTGTAGTACATTAATAAACACTAAATCTTAGATCTGCTTAAAACTACATTAGTTATTTTATTTTATTTATTTATTGTGTAAATACTGCTTATAAATGCTACCTAATATTGTCTAATAATTTACATGGATCATATTTGTGTTACTTGCCACCAATTTATTTAATGCACAGCAGAAATTAGGGCAGATTCCAGTTTATGAGTACTGATTGTATCTGGGACACTAATATGAAGACAAAATGCTAAAAATTTCTCTTAAATGTGAGGATTCACGTCATTATCAGTATCATTGCTCTTTGGATGGACATTTTACACACTGATTTACACACGACAGATAACGCTGCCATGTATAGTCTGCTGCTAATGAGCACTTAAAGCAGCAGTAGGTAATTTTAATTAAAAACAAAAAATTTTACATTCACTGAAACTGTCACTATATCCTGACAGTAGAACACGAGACAGATAATCTGTGAAATAATCAGGTTCCTCTGGCTCCTCCTAGTGCTCCTAATAACTCCTTACATGAATCTTCCAGGCCTAAATGAAAACAACCAACCGAGGGTGAGACTCATTCCTACGTCTTTAAATACAGACACTGTGGGACTCTGGGAATAAGACTCAAAATCAACCATCTTCAAGCCTCCAGTAAAGTGTATTTATATCTTTCTCTGCTTCGATTGGATGTTTTTGTTCAGGCCCGGTGGATTAATGCAAATCCCATTCAGACCACTAGGAGGAGCCAGAGAACCCTTATTATTAATACCATCAGGACACAGTGAAAGTTTATACAAGTTATTTTTATAAAAGTTACCTACTGCAGCTTTAAAGGCAACCAAGTAGACAAAATTAGGGGTCTCCAACTTGTTCTATCCCAAATTAAAACTCTAAACCCTTCATTGCCTGTAACTCTTTGTAATTATTTTAAAGTAAAGCTAACATGAGACCATTGTGTGGAGGCGTGCTGTGAGTGACTGAATGAAACACAAACGTTGAACTTCTACAATGACCTTGACAAACTGTATTTAATGTGAATTAGTGACACCATGGCTGACTCCCAGTCCCTTTTAATGAGGCCAGACACGAGTGCAGATACTCGTCCAGCTCTCACACAACAACCAAATGCATAAACATCACCGGTGCATCAGAGACCTTTAGACAGACTTACGCAAAACTCTGCTCAGCAACTTAATAAGTCCTTTATTTGCAATGTTCCGTTACCTCATCTTTCCAGTTTCAGATGCAAAAGAAGCAATAATTTCTTAAATAAAGAAAGCAAAAAAAAAAATATTTACAAAATTCCAATACAACTAATAATCAATGGATTATCTAAAGCACCTCTCTGCATCTGGACAACTGTGGTTTCTGTTGGAAAAGGACACACTGCAATTACATCAGCAATTTATTGTTTCTGAAAAATAAAACTGGAAAAAAAAAAAAAAAATTGTTTGTAATTATTATTATATATTTACAGAACGCTCCTGAAATAAGTTTCCACTTGAAGTAGAAAAGGCTTTCGGATCATTTCTGTGTTGTTTTTTTCCTTTTTTTTTTAACTTTATATATTTCATCAAGTCAATTTTCTGTAGATTTCAAGTTTTAACGGTGATTGGGTCAATAAGTGTCCTCTACGACAGCTCAGGTTTAAGTATAGAAGAGGTAAAGATGAAGCGTCAGTGTGGTTCACTACTGGGGATGGGAGAGGATGGCTTAGAGGAAGCATTAAGACCACCCCCTAGTAGTCAAGGTCAAAGGTCAACATCTGTCCTCCGTGTTTCTGTCCTTTGTAAGTTCATGATGGGAAACAGGAAGAGAAAATAGACGACCTTAGCTTTAAAAACTCCATCCATCAAATTAATATTAGTTCATGTACGTTTGTCTATGAACGTTATCGTCCACTGTATCATTAATAGAAACACACTTCAGTCATGCTGCACACTCCAGTAAGGGACAAAGACATAAGAGCTGAGTTTGGATTGAACACACACCATCAGGGATCCCACTACACCACACACCTTGCTGTTTATTCTTGCAGATCAGATCGGATATTAGGCATTATCATAATCTAGAACCATAAAAAAAAGCAGCCCGTTGGTTTTGTATTATTGTGACAAAAGTTTCGTAGTGATGTGGGATACTTCACACCTCGTTAACAAGCAATCCTGCTGAATCAGTTTTCAAGTTTATTTGATGAGGACACTTGCTGTCACAAGCAGGAGGGGGAAATAATGAGGAAGCGAGAGAGAGGGTAGGTAGAGAGAAAATGATTGTTTTCTGAGTCCATCCCTCAAAAAAAGAAAAACATAACATTTATCCTCATTGAGGATTGATTTGAGTCTGCCTCTCTGGCAATATTGTCCATGACTCGCCGCAGCCGCCTGCAGAGCCCCCGCCTTGCCAAAGGGGGACGGCAGCTTTCAGTCCAGTCTTTTATTCCTTGTCAGACTCCTCCTCGGCCTCGCGGAGCCAGGTGAAGAAAGCGGTGACTGATTTCAACGCCACACCTTTGCCTGTTTGCTCTGCGGGGTCTTTGCTGGATTCCCATTTGTAGAAGGCTTCCTCCTTAATGACGTCCTCATCGTACAAGGCGTCGAAGAACATCCTCAGCAGGTCTGCAGAGACACAATATAGAGGTCAATATTGATCGAGCATTGGTAATGAAAAGACGGGATGATGGTTTTGTTGCAGTTAAACGTTGCCCAGTTTGTTTCAGTGGATTAGAAAAAGTGAACACACCTGGTTCAATACGACAGCCCTGCAGCAAATATAAGCTCCTACTGTTACATTTGTGCTGCATGCTGGTGTTAATATTACCATTTAATTAAAATAATCATTTGAGGTTGTTTTTTGTACCGTTTTTAAACAAACCCCACTAAGTGTAATTCAGTCAGTGCTAAGTCATTTATAATGATGCCCAAGTCCTGTGTTTGCCATAAAGCATTGTAACATTTAAGCTTTTTCCTGGTGTGGTCTAGATACCATTAAATCCTTAACACTGGACCTCTAAAAATGTTTCACACTTTTGTTTTCAACATTTTAATACCGCCAGAAACTTAAAGGACCAGTGTGTGGGATTTAGTGGCATTCAGGGGTGAAGTTGCAGATTGCAACCAAATTAATAAATAAGAAGAAACTACAGTGACCGTGAAACTCGTAAAAACATGGCGGTTCAATAGATAAATACGTCTCATACTAAAAGGTAACGAAAACACGTTTCCTATGTCAGGCATGAAAACGGGTCAGGGGTGACAAAGGTGAGAAGGATATCACCCCTGTTGGGAGGTCCGGGGGTCCCCCCGGAAGAAAATTTAGAATATTCCATATTTTAAAGCATCAATCTGATGAATTTTGAGATGTATTTTTTTGCCAACCTGGGGAGAGCTGGAGAAACTTAATTTCAGCCATGAGTCAAATTAAAAATTTAAATTAAAAAGGCCAACATATATTCCTTCAGACAGGACTGGCTGAAACAATTTCCCTGGCTGAGGTACAACAAAGGACGTAACGCAATGCACTGCGTGTACTGTCAGGAGTGCGGTCAGAATATGGCCGGAAATAGTGCATTCGTGAGCGGGTCAACAATGTTTCATATCGAAACTTTAAAAAAAATGTCTAAAAAACACACGATATGCCGTGACAAGTGTGTAGAGAAAGTGGCCCCTCTCCCAGCTGCATTTCAGCGGCAGGTAGTAGTAATCAGGTCCTCTTTTATTTGGAAATGTTTTATTTTGCTTAGTGTTTTAGTTTGAAATGTTCAGTGAAGCACTTTAAACACTATAGATAATTGTGCTTCAAATAAAGACAAGCATTTCTCTACACCTTATTCTTGTTTAAAAATCATTCACATAATATGAAAGTTATGAGAGCGATAAAAAGGTGACCTTATGGGATTAAAGGCGACGCAATGAAAAATTTGGGTGCACCTAAATTGTGTGCTGGTGCAACTTTAATAATGGCCATTTGTATCAGTAACATGACAATTCTGAACGGCATCAACTTTAGCATACGTTGCAGAGCTACTGTACTGAAAGGTATTTGTTATTGTGTCACTGCTGTACATTTACTGCTGGCACCCTGCAGGTAGATTTAAAAGTAAAGCACTCACTCGCTGGCTGCTCCATGTGCACCATCAGAGCCTGGAGGGCATAAAGGGCCTGCAGCTCTTTCTGCTCATCACACAGGTATCTCTGCAGCAGACTGGCCCTCAGGCCGATCTGACGCGCATCCACCCTGTACGGGTTATCACCTGAAACGAGGGGGAACACACATGGATTGAGATTAAAATATTAACTTTCCAAGGCTTTCAATCAAATTGTGGTTTGAATGATTTTAGACAAAAACAGACCACCCTCTCTTGTACATGCGGTATTAGTCATACTTACATATGATGGCAGCCTGACACACTGATGTCATCAATGCTCGGACAAACTGGTTGGAAGAAGTTTGCTGCTCATCCATGTTAGCCTGAAAAAAAGAACCAGAGAGGAGTCAAGAATTACTTTACACAACTTTGATATTGAATAAATAATCCTGCACTGAATATTCAACTCTGGCGTAAAACCTGCTGGAGAAAAAAAATATATGATCACTCACCTCAACCCAGTCTCTGATACGCTGGTTGTTGGCCTTGTCCTGCAGGAGTCTGTCCAGCTGTTTACTGAGCTCTTCTCCAGTGAGGACCTTCTTCTCATCGACTTCCTTTGACTCGGTTTCCTCTCCTGTTGTGAACTCCATTTTCTAAATGACATAACAAAGACAATTGGAGATACTCTTGTAAGTTATCCACTTATAAAGGTGTTGTTCCATTTCTAAGTAAGTAAGCAAACCAAAAATAATGCAACGAAGGGCCACAGGTTGGATTAGAACCTAGCCCACTGCGGTAAAGACTCAGCCTTAGTAGATGGGGCTCAAGCTGGTGAGCTACCTGAGCCTATTTTATACATTTGATCTTTCTTCTCTGCAGCCACGGGGTTACTGGTGTAAAGTGTAGGTGGGTATTGGCATTAGGTCTGCAATGTGATATTTCGACAAATAGGGATAAAACATCACTTTATCCGAATCAAGAAAGAAAAACTTCCACATCACACGGCCAACACAGATCGAGACGTTGTTTTCTGTCTTTGGTGTTTTACTGTCTAGTACTACTGTAGCCTACAAACCTGATCAGTGACAAACTTGTTGACATCTTCATCCTCGGGCAAGAACTCACTCCAATTCAGCCCAGCCTCTGTCCACATGCCTCCGACCTTCTTGGGGGTCTGATGGGAAAACAAAACAACATTCAGTCCAGAAGGTCTAAAACATCAAACTGCACAAAGTATTACAGGATGTAATGAGAGCTGTTTAAGTGAACAGGTTTATATAGGACATACCATTCCTTTGCAGAGCAACTTGAGGATCTGTACCAGCAGCACTCCAGCCTGCCCCAGAGGCACAAGAGGCTTCGAGATCTCCCTGAAGACACAATTACACTAAATTAGACTTTTCACTTTCTTTTAACTAAATGATTGTTCACATGCTTTATTTATTAAATTTTTTTTTATACAAATAGTTATAGTCAAGGCAAAAAAGTAAGTTGATTGTTGACATTTAAGCATCTTTCAGTTACTCCATTGAGGGCAAAGGAGTGTGATTTTGTAACCATGTGCCAGGATACATTAATTGTGCATAATGTGTATTAAATATGTTCATAAATCCTATTCAGGCAGAGTGTGACAGACAAAGACCTGCCATACTAAGCTATACCTATATTAAAATTCTATTTATGGACAGAGAGTATCTGACAGGAAATAGGCTTTAATTATTTTTGCTGACTTCCATGATGCAACCCACCTGAAGAGTTGTCCCATAGGGATGCCTCCCTCATGGAGCATGGGGGTTATGAGTTCAGCCAGGTAGAGCCAGATGTGAGGTATATCTATGGCCGTGTCTTCCGCAGCCTCCAGGGTCTCTTCTAGCCTGTGATCCCAAAAAACACACACAGCATTTTATCTCACACACCTTCGTTAGTTTAATGTTCTCAGATCAGCCTGTCAAGAGTAAATAAGGATACACTCGAGGTGAAAAACTCTTCAGACATTGGAAGCACAGTGATTCACAGTAGGTTTTTCCTGTTAAATGCTCACCCTTTGTAGTACTGCTGTGTGGGCAGTGTCCCTGCCTTTACCAGTTGGTGCAGCAACAGGCCTGCACGCTCTCTAGCGATGGTGCTGCGCTCAAGCGTTGACTCCACGGCGTTCCGCACAAACACATAGAGCAGTGAGGCACTGTTGAGTTCTGTCACACACTGCAACGCCTCCTACAGCACAAGAGGAAGAAGATGACTTATCAGAGCGGTTTCATATTCCAGGCATTTGCTGGTGACCCTGATAAAATGCATGCATTTACATCAAATTCACTTTGTTGCGAGAGTGCACGGTGTCGTGTTCGTACCTTTAAGTCATTGATGTGGAGGTATTCTTCGATGATGGCGTTTGACTTCTTCTCCACCTCCTCTTCAGTCAAGACAGGTTTTGGAAGAGAAGGAGGAGGAGTGGGGGCACTCTCACGTTTAACTGCTGAGAAAAAAAACACAAGTTAAACCTCCTTCCTCTTACATCTGGCATCCTCTGTCTGTGTGTAACTCACACCATCATCTTCCTCCAAGACATCTTTCCACCATTATATCCATTTAAATATTTACTTTTGCACCTTTTTCACCTGTGAGATCTTTGCTTGGACCCCTGTCACGGCTTCCTCGGTCTCTGCTTCCTCTGTCCCGACTTCCTCTGTCCCTGCTTCCTCTATCCCGACTTCCTCTGTCCCTATCGTCGGTCATGCTGGCGACGCGGCGCACAGGCTCAGTCGCAGCCCGGCTGTCTCCACCCCTACCGCCGCGGTCCTGCGACTCTCTGCTGAAGCTTCTCTTTGTGATTTGGTTCTGGCTGCCGCCATCGGCACGACCTTCCCGTCCCTCACTGCGATCGAATCGTTCAAACCGATCCCTGTCGCGGTCACCCTTGTCTCTGTCGCCGCCACGCTCACGGCTGGAGCTTGACCTAAAGGTTGTAAGTGAGACAAAGATGGACGTTTATCACAATGTTGTGCCATCAAATCTGATCTTAAACTGGTTTAAGAGTCGAATGCCTAAAACACTAAATTTAAAACATAATTTTGTATTGGTAAGGACAGTCTGCCCAAACTTTTAAATACAAACATCTACAATATAATTAGTAATCACCTAGAGTTTAAACATGGAAAGAAAAACACCCACTTAAAAAGGCCATTTACTCATGTTGGCAGTGAAGGGGAGCAAAACAAGGACAACAGATTTCACTTTGTAAGAAAATATGTGCAGCTGCTGAATACCTCTGAGGAACTCTGCGATCAGAGTCTGTTGAAGACAACAACGAGCCAGACTGCTGCAGGGCTGAGAAGCGGTTGAGGGTGCTGGTAGCTGGACGACCAGAATCTAAAAAGAAAACGAATAGATTAACACTTCAACCACTAAAAATAACTTACAACCATACTTGTCTTCCAGAAGAGAGTATTTTACCCTGCTCTCCACTTGCTGGTTTTGCTCCAGTTCCTCCACTGCTGCCTTTGCCCCAGCTACCCCACATGCCTTTTCCCCCTGGAGCCAACAGTTGGTTGTTGAAGTCGAGAGCCCCAGGCTAAATGGAAACAGAAAAGTTACATTTTTAAACAAGTCACCTCAGATTTACCCAGGTACCAAATCATCAAGTGAAACTTCAGACAGTTTCATTCTAAATGCTCTTGAATACTGAGACTGCTTTTTTACTGTGCACCTGAGAAAACACAAGATGCTCAAAAACACGGAAACTGACTGGACTCGAACATTACCTTTGTGATCTTGCTAAGACGGGTGGTGTCGATGGGTCTATTCTTGGAGATGGGCACCGTGTTCCAGCCCTCATCCTGAGGGGGGTTAGTCCTGCCACCTCCAGGTGTGTGAGGGCCTCGGCCTCCCATGTTTCCTCCCATCCTGCCGCCGCCACCGCCTCCTCCTCCTCCACCTCCTCCGTCTTTCTTGGACAGGAGCTGCTGCTGGACTTTGATCTGTTCCCTGTGCTCCTCCAACTCAGCCTCCTTGTGGATCTGGTCAATTGTTTTAGGACCCTGGTCTCCTCTACGAGGCACCCAATTACACTGTGGACCGCAGATGGAAGATGGTTATAAAACAGTCTTAAACTCCTGTCGCGTAATATCTACATCTACAGGACTCCCATGCACACAGTATAAAACAATTATGCTCATTCAGGAATACTTCTCAGCATTATTCACAACCATAAATGATTGTTATAGACTCTTTATTGTAATATCTTGTAATGGCCATGTTAATATTTACTCTTCTGAGATCCAAGACGTCTTGCAGCATGAAGCGGATTCTGGATGAGGTCTTCCTCTCTTTGATGATCTTGTCCATCTGGTTGAAATATTGATCCATACGAGGCTAATAGGGACACAGAAAAAAAAAAGCAGCAGCTATGAGACAAAGCTACAAAATGTTGAGTGTAAATGATTCAGTGAGACTGATTTATATGTGAAGAGCCATCTCCTCAGCTCCTCAATCCAATCACTAATAAGTGGCACAAAAAAAGACAATTGAATGTGTTAACGTTTTATGAACAATCACCATCTGTGTGTGTTAATGTGTTACTTACCTTGGCCTTCTCAAAGTCCAGGTCTTTGCCAATTGTGGAGAGCAGCCTGCAGAGACACTCCAGAGACTCTTCATCATGATTCTTCAGTAGTTTCACTACGCAGTCGTGCATGATGGCCTCTGTCAGCATCTTCAGCTTGAAGAGCTCGCCAATGAACTTAATGTTACCCAGTGAGCGACGGCGGGCCTGGTCTCTGGCCTCCGTCAGGTCCGCCCTCAAGCGATCACGTTCCTCTCCCTGAGAGCAGACATAAGTGAGTGTTTTTGCTTAGTGGTGAGGTACAATGATCTGTTGAGTCTAGATAAAAACAACTAAAACTGTAGTGGCCGGGACAGTGACAATAAGCGTTCATATTTCTTACCTCTTTGGCAGAATCCAACTCTTTTTGCTTTTTCTCAAAGATTTCATCGTCATCCTGGTCCTTCTCAAACTCTTTCTGGCAGCGGTTGAGCAGCACTTTGCGGAAGTTCACAAAAACTCCTGGCTTGTCTGAGGTGGGGACTTTTAACTGGAGGAGGAAAACATCGAAGATTACACTTTTAGTATACACTTAATTTCATTAATAACAAAAACTAGACTATAACAGAAAACAAAAAATGTAAATGAACAGTGATTAAACTGTGCTCCATCAGTTCCTCAATACCATCATAAACATTCAGTGGCCCAGACACGTGGCACAAAACAAAGGTCATCATTGGAGCAAATGATAAAAGTGCAGGATCTCGACACAATCACGACTTACCCCCATAAGGCAGCGGCACATGTTGGCGTAGGCCACAGAGAAGTTGGGCTCTGAGATGGCCTTCTCAAAGATGAGGTCAATGGCTCCCTTCAGCCTCTCCTCTGTGTCTATCGTCAGGTCCGTCACCTGTTTCATCAGCTCCTGAAACTTCTGAGGGGTCAGCTTGTTGAGGATACTGCGCAGACGCTTGAACAGCTCTTGAGTTTTGGCCTGTTCGGTATCTTCCTCTTCGGCCTCCTCCCCAGCACGGTTGCGAGTGGACTTCTTCGCAGCGGGCTTCCAGGCCTTCTCAGCCTTGTTCAGCTGCACGTCATCGCTGAGGGACAGGCTGCTGAGGTTGATTTTCCTGGGCTCTTTCCTCTGACCCTGCTGGGAGCGACGTGGCCCAGGCGGCTAAAAGGAGGGGAAAGGATGCATATTTAGAAAAGAAACCCTATTAAACAAAACAAATTCATTATGATGCCATAATCATGATTATGATAAGACCATTCCAGAAAAGGACAAAACAAGGTCACTCACCGGGCCTCGTGGTCCTCCAACTGATCTGCTCCCAAGGTTCCCCAAATACGAGGGAGTAAAATCGGGACCGACATTCATCAGTCGAGCTGGGTCAGCAGGCCGCAGTGGAGTCTTGTTCACCTGAAGTTAGAATAAATGAACTTAGCTTCCAATACAAAAATACCAAACACTGGCAGAGCAAGAGGAATGTGACATTTCCTAATCCATTAGTCATCATAATGACAACGATACAATCAAATCATCAGTGGTGCTGATGAGGTCAAAGGTAGTTTTTAAGTATGAATAAATTATATTGCTCACTCCACAGCAAAATTACATAAAACATCAACCTACCTTCTCCAGGACCACATCACTGATGGTAGGCAGGCCCTCAGGTTTGTGCATACTGGCGCCGATAAACTGGCAGCCCAGGAGGAACTCCCTGTCGTACCGCTTCTTGTCTTCTGGGTCTATCGGCTTCCAATTTTCTGAGAGATGTAGGAGAGATGGGTAAATGCAGAGGATTGACTGATTTGGAAAACTGACAAGTCATCTCTTAAAAAAAAATAGGTGTACAGCTTTGGAAAAGGTAAGATTTGTCTTGAATGGGACACTTTCAGATGCTTGAAAATACATGACCATGCTGTATAGTAATAATAAATAGATCTCCCTAAATCCAGCCCGATATTCCACCGTTTTAGCATAAATTGTTTAAAAAGGGATGAACACAATTTTGAACAGAAAGGTATCTAAAATAACCTTTAGTAAAAGGTCATAAATTGTGTCCTTTTGTGAATTATGACTGAAAATATTAGGTTAATTTTTTATGAAATAGCTTAAGGTAGCATTAACATTAAACAAAAATATGAAATTTGACTGTACTCTTGATTATTAACTTTAGGATTCATGTGCAACTAAAAACCATCATCATAACTACAAGTGTACATCAAAACGGCAGTGCCACACCCACACCCACAATCATTTAACCGTGCCAACCTACCTCCTTTGTACTGGTATTTCTGCCCAGTTGGCTCAGGTGTGGCTTTAGAACTGTCAGGTTCTGCATTCTGCTTGTCCTCTTTCTCCTCCCAAGTCTCATCTACAACCTCAGCGGGAGGTTTAGCTGGAACAACAGGGACGGGGTCGGCCTGAGTGGACGAGGGTTCAGAAGCAGGCTTGGCACCCTGCTCCTGCAGCAAACACAGCAGGAAGAGATGGGTAAGTATTATAATAACCTAGTTACTCTTCAGAGATTGTAAAATATCCTCAAATATTATTGATAAAGCTGGAACTGCTGTTATTTTCAATCTTTCATGTTGTCACCTGGACTGATACATACCTCTGTGAAGGCATCCAGGAGGTTTCCAATGTTCTCCTTTTTGTTGAACTCCTTCATGTTCTTCCTCTTCTTTGGCACAGACGTAGCAGCTTCAAGAAAAAGGACATTGACATTTAAATCTCACAGAAGACCTGCATGACACATTGACAGTCATAAATGCAAGGGAGAATCAACTTACCTTGCATAGTAGTAGGTTCCTCGGTAGGGCAGCTAACAGTGGTAGCAGGGGCATCCTCACTTTTCTCCTTCTCCTCTTCTTCTTCCTCTTTCTTCTCCTCCTCCTCCTCCTCCTCCTCTTCCTCTTCTTCCTGGGCTAGCATTGCCATTTTAGCCACAGGCGTGGATTCCTGAGATTGAGAAGCGTCAGGCTTGTCAATGGGTGTAGTGTCTGAAAATGCCATATCCTCAGAGAGTTCCTCAGTATCCTGAGGAAGGCCGTTGGAGAGAAGAGGCTCTGCCTTTTCAGCCTGAATGGCTTCGGGTTCGGGTTCGGGTTCAGGTTCGGGTTCAGGTTTGAGTTCAGGTTCGAGTTCAGGGGCTGAGATCGGGGCAGCATTCTGGGTCTGTGGAGCAGCAGGTTCCTGTGCAGAGGGCGGAGGCTGAGAGACTTCAGGTGCCGTCTTTGTAGCAGTTTCTTCTTTGGCCACTTCAACAGGGTTAACTGTCACAGCAACCTCAACTGCGGTCTCCAACTTAGCGCTGGTCACCTGCTCCTCCTTTTCCAATTTCTTCACTTCCTCTGTTGTCTTTTCTTCCTTTTCTGGCGCCTTCTCAGCTGGAGCTGGGGCAGCCGGCGGTTCCTCCAGTTTGACAGGAGCCTCAGGTGCCGCTAATGATGCCGTAGGGACGACGGGAGCGTCTACTGTGTCACTAACTTTAGTATCAACTTTATTTACTGCCTCGGCAGGAGGTGTAGTAGATGCTGATGCTGGAGGGGGGGGGGAGGAAGACTGCTGGTCCTTTATCAATGGTGATGGCACCTCAGTAGCAGCTGCAGGAGCTACCGGTTGTGCGGCTAACTCATCAGGTGGTGCAGTCTGACTGTCCATTTCCTGTTTGGCCTCCACCACAGGCTCTGCATTTTCTGTGGCAGGAGGTGGTGGTGTTTCAGCGCTAGCAGGAGGCTCCATGTTTTCATCTGACCAGTGAAACGCATGAAGTAATCACAATTAGAACAATGTGGAATACAACTACCTTGCATTTTTTTGTGTAAACCAAAACTGAGAAAATGTACTCACCTCTTCTAGTCACCGTAGCGACTTCACCATTGGTCTGTACAGGACTTGCATCGGCTATGGAGGCCTGCAGTTACAAAACAGTATTTTTGTTAAGCATCGATTGAAATGGAAATACACATATTACAACCATTGTCCCAATTTCCATGAAATTATGTTCACTTTTAGTTGGGACTGTGTTGGAGAAGAGTTGATTAAGCTCTTTGGTCATTTTGAAGGCTGTAGTTTATCCCATTATTAAGTTATATTGAATTTTGTTCTGCCCAAACCAACTGGCAACTCCATGTACAGGTTAAGGCAAACTAGGCTAAAAATATAACAGCTCAAAACATCAGTGCATATTTGTGTGTATTTGCTTTAGCTTTCCATTGTTTGTTCTTTGAAACTCTGTGCTGATAATAAGATGTTAGCACAGAGATGTGAAAACATGCAATCACCTCTATGAAAAATAAATAAGATCTGTGAAACCATTCCTGAGCTGTGCTTTGTTTTCTCCAACAATGTGTCCTTTGTTCATAGAAACCAACCAAATGTCATTGCTTTCCTTCAAAATTGGAATACAGTAACAATTTGCTCAAGCTGTACGCTTTTCAACCGTGTTCTTATGTATAATTAAAAAGACTTTAAACAGTAAATACTGCATTTTTGTTCTACTTTTAGAAAAATTACAACATTCCCAGATAAGCCAACTGCCAGGGTAGACAAAATAAAAGTCAGAATTGCAGTCTCTAAATTTTCTTTTACAGCTTGAGTTAGAACCAGTTTTATGCCTTACATTCACTTTATTTTCCACATGTAAAGTACCTGAAGTCAGTACAAAATACACAATAATAACTTTGATTTCTAAAATAAGAAGAACTATACCTTTAACCCAGAGTTACACAAACAAGACTCATTATTAGTACTCAGGACTCACTATCAGTATAACAATCAATAAAACAATTCCGTCTTTAACTATAAACACACACAACCATGCTTATTTCAGATCAGAGTTTAAAATCAGTCAGTAGAAACCAGTCTTCCCAAAATCACTCTTACCTGTGGGGGAGTCGGTGTGGTCGTGGACCTTCCACCTGACATGATCTCCTCTGTGATATCACGTCCGCCCTGGTTTGGGTCTCGTATTCTTATCTATCAGGAGACAGGGGAAATATTGGTTAAGTTTCCACCAAACATGTAACCAACATTAAAATGCCAACAGTATGTAATGATCCCGTCACTGCTGATCTATAGCTGCCACCCAACATAATAAATACTATTGTTATTTTCAGGTAAAAGAGAAAGTTCCACATTGAACAGACAAAACACTTTCTGTCCATTCAAATTTTTTTTTGACCTCAGACAAGAGGCGCGCTGCCCTTTTGTTGTGACACACTACCGGTTTGCGTTCCCTCTTTGGTGGGCCTTGTGACTGTGCCGGTGGTTGCTGAGGAGGCGGGGCTTGTTGCTGTTGCTGGGCCGGGTTGATCATGACTGGTGTCGGTGGGACAGAGGGAGAGTACTGCGGCTGAGCTGGATAGTATGCTCCCGCTGTAAGGTTAGAGTGAAACAAAGATTGAAAGAAAGATTGTTTTTATTTACTCAAGTATAAGATGCAGCTTCACACTAAAATAACCATCCAACCAAGATTCACAGGATTTTTACCCCCTGTAGTTATCACCCAAAATGTTTTATTTGAGGTGTTTTTATGAAAACCCCTGCAAGGCGGTATGTGGGGGTACATTGAGGTTGTAGGCCCGATTGATATTTTGACCTTCCTGTAGGAACACAAAAACAAGAATCCACACAGAGAGCTTACATGAACTGTGTGTATCAAAATATAAACTTGCAAATATTTTATATATCGACAGATTTGCCGGGTGATTTGTGTGTCACTCTCCAGTGACAGCGCCATTACTGCGATGGCTAAGTTGAACTATACGAATGAACCCCAGTTTTTGGTGGCAATCGTCCCCTCCTACAGATGAAGGTAGCCTGTGTGAATGTTAAAGTTATTGCATCTTAAAAGCACCACTATGAAATTGGTTATGACACAGGCTTTTGTAGTAATGACCTTCACATCCAGACTGTGAAGGTCGGACAGAAGCTGCATGTTAAAGTGCTGCAGCCGACGTTACTTATTTTCTTCTCATATATCAAGATTCCTGCAATCCGTGATTTCATTCATTCTAAGCACATAAAATACATAATTTAATAAAACATGAAATATATGACATTGTAAAACTGGAATTTCAGTACCAAGCTAGCAGGAAATCTGCGGGGAGCCGCCATTATTCATTTTGGAAAGGAATTGCTACTTTCTCAATACATTTATAGTAGCTTGAACGTTTTTATGTACGTGACCTTCACTTCGTATCCCATTTGCACATAGAAGTATACTGTACATGTGTGTGGTACCAAAAGAAATACAGAAACAACACATGTTTACAACACTATCAGCGACAGGAAGTGCCACAGAGATTTTTTGCCACTAAAGCTTGCTGACCAACACACAAGCACACACACTACTCACCAGGGTAGCGCTGGGAGGTGAGAGGAGCACCGTGGAGAGAGAGACGGCCGTTCTCTCGCCCGCCCCCTCTCCCCCCACCACCCCGCCTCTCCCTCGCAGCAAGAGAGGGCTCTGAACCAACGCAGCAAACGAGAGGAAGGGAGTGAGGGACGGGAGAGGGAGGAAAGAAGGAGAGAGGGCAGGAAGAGACAGATGCAGAATGAGTTAATGAGAGGATCCAGAGGAAGCAGGGTGTTAAAAAAGGTCCCATGAAATGAACAACGTCTTTACCGTATTCTTACCTCGTGTTCCTGGCTGCATCTTATTCTTATGTCAACTGTTTTTTGACAAGTGTTTAAATATAAATCCGACTTCACTTCCTGGAAAGTTTTTAGTTCTGTTCAATGAACCATGTTCCACTCAGGAGCGAGCATAAGGCAATAAAATGGTCGGTTTTAGTTTCACCCAATGCCTTACATTGAAAAATATATACATTTGTCCTTAAGAAAATTAGTATTTGCAGCAGTAACACAGGTCAGATGTGTGTTTGGGGTGGCATTTAAAAGAATATTTTGGAAGTGCAGTTGCAACCAGACTCAAATGTGTGCCTGCCATTTGGGAACCTTTGTCATAGATACTTTTGAACTGTCATTAATATTCAAATTAGATCCCTCCTAACATTAAATCCCACCCCAACATCAAGTTTTATATGGATGTACGTACATCCAGAAAGAACAAAAATCTTGTCTCAAAGGCCATTTCATGGAACCTGTAAGGCAGTGTCAGGTGAGACTGCAGATAGAAAGAACACAGGCCAAAGCAGAATCAAGCCAGACCACATGCAACTGGCAGTTCACCACATACAGCAGTGTTTTAAACCCAGGAAGACATTAAACACACCAACCAGCCAAGCAAAACCATGACACACCCAGCAGTACCGTATGGGCAAAGAAGTGCACAAATGGCTAAAACTAGATGCTTCAACTTAAAATCTCAGTCAAATTTGGGCTTCTGGTGTTTCTGAATTCACCCTTTTAACTGAAAGTCCTCCGTGTTTATGGTTGTGCTTGGTTGTGGTTGGTTTTGGGCAAAAACTCTTACCATAAGCAGGGTATTCAGCAGGGCTAGTTCCTGGATAGAAGCCTGCTGTACCGCTGGTCACAGGATACTGCTGAGTAGGAGGCATATACGGGGGCCGGTACTGCAGAAACAAAATAAAGAGTCAGAAACAACAACAATAGATGGAACAATTAAGTTGTGACAGCTTCAGGTCAATCTCTGCCATCTCCGCAGTAACGTACCGTATTGGCCCGAATAAGATGACCCCCTTTTTCCAACACCTGTTTTTGGAAGACAAGAAACTCCTACATTTGTGTAGCTTGTACAATTGTTTTCAAATGCAGCTAATTTTTCATTGTGTCTATCAGTCATATGCTCTTAGAAGCTGTCAGAAGGATTTTCTCTGGATATTAGCGGTTTTCTTTTTAAGCTTCCCATCCTGTCATTCTGTCACACTGGTAATTGCTTGACAGATGATTTGGTCCCTGATTGTTGATGTTGAGAGATGCTTTCAACTCATATTCACTCGTCAAACATTTAATTTCTCTGTGGCAGCAGAACATGCTACACAAGCTGTCAGGAACTCCAGTAGGCTTAACTTGGCGTAGTCTAAAATACACAATATGAACAGAAATTTGCCAAAAAAACCCACTATCTTATATCTGGGCCAGTACGGTAATATGATGAGCATATACTCAGTACTCTATGAGCAGGTCGTTAGATAGAATTGTAATTAATTTTAACGAATTGATGTTTACTAATGTGAACCAACCTGTCCAGGGGGGATGAAGTAACCCTGAGGGGAGCCAGCGAAAGACAGCTGCTGCTGGGAAATCATCATCATCTGGGAGCTGGGCGGGTAGACGTGAGCAGGACCAACAGGCCGTGGGCCACTACTTGTCTGTACCCTTGGAGCACTGGTGGCCATGGCTGGTCGGTTCTGATAGTAACTCTAGGAGAACAGATGAGGGAGAATGAAGGAAGAAAGATGAAGAGTGTATCACAGCACAAGCAAACCTGTTGGTCTGTGTGTACATTTAGTGTCTCAACTATGGTAGTCCTAACCCATTTGTAAAGATGTTGCAGCATTTCTGTGTGTTTGTGCTTGTGGGTGTCCAGGCGCACACACCCCTAACCTCAGCTGGAAGCAAAGCACTCACAGCAACTGGCAATATGTATAGCAAGTTCAGTTCTTGGGTTACACAAGAGTCTAAATTGTACTGAATGTCATGTCTCACTGCTACACTGAAGTTAGCCAAAGTTAAAAGGGAGGGGAGGGGGGCAGGGACGAAGAGAAAAGCTGTTACCTGTAATGCTCTGTATCCACCCTTCAGCCGCACAACACATGAGCAGAGAGCAAGAGAGGGAGTGAGATTAAGGTGAAAATGAGGACAAGAGACAATGTGGAAGGTTGAGATTACAAGGGTGTAAGAAGGAAGAGTATGAGAGGCAGCAGCAAAATATCTCTCAGCCATGAACAGTAAGCTCAAACAACCATAGCTGCACATGCAACTCTGTACAGGACTGCAGTAGTAGGATCCTCCGAAGTCCTCCGGGTCCAAGTAAAAGAGTGGTTAAAGAATCATTTTACAGGCTACAGGCACATGCGGGCAGTGAATGAATGTAAGAGTGCTGCAGGTACCAAAAATCTATTCACTTTAATATTAAACTCTACTTTAACATTATCTGAAGTAGCAAAAAAGGCATATTCTTGTTTTAATTTAAACTACAAAAGATACTACAAAATGATTGAAAAAATTCAGAGAAGTATGGGAGGGCCGAGAGTATGTGCAAGATGAATAAAAAAAGGCCTGGATAAACTCAAACAAAAAAACAAAAATGGCACAACTTCCTACAGAGAAATATGCATTTCCAAAATGAGATATAGGACTCAATGCTACTGGATGGCAGGAAAAGTTATCTCATCTAATAAACACTACAGCGTTCCCAAACATGTGGAACTGAAAGCATGCATTACACTACTAAGGAGAAAGAGGGGATGTAAGGAGAAGTGAGGGGTGTTAGTACCTGTTGGTGTAAAGTACGGGGCCCTGCAGCAAACTGGGAGAACAGCAGAAGAGAGGAAAGAAGTCAAGATAGACATTCAAGGAGAAAGATGGCAAATAGGCTAAAAACACACACACAGATTTAGCCAAAGCCTTATAGCAGAAGAAGCCTCGTCAGAATTCTTTGTGAAAGGGTAGGAAAGGGAGGGTTCTTATACGAAGCAAAACAGATCACATACGTGGACACTAAATGCTGAAAAGGACATTCTGTGAATGATACCTGTCTTGCCTGTGGTGCAGAGCTCATTTGTGGAGGTGGGGGGGTGGCAAAAACAAGAGAAGGGGGTTGTCCAGGGCCGTATGCCGCCTTGAGGAGAGAAAGAAAGAAACTTAGATTAGTAAATTAGCTTTACCAACCTTTAAATCTACCAAAACAACTTATTTTACAAAAGGTCATATGTAGTCACCTGTGACAATCCGGGGGAGGGGGAAGGGTTTGGGACAGAAGTAGGTCCCGTTATAGGCTGTGGTGGTTTGTTCATTTCACGTTCTTTTATGGTTCTGCATTAGGGTGGCGTTTTGTTGCCAACCTGTCTGAGGAAGAAGAGCAAGGGAGAGAGAGAAAAAAAAGAGAACAATTAAGCATAAGCCAAGTGTTAATCAAGGGCATTGATCTTCATTAAACATGATAATTGCAGCTCAGATATGAGACAACACTGGAAAAAGACAAGAACATTTAGTGTGGCAACATCTAACTAAGCAGTGAGGGTGTGGTCTGTAGTTTCGCCTATGATAACACCACCACCACCATCACCTCCCATAATGTTCACTTACATACTGCATGGCTCTCCTGCATACAGTCTTATGAGCAATTAGTGTTCATATCCTCTCTAAATAACTTGTTCAAAAAGCTTGGCAATGGACTAACTTGCTTTAACCTCCACCCCAAAACTGTCTATTGTTTGAGAAGGTAAAAAAAAGGTCATGGTGGATATTAAATTATTACAAAAAAGGGACTGTAACTGTTAAATAAGAAAAATAAAAACACAATCCTAAATGCTCATGACTTGACCAAACAGCAAAAAAGTAAACGAGGGAACAAATACTAATGTGGATTACTTGTAATGACTTGAAGATCTACTTCCAACTCATACCTGACGGCCACCAAATCACTAGGACTGGTCTGGTTTTGAGTGAATTTAAGAAAATGGATACCTCAGGTCAAAGTTCATTTACTGTGTTAACAGTGGCTTCAATGCCCCCTGCTTGTGCTAGCTACATGTGCAAATAATCTAGTCCAACAACGTAACGTCAAACTCCATTTCTGAAAACCGATTTTTATCATAAAAAGACAAATCATTGTTGTACAGCTGCTGGAACAGCTCAGACACGATGATGAAATTAATAATAAAAAAATAAAAAAAACCCTGATGAATAACTACTAGCAGACGTGTCATGCACCATCCACCTGCTGACACAGGAACTATCGTTAGCTTCTAGCTAATGCCATGCTTCTTTGAGACAGGACATCAATGTACAAAGCTACCATATGGTTCTCCCGGCAGACATGGCCAACAGCCTCACAAACCTTTAACACACGACAGGGAAAAATATCAAACCCTTCCCGTTGGGTGTTGGCTAAGTTTTTCTTTTAGGATGAAAGACATTTTACTGGCCCGCTAGCGAGGCAGCAGCGCCGGCCGAAGCAGGATAACTCGCTTTAGCTAAGAGCCGGCTAACGTTACGTGTCCCCCACTATCACAGACGTGGCCACATTTAACCTTAACACACACACACACACACACACACACACACACACACACAGCTCCGTCTGCTGCTACATCGAGACACCTTTACTCATCCAAAAACTGAACCACAGCTAAACGAGCCGGCCCTCTTTAGCAGTAACGTAGCAACATTTGACACCGATGAGGTTACAGTTGAGCTATTGTTGGTGAATGTTAGCGCTTTAGCCCAGCCCCGTCCTACGAGCTGTATTTAATTACAGGCCCAGCAGAGCAACCTGACATTTAACCTGAACTAACACTGCGCGGACAACGCAAACACGATCAGATTGTTTTTAATGTCTCTTGTTTTTAAATGCTCTAAAGACAGCCGAGGTTGTTTTCTTTCAAACAATAAAACACGAAGCGGTTAGGGCTGGCTAGCGGAGCCGAGGGTGATGACGGTAAACCGGGTGAAGATTAGCCTCGACAGCGAGGAGCCCCGGCTGTCATTAAACTAACCTTATGTTAACTTTAGCTAAGCTACTGTACGGATGTCTCAAGATCAACGAAATAAACACATTTTAAATAACGCTAAGACATGCAGATTAATCCGGTTTTACCCCGTTTTCGTGTTCTGGGCAGGATTAGCAGGCTAGCTCCCCCCGGTGTGTGGACTGACAGGGCCCGGTCCACCAGCTAGCATCAGCTAGCATCAGCTAGCATCAGCTAGCCTGTGTGCCTTTGACAAATATGAAACTCGAGTGTACTTGAAGCTAACACAGCCGCAGTCAGTTGGTTTTACTCTTACCAGGAATCAACTGTGAATATGTTGTAAGATGGGAACTCGGGGAATCAGCCTCTGATCAGTCTTCGGGTATTTAAAGTAGTGCTGTTGCAGTTTTCTTGTCCTTTAACTCCAAAAGAAAAGTGATGCCCTTCTTGGCTATTGACTTAGCGAGCTAGCTAACCGGCAGACGGGGTGAGTGCTACTACTGTCACCTCGGTTTAAATCCCCGGGCGTGCAAAAGTGACAGTGCTCAAAATCAAATAATACAGTACTTCGGGAGTACTATTGACAACTCCGATGGCCCCGAAAAAAGCCTCTGGACCGGAGGTCCATGATTAGGGCGTCGATGGTGACGGATTGCCGGTTAGGTATGTACACAGCTGTCGCATCAGGAGGCTCAGAGCGAGGCCATAGTGCGATGTTTGTGGTCTATGGAGCCGGTGCGCCTCCAGTCGCATGGCTAACTTCCGGGTAAATTAAAATGTGATGCCGTTTCCTTTGTCATGTGACACAGGAGCTCAATTCATCAACGCATGCCTCAAAATAATGTGATATTAAAAGTAGGAACAGACACAATATATATTCATGTGTATCACACGAAGTCTGTGCCAGGCCTGTTTTTATTTATACAGAGTGTGTAATTTAATATTTTAAAGTCCTTCGTGGTCTAAAAAAAGACATCAGGGGAAACTCCAACATGTGTTCCTGGTTTTATATTCCTTTATCATATTGTTCAGACGTAGTCAGTGAAAATGGGCAGACAGTGGAGATGTTGTACCTGAGGACAGCTTATATTTATTAATGGATTAATGGATAAGGTTGGTATTGAAAGTGGGAATTATAATTGTTTAAATTATCAACTAATCTAATTATTATTTTCTTTATTAGTTGACTAATATTTCCTCTGTAAGATGTCAGAATATAGTAAATATAGTAAATATAGTAAATATAGTTTTATAAGGATACATAGTGTCACACTGAGGAGGATCTATTGGCAGAAATGGAATATAATATTCATAGGTATGTTTTTATTAGTGTATAATCACCTGAAAATAAGAATCACTGTGTTTTTGTTACCTTGTAATGAGCTGTTTTTAGCTACAGACACTGAAGGTCACCATCCATGGAGGCCGCCATGTTGAACCGCCATGTTTCTACGGTAGCTTAGAACTGACGAACCAAACACTGGCTGTAGATTGGGAATTTCGCATGTTTTGCAAGTTTTGCGGCCACTGTAATTTCGTCATATACAGATACGAGTGGTGTTCAGTTAGTTGCAACCTGTAGAGTCTCCGCTAGATGCCACTAAATCCTACACACTGGTCTTTAAACTATGATAAAAAAAATCCCTACATTTGAGAGGTTGGAACAATCATCAAATGTTTCTGATTTTTACTTGAAAAATGACAATAAATGAATGAAAAGGTTAATTAATTATCAAGTTTTTAATTTAATTTGTTTGGGAATATGCACTACCAAAAAAAGTAATGATATGATATAAATAATGAAATGATAAAGGCCTTAAGGTGTATCCTGTATTATTATCTGTGCAGTCAACATTTGTATAATGGCCGGGTATCAAAAGTGACTTGGTGCATATTTCTGAATAAATGTCAGTAACCACAAACAACGGGTCAATAAGGGCCCAAAGTAAGGTTCTGTCCTCGGGTCTGATAGCGAGTTATACCAACGGCTTAAGTCAACCAGAGTATGTTTGTCTATTGCGTAAGTTTTGACATTACACATACATGATCCAGACTGGGTCCATGTACTGTGAAAACTCTCCCAGTATTATAGAAGTCTCTGTCTGATAATAGTGAGATGTCTATCACAATATTTTGTGCAGATTTTGGATTTAGTGGAGGCTTTTATCAGACTACCTAAAAAGCACAGCATCTGTTTATTCATTGATTCATTCAGGTACAGACTGAGACTTTAAAACTGACTTATCTTTGTTGGTGAAATAAACCTCAGCTTGTAAAAGTGTGACTGTTACCTGATCACTGTTACATTGATTATTCAGTTGTAAAACATTTTGGGCTGCATCTCTTATCATGTTCATTCACCTCTTACAGTAGACCTACCTGTTATTATTAATGGCACTCTGCAATGTGCTTGTCTGCTTCATACATAATGTTTAAGTCCATGCACGGTTTTTATGAGTCCTTTTAGACTCCAAGAGAGTTTTACAACAAAGATTTAAAGTTACATTGGAAGCAAATTTGACAGTATTGTCCCTTTATATACTACTTCAATTACAATATGACTACAGTATGTACTTTCTAGCGATATGATACATTACGCCACCAAAGCAAACCACAATGTCACCACAAAAGAGGAATAAAAATGCTTTATTAGAGAAAAGTGTTAACAAAACATCGGTGGTCCAGTAATACAGGTCATGAAAATAGCTACAAAAGGACATGATTGGTCACAGAATAGTTGCTTTATTGGTAGTGATATGTATCTGTTGGTTGAATTTCTGAAATCAGGTCTACAACAAGAGCAGTAGGAAAATACAAAATGCAATTTTTGGGTTGTGTGTGGGAAGTGTGGGTAAGTTGCTTGAATCACTGAAGGCTGAATGAGGCACCACAGGGTCCGTGGTTGGCACTAGTTTTTTTGCTGACAGGAATGGAAAGAGCAAGATTTCTCCAGATCTGTTGGGAAGAGAAAAAGCGGAAAAAACACACTTGAGAATGCAGAGCAGACACGTATTTTAGCTATGGTGAGTGTAATGTGTCTCGGCTTCAAGGGTATCCCACATTATAACCTTCAATAGTACGCACCTGGAGTGGACCCACTGCACTGTCTGAGTGAATTCATGGCATTCATGTAGTCTGGGCCCAGAAACGTGCTAAAGGATGTTTCAGCTCCGACTTCCTGGAGACACTTGGTGGAGTCCTTGAAGAGGAGGTTCTTGCCTGACTCTGACTGGAACAGTCTGAATGTGGGATCGCTGCCAGTGCTACCAAACTTTGCCTAGAAGTAAAAAAATATAATAATAATAATATATAAAACAGACATTTAAAAAAAAATTTTGTTTGTTATTTAAACGTCTTTGTTAAGGTCAGACAAAAAACAAACAGTTTTAGGGTGAAAAATTATGTTGAAAGTGAGGAAAATACCTGTAAAATAATTTTGCAAAGAATTCCCTCAAAACACTCTTTTTGAATTTTACCCTGTATGTTATGCCTCAGTGCAACATAACAACTGTACCCAATATCCTATTGTAGTAGTTTCACCTAAATATTTGCTTTATGTGAATTCTGAGTGAAAACAAAGAAGGGACTCTGGTCTAAAAACATCTACATGCAGAACGTGAATGAGTAAGAATTGTAAGTGCCACAAAGCACATCAGCAAAAATGTAAGTATCAACTATAGTAAAAAAGAAACCTAGCTGGATAATATTGGTCTGCTTGAGGATGAAGAGTTTTTTGGGAGGCCACTTATATACAATAATATGTAGTGCAAATGTAATGCAATATTGTCTCTGCAAAAACACCAAAAAACTTTCTTCTGACTCTCAGCTGACCTCCCAGTTATTGTGAAGGAATATTTTTTTTAACACAAACAAACAAAAAACTAAAAGCAACACTAAAAAAAATAACCACTGACCTGCTGGTCCTGGAGAATGCGGACCACCTCACCGCGGCTCTCCGGGCGAGTCACCACGGCGTGTGCGGGGACAAGAGCCAGGTGGCAAGAGGCATATTCAGTGATTGGCACCGGGTTCTTGTTAGGGCAGATCAGCTCAAACTCATTAGAATTCAAACCACTTGCCCACGCTGGACCAGAACCTTTGACAAGAAGAGATGACAAGAAGAAGGTTATAGTTTATAAATACAGTCGTAGTTGAGATGCAAACAGGTCCGTGTCAGTCTCTTACCATCGCTGTTTTCACTGACGATTGTGTGTTTGATGAAGGCAACATCGCCGGCACCCTCAACAAGACATCTGTAATGACATGCAATATATGAAGATGAAGTTTCACCCCTAAGCACAGTGCTCTGGAAGAGTAATTCAACCCATTTTTGGAAATAGATTTATGGGTTAAAAAATGTATTGCGTATCACTTAACGATGGAAAATTGTCAGAGGTTTGAGGATCACAAACAACATAAAAACACACACCCATAAACAGAAGTGATAGTCTGTTGCCAAAAGTTTGATGAGAAGATTATTACCCCTCTCATGTCTGTGTTACGTACAGAGATGGAAAGATTAGCTTAGCATGAAGAATTAAGTTAAAATACGCCTATTAACAGCCATAAAGCGTGGTCAGGGGACCAACAGAGGACCAACAGGGTTCCTTGAATTTGGTTTTATCATTTTTTTGCAAGTTGGAACAACAAAGGAATGATTGTTTTTTACAGTGGTCCCAGTTTGATCATTGATTAGCTTTGAAGACTTAGTTAGACTTAGAAAGTCGTAAAAAATACTCAGAGGGGATTCTTTAAGACAGAATCATCTCAAATTGGGGGTTTGTGTATCTATTGTCGGAGAAAAAAGTTTGGGAACCCCTGGTTTAAGCCATACACAAGCTGAAGTGCTTATCATTTTATAATTTTTCATTGCGGGTAGTTAAGGGCATGTTACCATTTCTTGGTGAAACAGCAACATTGTTGTCGAGCTATAGTAGCACGCAAGTCCCCATAAAACCACATATTTTTTCATATACAAAAATGAAAAAAAGAAAAATGAAGTCCCTTGTTGCTGCTTTATTTAGAGCTTTAGAGACACTTGCTGAAGAGAGAGTCGTTTCCTTCTGCTTACCGTCTTTGTGCTAATCTATTCTATGCTAACAACTTCCTGGTTTAAGCTCCATACAGACATGGCACCAGTCTTCTCTAATTCTCAGAAAGAGCACATGTGCGTATTTCCCAAAATGTCAAACTATTCTTTGAACATACATGCACATAAACGTTTATGCAGAGGAATAGTTTCACTCATTTACCTGAAGGCTCCAGCATAGCCGTAGTATCTCTCATCAGCACTGGCAGAGCACTTGGACTCATCTCCCACAGCTTTGCCACTGCCGGCACACTGAGTGCAGAATGAAGAGCTGGGGTCTGCTCCGGGGGCACAGCCGCTACTGAAGAACTTAGCTGAGGGGAGGAAGGAGGTCAATATAGTAGAGTCAGTATGGTGTGTCGGTGTTAACGCTCACATTTTTCTGCATTTTGTTTACAGAAATCTGCATATTATTATTAATATCATATTCTTAACGCAATTTCAAATTAAAAGTATATGCGCAGATGTTTTGGAAGAAGCAGCACACAGTTACTTACTGAAGTCACAGTCATTAGTTATACTATGGATGTGACCCATGGGGATGTTCCAGCCAGCTGTTCTGCCAAGGCCTGTGTGGCAAGACCTCTTGCCCTTCAGTGTGTCCCAGGTCACCCCCGAATTCTTCTTTACCACAGCAACAGCATAGTAAGAAGAGGCCTCTGCTCCAAGAGTGGAAGTACATACCATGAATCAGAAAACTATCCACCAGATAATTATTAATTATAGTTCATTCAATCTAATCTAAAGGTAAGTCAAAAGTCATTTCCATGAAATTTGGTACTTGAGAAAATAGTGTTCAATTTGTACAAGTGCAAGTAATTAATCCCAGTTAACTGTTAGCATAACCTAGAAAGTCTTTAAGGCAGGTGCACAACAGGTCAGCTGAACATGGCAAAATGTGATATTTATCCATAGTGAAGCATATAAGCCTAGACAGATGGAGAACAAAGTTTGCAATATAGATGATTAATTATAATGATTAGTTCATTGGATTCAAATAGAACAAGGGAAACTAAATATATAACTATTTTAACATTTAATTTTGCACATATGGCCAAAAGAAACAGAAATACGGTACGGGCAGGTTTTTACCTCCAGGGTTGGCGCACTTTGCTGTGGAGAGAGATAAAGTTGCAAATATTACTCATGTAGAAAAGATAAAGTAAAACACAGGATTGTTTGTGATGTGGTTTCTGGGTTATCTCGTACCTTCGTCATACTGCTCCACCATAACAGGAACCAGACCACACTTCCCAGCTGTGTACACCTGTCCTCCATCCACTGCCATTGCGTCAGCCTCTTTACGCTGCAGGATAAGTAGGACAAAAGATAATGAGAGACAAATGCAAAAAATAAATCCCAAGCTAGTAACAGATTCCCATATTTTGATCCAAGAGTGTTTTACCATAATCTTTTTGAGGCACTCCTCAACTGTGGGGGCATTCTGGCAATCAACGGTGGTGCCGTCAGCACCCATACTGTTGATGCTCCATGTGTCACACTTGGTTGTCTCAGCGTGGCCCACAGCGCACCATTTGATGGCAGTAGATGAAGCGGCTGGGGTCTGCTCTGGAAAGCGAAGTGAAACGTAACCGTAAGCCAGGGTCTCTGCTGTGTAATGAATGCGTTTGTCTGATGAATTGTACGTTGTGTGCTTTATACGCTTATGTCTACAGTACCTCTCTTAAGGGAACGGACAATGCTCATGTATTCAGCGCCCAAATACAGGAAGGAATCTGTGTTTGGGGGCAGCGCCACCAGCCTCTGTGCTGAGTCCTTGAACATCAGGTTTTTGGCAGGTCCATAGGCTTCAGAGGAGAAGAGGTTGAAGTCCTGAAAAGGCAAAAAGTAAGCAAATGCATTAGTGAGGCAACTGAAACACAAGTTGCACCTTAAATTAATCCTTTTATATAACAACTCTACTACTGGCTCTTTGTGCAGTATAAATATTTAGTATTATACCTGTACTGAAGTGAGGGTCTTCAAGATTAAATCAGCCATCTGTTGGTCCTTGCGGGTGACAACTGCATGAGCTGGTACTCTCGCCAGGTGGCAGGTTTCATATTTGTCGATGGGCGCTCTGGTGTTATCCTTGCACAGCAGCTCATAATTGGCCCTTTCGGACACTGAAAATGTGCCACGACAATTAGTTAAACGCTTCTGTCTTCCAATCTTCCACTTCTAAATAACTAAATCTCTAACTCGTCCTCTTAGCACCACATTTTGATAAATTAAAAGTTTATGTTTAGTAAAGGAGTGTTTGGTTGCAGATATATTGGGCAATCCCAAGTATTATGTCAGCTATCAGCTAGGAGGAACTGACAAAAAAAGCAATTAGTCATAAATAGTTACAGATTGATCTACCTACAATAGATAATTAACTTGATTTTAAGATTAATTTAGATAATACATTGCCTCTCTCACCTTAACTAAACTTTTTTACTCCCCTTTGTTTCTCTTGAGTGGTTTTCTAATGATGGATAATCTTTTAATAAAATTAAAATTATGAAATCAAATTATGAAAAAGTTCCATAATATTCAGATTGTGATATAGATGTGATGATTCCTGGCAATAGTGCTGTTGTTTCTTTTGTTGTTATTGAGAAATATAAATAATAATAGTATAATAAGACAAAGACTTTCTATAGTCTCATAATAAAGATTAGAAACAAGTGACCAGTTTACTTGTCTGAGCTTATTATAAGTAAATAATAATTCAACAACTATAAGAAGAGATGATCATGTGTTACTGACCAGGTACAGTGAGATGCTTCACAAAAGCCACCTCTCCAGCGTCCTCCACCAGACACCTATCAAAAATAGACCAACCCACAGGTGCATCAGCATTAGAGGTTTGGTAGTCACCAGCAGTACAGTGTGCTTCCACAGAGAGAGAGAGAGAGAGAGAGAGAGAGAGAGAGAGAGAGAGAGAGCAGGCTTAAAGAAAAGCATCAAATGAGATTAAAAAAAGTGTCACAGGATTACAGACTGAGCTGTGACAGGTTATCATATTTGGAAGATAAATGTGTAGAGGTTGATAAAAGTCATAGTGGAACTGCAAAGAAAGACTGATACTGACTGGAAGGCTCCGGCGTAGTCATAGTAAGGCTCCCTATGGGACCTGGAGCAGTCTCCCTTGCACAGCTCACACAGTTTGCTGCCCCTTGTTGCCCCCGGGGCACAGCTGGCTGAGAAGTAGTTGCTCACCGCTGCAATAGATTTTAGGAAAAGGCCACCAGTGAGAAGAAAGTTGTGACGCATTTATGGTTAAACATCTTAGTCGGGGTTAGGATTAGCACCCTAGAGGGCACTTTAAAACCATGTCTTATCTACCACAGGGGCATCCAAGAGGCCTACTAATACAATTATTCACTTCCTTGTAAAGAGTCAGATAAGAAGATTGATACCACTCGTGTATCTGTACAGTAAATATAAGCTACAGTCAGCAGACGGTTAGCTTAGCATCAAGACAAACAGGGAAACAGCTAGTCCGGTCTGTCCAAAGGTAACAAAAGGTTAATCAAACTTAACATTTGGTGTAACTCACCCTCCTCCACAGGGCTGTCTTCAATGCCTGACCACTGAATCAAATTCATGGACAGCAGAGTTCCTATGGGAATGTTCCAGCCTGCAGATTTTCCCAACCCAGTATGGCAGGATTTCTTCCCGCTGAGGTCTCTGATTCCAAACCCGGTGCCCTTCTTCACCACAGCAACAGCGTAGTAACAGGTGTCCGTAGCTGGATGTGTGCAGAACAGTTGTGAGCAAACAGTTAAAACGTGTTGCTTGTACAAAATGCCAGACAACATCAGTTGACAGTAAGACAGTAAACATACAGTCGGTGCCGTAGTCCTCAGCAAGGATGGGATGCAGGTCGTAGTTGTTCAGTCCAGCAGTGTAGATGTCCCCTCCGTCCAAAGTGATGGCATCTGCTTCACCAGCCTGATTGTTAAAAAACAAAAAAAAAACCACTGAAATTGTTGCCAACCAGCGGCATAATGTTTGATCTCTCCAACAGCTCCAAAATATATGCAGAATGTTTTAGTACGTACTTTGTTGGTAATTAAATGCAGTGGTGAAAAATGACACATGTATTAAAGCACTGTTTTGTTGTACAGTGTTGAGATACATGTGCTTTACTTGAATAGTTTAATGTAATGTACTTTATACTTCTACCCCGCTACAGATTATTATAGGAAATATTGTACTTTTTGCTCTTTTACATTGATTTTAAATCTGGGGTTGATAGTTATTTTGCAATCTATACAAGATTTAAATAAAACACATGATTAAATATGATAAAGCAGCTCAACCAGCTAAAACAAGATGCTGCTTACATGTTGATGCATCAAAAATAATATATATATATGTATATATATATATATATATATATATTTATAGCCTATATGATGCATCAAAAATAATATATAATATATATATGTATATATATATATATATATATATATATATATATATATATAAAAAAAAAAAATATAGATATAGATATAGAGGACTTTTACTGTGTATACTTTACATAGATTTTGTTGATATATAAAAGTATATTTTCTAGTTACTTTGCAGAGTAGCATTGTGAAAACAGTCATCAATAACAACTATAGCTTCACCAGCTACAGGATTAAAATGTTGTTTACAAAGTATTACATCAGTACTAATAATAATAATAATAATGATAATAATAATAATAATAATTAAATTACAATAGTTTAGTTTAAATTTTTTTAATACTAATATATTAGTATATTTTTCTGGTAATGCTTCTGTACTTGTACCGATTAAGATTTTGAATGAAGTTATTTTTACATTGTGGTATTTATATTCTTTCATAAGTAAATAATCTGAATTCTTCTTCCACTACTGGTTAAATGATCATTTTGACCATTGCAATATCCAAAGATTTACCACCTTTTACGGGATTAAATCAAACGTTAAGACTGAAACCATGAAGACATTTCTTGTATATATGTGCTGTGGATGATGTTGCTGCCCTTACCTTAATTGCAATGATGCAGTCGATGGTGTTGTCTTTCTTCACGCAGACGATCGCGGGCGCTTTGGCTGCGAGGTCTGTACATTTCCGAAGTTCTTGGTCAGACTTTACGCACCATTTTACCTTCTCAGCGGGGGCCGCGAACACGGTGGCTGCAAATGCAATTGAATGAATTATAAATGCAGATACAATTTAGCGTTAAATGAATCTATGATTTAATCAAATAAAAAAAAAGTCTTTACCGAGGCACCCGAGCAGGGACACGAGGAGGAGAGTCTTCATGCTGGGCGGTGGGGTCTCCAGGTCAGCAGAGCAGAGTGAGAGGCAGCTCGGGCTTTTATAGCAAACCCCTCTGACTGAGCTGCACAAAAAACACAGTTTGCTCAGGTTTCCTAATGTGTGTGCGTGTGTGTGTGTGTTTGTGTGTGCGTGTGTGTGTGTGTGTACTTTTGTGTGCTGGTACACGGGGATGGAAGGGAAACAAAGATTAGTCCGAAATGTCCACATGATGGAAATTCACAGATTTCTCTGCAACTATTCAACCATTGTTTGCACTAATCTGAAAATCATTCAGAAGAGCAGAAAAGAGTTTTATATTCAGGATTTAAATTCTTTTTGTGTTTGAAGATTTACTTTTTAAGGCTTGATTAACTTAAATTGTTTCAATCCAGTTTTTCATGCATGTTGCATGTTTACTTTGTATTTATTTTTGTGTTAGTGAGCTTTTTGTTTTATTCTGTGTTCCTGTTTGACGGCTTCTCCAGTTTCCCTTTGAAGGTAAATAATGTTCATCAGGCTGTATAGGTTATTGATCCTAAAGAACACATAGAATACACAAGAAAGTTAAAGTGAATTTCTGCTGTGCAGTAACTCACACCAATATGCTACAATATGCAGCATTAACCAGCTGTGGAAGAAGTAATTAGACAAAAAAAATACTCCATTACAAGCAAATATTACTTCCAAGCATCTAAATGGAATATAAATAAATATATTATATTATATAACTACAGCTAAAAGTAAAAGTACTGCTGCTTCATATCCTTCTACTAAAATTACAGTATTTGATAGTTTTCATACTGTAACCAGATGTGACTTGAAAAATACAGTTTTGGAGGGACTAGAAGACATTACAAAACCTGAAGTTATGTATTGGATTATATTATTGCTTAGCCACTTTAGGCAGAATGGTGAATGACCCTGTCACATTAGTCAAGAAAAGGGCAAAAAGTTTGCAAAAAATTGAATTTTTTAAAAATGTCTTGCTGTATTTCACTCAGAAAAGCTGCAGTCTAACCCACATAAAAGTCGTGTTTACAGAGTCAATGTTACCCAACACAAGAGCAAAGGTTCCTGTTGATTTATAAATTGAACAAATAACAACTCCTTCTTTGTTTTCCAGGTGCCAACTTCTGAAACATCACTGAATGAATTTCACAACAAATTTTGTGTTTCACGAGGGGCGGTGGTGTAACTTTGGAAAACCCGAGACGTGATACCGGACAATGATGGGTCACATTTTTATACTGCTTGCACTGTACCGTGTAACCTAACCTAACCACCTAATCCTTTTAGATAAGAGGAGACATTTCTGGAATGAAGATTACAATTCAGGCAGTGTAGAAATATAATTAATGAATTAAAGTCATAACTAATAGAAGAGCCTTTTGCTAAGATGTTCCCAGGTTTTATATGTCTCTCTCTGACTTAATATTCAGATGATCGGCTACACTGATCAGTGTCTACTGTACAGAAAATATACTGATAAATAGTCAAATAACATTAAAACCTGTTCAAAAGAGATTTTTTTAGTAGTCAAGCTGCAGGTGGTAGAAAGCATAGATAGATACTTAAGATATTCAAGGAGATGGAGTGCAGGAAAATATGTAATTTAAAAATACATCAGTAAGTATAGTAGTATATTAAGTATTAAAGCAGCTAAATCTTTGTTCAACTGAATAAAAAATGGGAATCAGCACATTACGCAACACTTTATTTGGGTAGTTAATCAGGTGTCTCAATCATGTTCTGCTGAATCATGTAACCCTGACCCCAGCCATGACTAAATCTTTATTTTCTCTCCCGTCTACTGAGATAAACCCAGTTCTTTTAGTGACACAGACTGTCAGTAGAACAGGGGCTCATGTAAGCAGTGACTGCTGTGAAAGTTACACTTGAAATTTACATCACAGTCAGCTTGATTTCATGCTTTCTCAGTTCAATCTTAACCAACATGTTCAGACAGTAGACTGTGCATGCAGTGTAGTGTCTGGTCATGTTGATTAAGATTTAATTTCAAGTTAAAGTCTGAAAACAAATGCTGAACTTTATTTACTGCTGACAATAAAATACTGTGACGAGGTGTTAACTGTGTTTCCAGCTTATTCCAGTTAGTAACATCTCCTGTCATTCCTCACCTGTCCACCAGTGTGTTTGCCAGTAATGTGACTGTCACACCTGTTTCCAATAACAGTCATCAGACCCAGTATTTATACTCCTCAGCCAGGATTCACCTGATTGTCTATATTGCTTTAAATGTCCATCCCGGTATTTGATCTACATTCCTGTGTACCTGACTGCTCTGCACTGGTTTTGTCTGCTGCCTTTACGATATTATTGCTCTCTGACTGATTAGAGACTGTATTCGTCGCTTATTATCTGGCTTGTGAGTGTGGATTTGAGTCTTTATCCCTGTGCCAGTTTCCTGAACCCTCACAGATTAGTGTGCCTTTGTCAATCTGTGCTGACACTTCACTCAACAGCATTACTGTAATGACACCTCTTGATAACACTGCCGGCAAGCCAATAACATTACTGTGCTGTACTCAGTGCACAAGTTGACATTTAAAGTGTGCATTAATTATACAAAAATCAGGCACTGTTATTATTCTGTTTCTGTTCATGAGACAAAAACACTGGATGTAGGAATTAAAACATACAACTTGGTGATAAAGTTGTGATAAATTAATGTTTTTGATTTATATTTTATAATTTTGTAATCCAACTTCCTGAAAGGTCTCTCGGACTCTCCTGACTGGCTGCATGTCTGACAGTGATCACAGTCCACGAGGCCATCTTGACTGTGCTAAATCAGAGCGGATAAGCTTATCATCAATGATTGTTCTCCTGAACCTGCAGAGCATGGGGTTAACAAGGCATTATAGGCTGGACATTACACACAAACACACTTTCAGCCTGTGACTCAGGTCTCTGTGTGGTGTGCTGAGCCTCATGTTACAGGAAATAAATGTTTTATGTTACACAGAACTAAACACTTCAGATTATTGTACAAAATGCCTGGAAATGTGCTGTAAGAAAAGTGTTGCCAAGGGGAAAAGTTGTGACTTATAATGCTCAGCCAGTGATGAGTCATCTTGATACCCACACATTATAACACTTGATCAGGTCCTTCTGAAAACAGAGACAGCTTCTCAAAAAACACACCTGGCTAGTAAATCAGGAGTTTTTCCACAATGTTAGGAAGTTATTCACAGTGACAGAAAGTGATGAGCTTTAGCCACTCCCTGTAGTGGTGGGAGGGTGGAGTACTCAGATACTTTACTGCAGTAAAAGTACCAATACCACAATCTAAAGATACTCCATTACAAGTAGAAGACCCACATAAATTTAAGTATTATCAGCAAAATGTACTTAAAGTATCAAAAATAAAAGTAATTGTTCTGCAGGAAAATGTACTATGTGTGATATATTATTATGTTACAATATTCTAATACTGATGTATTAATGTAGCATTTTACTGTTGTAGCTGGCAGAGGTGGAGCTGCTTTGAACTACTTTATATAGTTTAGTAGTTTAATCCAGTAGTTTCCAAACTCCAAACAAAATGCCAGACAAAATGAGTAATAATCTCTAACTGTTGCTTTTTTATGAATTATTGGATGGTTTTACATCTTTGGGCCTCTAACGTTGTTTTTTAATGTAAAATCTTCAATCTTCAATCTCAGAAATGTAACTAGTAGCTATAGCGGTCAGATAAACGTAGTAAAAAGAGTAAAAAAAATGTTTCCCTCTGTAATGCATTAGAGTAGAAGCATCAAATATCATAAAATGTAAATAATCAAGTACATCATATTTGTCTTTATGTACAGTAAATGTACAAACTTAATGTTACTTTCCCCCACTGCACCAATGTAGGTCGAAGCTTGAGAGGAAGACTGAAGATCCTTTGCCTCAGTTGCAACCCCTCAAACAACTCCTTAAAAATGTCTCAAGTCATTTTGTTTATTAGGTCTTTCACCTTGCTTGAACACAGTGCATTTGATTTGAAGATTTAAGTACAAAAGTAATATTTTATTTATAGTTAGATCCAGCTGGTTTGCAGGATGGGAAAGAACGCAAACAAAATTTCACCTGCGACTCTGGTGATTAAAATCTTCCACCCATGAATGTAGTCTCCTGTCACCTGTGTATATTACAGTTGAGGGACTCACCTGGAGACTAGAGATTAAGAAAATAATGGTAAAAATCAACTTTTAGCTTCAGAAACAATGAATCCTACATTTCCCATAATGCAACTCAACAGCGTCTTTCATCGGACCCTCTTGCCTCTTAAATACCCACTTCTTACAAACTCCACATCTCCAGACTGTAACTCAGGTTTTCTGTTACAAGCAGAAAAATAATGATGCCTTAAGCCTGAAAAAAATAAAATAAAATCATGATATTATTTTGTTCAAAGTATAAATCTCCTCCAGAGCCTCAGAGGACATTTCACAACTGAATTCACAGGCTGGAGTAGGCCTCCTTGTGACAAATGAAGTGAACTTTGTGTGTAAAATTGACAGAGAGCCCTTTTAAACCCCCACATGGCTCACACATTAACTTCCATTGACTTTTCATTCTGAGAACTAGCTGAAGTCCATGGATGACTGGGGTCAACACCCTTCTTATGCAACAGACAAAACCTCAAACAAAGCAGGGCAGCCACTGTCCTGGTTACCTCATTAACCTTTAAGCACTAATGAATTAATTTAGGTTTGAATGCAGGTTTTCACTCCACAACATCAGCAGTTTTAAGTCTGTTAGTATATTGCAAAGGTTTTTTATAACCTTGAGCTCCAAAATCTGCAAAACATCAAAACAAGCTTCATATATAAACTGTAAATCTGCAATGTAAATAGTGATAGAGTGATAAAGGTGACATTTTGACCTGTGATTCCAGATGCCATCGTGCATCCTAGATACCTCTATTGCCTTCTTTGTCTGGCCTGTTGTTCTGTATTTGAGGCAGCTGTTGGGGGCAAATACAGCATTTCTATGTTATTTCTCTATGTTGTTGTAAGTTAAGGGGGAAAAGGCTTCTACTACTACTCCATTCAGCCCTTTGCCAGCACATTTCACCCCCTCCTCCCTCCTCCTTTTGTCCATGACACTAAAAAAACAGGTGATGAAGGAATGCCCCGTCATGTACTGTAGCACCAACACAACAAGGACAGTGAAACAGTCAGTGTCCTCATCTGTTTGTACAGCTGCAAGTCTTTTCTTTCATCTCTGACCGTTGCCCCGTACAGACAGTGTTAACTATTATCAGTTGGGGCCTGTATTCAGAGGGGAAGATTGAAAATATGAATTAGATGCTGCTAACTAATGACATGTTTTCTTTTTTTCTGAGGCTAAATGTATCTACAGACATAACAGGAAGGGAATTGGATTAGTTGTTTCTGTTGCAGCACTGGACAGATCTTCCTATTTTTCTCCATGTAGATTTGCTCATATTCATTGCTGCTGTGTTTTCCTTTTTCTTAATGAAAACATTTTGGTTCTGGGAAAAAATTTAGAAAATAAACAATTCCAAATTGCACCCTTTAAACCAGAGGTCTCAGACTCAGATTGTCTTGGGTCCACTGCTGGTCTCACAGGAGGTCCACTTCAGTGTTCACATGTACTGCAAGAAATTCTGAAATTACTAAAATCATACCTTGAAAAATACAGCTGTTTCTTTTCCATCATTTTATATCATCTTTGTTGTTCGAAGCCTGTTCTCTTCTTATCAACCCTTTGCAGGCACCTTTGACCTTTTTATTTTAATTGAATATGAAGGGGTAGTTTAAATTTATATGAAACAACTGGGGGGGGAATCCTACAAGTCGAATAATTTTTTTTATTTCTGACATCATGTCTTTGGCCGGAGGGAGGGGGGATGGAGGGCCGGAAATGGCCCTCAGACCAGCAGTTTGATTTAAATAAATCCTTTAAAAAAGGCCCATGAACTTCTGTAGTTGACCTTTTCACAGCAGCCATTTTGACATTAAACAGTTGGGTAAACACAGGTGTTACCAATGATACTAATTAAGGTTCTGTTCCATTTAGGCTGCGGTCACACTGTAAGCCTTAGAGCTTGATTGTTCACATTATTTTTTTTTTTAAGCGTAGCTCACATCAGGTTCCAATGTGAACAGTTCACAGTCCTGAACTGACCTGCATGAAGAACGTAGATCGAGACTGACACACAATGAATTCTGATATGACTGTTCACATTTCATTTTCAAAAAACTCTAACATGTATCTGATTTGGACCACATACAAAAGTCAGCAACATCAGAATTTAAAAGATCATATTCCACGTGATTTGGGTCACTTGTGCCTGTGTGAATGGAGGCAGAGCCGTTCCAGTAAGTCCACAAAAGCAGCACCCAGACTGTCTGACCTGAATGTAACAGAACCTTAATTAGTTTCATTGGTAACATCTGTGTTTACTGTTACTATTTTGTGTCCAAATGGCTGCTGTGAGAAAGGTCTGTTGTACTGACAATGTATTTGAATAGCATTCAAGCTGACATGGCAGCACACATCACCTTCATCCTTCCGGGACTGGAGAGCTTAATAAGAAACTTTTAAAGCTCCCCTCCAGACATGTATCAAGAAATATTTACAAAGTCTGCTTGGAAACAAAAATCTGTCTGATTTGCAAAAAAAAAACCCAACATAATTTCCATTTAAAATCCTTAAAAAGGCATTTACTCTTTTTAACAAATAAAAAAAAAAATCCAGAATCTATGAATATGCAGATTTTGTTAATTTCTGAAGTCTTCCTGTCAGACACAAGATGTTCTCCTTCACTTTAAGAGTCCATTCTCAGTGTATGTGCACTGGTGGCTTCAGGTTTCTACATCTCAGCTGTATAAGTTTCATACTGGACCAGGATTGGACCTTAAAATCAGATTTTCAGTAAAGCAGAGAAAATTCCCACTTTCCGCAGATGAATGTGAAAACATCCTTCTAGTATCAAACTCTGCACAGTGAAGCTCAAACATCAAACTGTAGGAACAAGAAGACTGGAGGGGGGCTTTAAATATTAAACATTTGAATAGAAAAAGGAAAACAGCTTCTCCCCAGGACCAACTGCAACCACTCAAAAGATACACTGTGAAGTTTTCTTGTGAATGTTTGTCACTGAAAAACCATCTTAAGCCCCAACAAACATACAGTTTTCATTTCCTACTTCATATAAAATTAGTAAAGCTTGTTTAAACCTTGTTTATTCACACTGGCTAGATGTCTTCTTCTTCTCGACAATATTTATTTAGGAAATGTTGCCATTTAAGGCACATTACTGCCACCAACTGTCCATATAGCATCTTATTAATGTCCAAATGGTGTCTATTTCGATATCGGTTTAGGTTGTAACCTATGACATTTGTCTCATCACATCATATCTGTTAAGTTCATTTAAAACTGTAACAAAAGATCAAGCAGAATCTCCCTTGGTTTTGGTGGTTATATTTCAACATCAGCATATTTTCTTGGCAGCATATAAAAAAAGAAAGGAAACAATGACTACAGCTAAATATCAGTCTCTAAGCCATCTCTGTACAGTGTAGGTCCGACTGATGAGATGTACCACCCTTCATTCATTCCCTTCTGTATCAAAAGTTGAAATCCAAAAACAATCTACTAGTCTCTAATTAGCCAATAGAAACTTGAGTAAAAATGGGCAGATGAACCACAAATCCTCTCAGATCTACACAAGTGTGTCACAGATGTCTGACGCTTTTTCTTGACTTGTAATTATTGCACCTTATCTCTTGGTGCCCCTGCCTTCCAAATAATTACAACTGTTCAAACAACGACCGTGTGAGAGATCAAATTTGGGTCAAAATAAACAAAGATGAGCCTCCCTGTAGCTGTCCCCAGGTACAGAAAATAAACTCTGACATTTGATTCCTTTCTGGGAGGTAAAAGTCTTTTTGTACATCATCAATTAGTGATCCATGATTTGGGTTTTTTTATTTGAATATGAGATAAACTGTATATATTCTAATCTGATGTGCCTCAGTGTTCAGAACAAAATGAAGCCTGCATCAGAAAAGAATAAATTGCATTAAAAATCAAAGAGTGCTGGCATCCGTAACACCTTACTGGCCAATTGTAGAGCACTACAAAGGGAACAGGCCGTCAGTAGAGCCGTCAGTACTCAGACTAGTGAAGTGGCGGGGAACGTAGTCCATCCACTTAGAGTTGTCTTGGCAAAAACGGGAGCCTAATTCCAGGAGAACAGAAGGTTATGGGATCAAGGCCAGTAACATCGTCCCAGATCATTGGTGAAAGGGTGAGGTCTATCAGAGAGATACAGACAAGCAAAAGTGAATGTGTCTGACAAGGCTAGTTCCTCTCCTGCACAAATACAGTCTCCTGTGGACAAAGCCCCGCCTCCTGCAGCGTAATGTCATAGTCCAAGTGGGCGAGCTTCCTTCTGGGAAAGTTGGTGACGAGTTCGAAGCGTTCATTAGGGTAACCCTTGGACTGGACGTGTCTTACCAGGGCCTTGAAATGAGAGGGTAATATACCAGAGGTGAGACATTTGAAGTAACATTTAGAATTTATGTGAAGAGGAAAGGGTCACATTTATTTTACTTAAAGCAATAGTTTGACAATTTGGCAAATATGCTTATCTTTATTGCTTGTTAGATAAGAAGATGGACACCACTCTCACACACTCTCTGTACACTAAATGTGAAGCTGGAGCCAGCAGCCACTTAGCTTAGCTCATCATAAAGACTGGGAACATGGAAAGAGCTAACCTATTTCTGTCCAATGTTAAGAAAATCCACCTGCACTTTTAACGTTCATTAATTAAGATGTTAAACCTCTGTGTAAAGACGGAGGTGTAAAAATTATAATTTGCTGCTTTGTGGGGAGTTCTGGGCCAGAAAGAGCAACTTCCTGGAGACTGACAAGAAAAAGTGGCCGTGTTACAGAACCCTCTGTAAAATATATAATGTTTAATCAGCGAGCTTTAGAGGTTCTGGTAGAGCCAGGCTAGTTGTTTTCTTCCAGACTTTATGCTGAGCTAAACTAATCATCTCCTGGCTCCAGCTATATACAGACATGAGAATGGCATTGATCTTCTCACCTCACTGTTGGCAACAAAGCTTAGAAGCGCATCCCTAAAATGTTCAACTATTCCTTTAATATATAGTTATTAATTGTGTGTTCTCACCAAAAGTTTTGCTTTAGAAGACAAGGAAATTTGCTCTCTCTGTCCATCTGGGTAACGGAGCATCAACCTGGCTTTGGGACCTGTGAGGGGAAAAAAAAGATGTGTTAAATATTGTTTAAAAAAATGATACAGTTGTTCCCAATAAGTTAACCAAAAGTCACTGTGGTTTGTCTCCTCATTTTGTCACGCCTTTGGTCAGTCAATAGATTTATGTATATATATATCAGAGAGGAGTTAATTAAAATCAGATTTTGTCGTGCAGGAGAAATGATGCAGGACATAGACCATAAATAAATGATGACTTCCTTGGTCTAATCACTGAGCCATAGCCAACTCCCTTCTCTACAGCGAATTCACTGCAGATGATAAATGCAAAAAAACAAAACAAAAACAAAACACACACAGTCAGATAATTGATTGTGCGCACTGACTGTTGATATTCCACGCCCTGCAGGGTTTGTTTATTTTACTGATTTAGCCCACTATCCACACCTAATGTCAGACAGATAAAAATCTTTAAGAGCATGTGTCCAATGAATACCGCTAAAACTATGTCTTTGGCTTTGCATCATTATCCCCTGGAAATACTGAATATAGTCAGCAGTATGTAGATAGCTGGTAGCATGAGCTCTCACACTGAATGTGAATGTAAACTCAGCAATCTCCACCAGCATTAGAAACTAAAGGAACAAGCCTAAGCTGACCAATCGCATCTTGTGATCTCCTATGATATTTCTATAGCTGCTGTAGTACAAATGTGTAATTACATTTTGTAACAGCTACACTGTAACCTCGCAAATCTATAAAATTTGCATTCTAGCTCAACAGACTTCCCAGTTTGATGCTGTGTTGCAGTATTGCACACTGTAAGTGCTCACCAACTGATGGTTAACACACAAACATGCACCCTCATACCTTAACCCCCCATCATAACCGTCTCAGGTTTAGAATTACACGTTGACGTACCATTGTCATCAGGACAGTCAACGTCGCAGGTTTGGGTGGTGCTGGTCTTGGATGGTCCAGCGCTTTCTGACGCTGGGGTACAGTGGTTCCCTCCAGAATCTGCTTCAGGCTGAGGATGACGAGGACCAGCGGCTGAGGGCTCCAGGTGGTTCTTTTTGCTCTCCTCTTTCTTGTGACTGTGGTTGTTTTCTTTATATGGAGACTTTCTGTGGGAAGAAGTTGAACTGTCGGGATGTAGACGCTGCTGGGCCGCAGTGGTAGGAGGGAGCGCGGTGTGTTTGCTGAGGGAACTTTTCTCTTCGTGGGGTACTGGCACTTCGCTGTCTGAGCCATCAACAGAGATGGGACCCTCGCTGTCAGAGAAAGGCTCTGCATCTGATTCGTCGTCTGATCGGGGGGAATCAGGGGGGTCGGGGGCATTTGAGGACTCGTAGTGAGTCTCCTGTAAGGAGGCTCGGATCGCTGCCTCCAGCTGACTGTCTTCACTGGCATCAATCAGACTCTCCTAGAACAGAAAACAGAGTGTGCAGCTGTAGAAAACAAATCAAAGAGCTGGGAAAAATAACACAAAAATATGGGAGAACTTCACTGGCCCTGGCTCAAATGTCATTAAATATCAGTATTAATCAGGGTTCCCATGCTTGTTAAGAAATCATTTACGAGGAGTTTTTCTTGACAGGCTTGACAGCTTATCCTACCAACAGCTAAGTTTCAAACTAAATACACACTTCGATCAGGCGATCTGAGTGAGGAGCTGAAATACTATTACATTCTCCAGGACAACATAAATTATTTCCAGATTTTTTTGTAATTTTAATCAAATTCCAGGTTCCTATGACTGGAAAACTAGACTCCAAATTTCCAGGTTTTCCAAGATGCATTAATGAAAAATGTGACGACCATCCAGAGGGCATAAGACATGCAAATTTGGAGAAATCTAATTATCATCACTATGTCTGTAATGAAGCCTTTAGGACTAGAAAGAGACAACAATGAAATTGTATTATGATATAAAATAACTAGAATCCCAGGTAATATCTAATAATTCTGAGTTGCAACAGAGGAAATTCCAACAGAGTCCCAGAGAGAGAGAGAGAGAGAGAGAGAGAGAGAGAGAGAGAGAAACAGAGGTAGAATTAGAAGTGACACATGAGATGAGAGACCCACAGAGCGAGCTCGTTTGGCAGGGGGTGCGTGGCACGATGGTCCATCGAGCTGCCCGTGCTCTGCCAGGAAGCCAGTCGCCTGCTCCAGGAATGATGCCACATCAAGCTGGTTCCACTCCACCATCTTTTGACCTAAAGTGAACATGTTTTGAGCGCACAGGTCAATACCAGAAGCAGATGTGTCCCGATACATCGAGTTGAAACAACTTTGCAGATGTAAACAGCCGGGGAGAGACATCTGCTCACTGACAACATTTGTGTACCGTTTATGTGGCTACACAGATAATATTGCAGTTCACATATATCTTCATTATTAATTTAGGGAATAATCTGTTGTTGTCCTATATTGATCCCGTCGCTTAATCATATAAAAGATCTCTTGCTCATTCACACGCTATTAGTCAAGGATGTGGACAATGTTAATTTTGTTTAAATGTTTAAATGACGTTATGTTTTCTAAATGGTATGCAAGCATACAGCAGATATATGGTGTGACTGGACATCAGCATCAGAACTGTGGATAATGATAACTTCCTACAAACACTCACCTGTGCGCGGATCGAGGATGGAAATATAGGGGAACTTGTTCAGCTTATAGAACTGGATGTATCTTTGTCCCTCTTCACTATCATGATATACCTGTAATGACAGAAAATGCACAATACAATACAGAAATTGACCTTTCACCAGATAGACTTGAATTACCACATGGAAAGGCCTATTTCCTATTACATTCTGAATCATATTTTATTATTTTTCCTCCCTTTATTTAGAACCTTTGTGCATATTTTCAAATAAGCATTTAACAAAATATAAAACATTAATTTACAGTAGGATAGGGCTGATCTGAATGCTTTGAAGCTTCGACTGTTGCAATGGATTGAACTGACATCCAAATCAGTATCTGAATACTTTGTTTTTTGTTTTGTTGAATAAACAGGTCGCCAGTGTCTCCGACATAGACTTTACTTGAAAGGGCCACCCAGGTACATTAATGTCCGGTGAGCTATTTAAACATTTTGCAGAAAAACACAGAAAGGAAGAGATAAACTTTATCTGCTACGCGAGACAGTGGGTATTTTACAAGCACGGAGCAGGTAAAGCATGCGATACCACGTTGGTTTCACAGACTCATTAATAAAAAAGCCTAATCTGAGTTTTTTCAACTTCACACAAGAAACTGCTTGAGAGACACAGAGAGGAACAGAAAGAGGTGGGAAGGGCGAAGGCGGTGTGTGTGCAGAGCAGAGCAGAGCAGAGCAGAACAGAGTGTGGTGTGTGTGTGTGTGTGTGTGTGTGTGTGTGTGTGTGTGTGTGTGTGTATGGGGGAAAGAAGGCAAGGTGAATAGATTAAAGTAGTTTGAATGTAAGCACTTGTTTTGCATTGCATCCCTGCCTTATCAACCCCTTTAGAGTGCATATAGTACTACAAGAAAATAAATAGAGCAGAATATGAAAATATAGTCACATGATGTATATAATCAAAATCTTTTCTACAACCTTTTGATTGATATGCACTATTTTTTGTACTATTTTTGTTTCTATTTTCGCATCTCTACTGAATTTTTTTTTAGAAGAATAATGGGGTTCAACTTGACCTTCCCATTATCATCAGTTTAGCAGCTGGACCCTTGCAAAAACCTCAACACAAAGTTAGCAGGAACATGAAAGCACCGCAGACAACATAAGACCAAAGGATCTGAAACTGCATACCTGCCAGAATATGAAGTGTTCTCTGATGATGGTTTTCACTGCATCGTTACTCCAAACATCCCTGTTCAGGCACTGGCAGGCAAAGTCTTGAACATTCTGAATGTTGATCATTAGCCACTTGTTCTCCAGTTGTCCACAGTCTTTTGCCTATAAGCACAACAGGGGGAACACAAAATCAGAATAAAGAAAACAGAGCCGGATTTAGTCGATTATTGAACGATGAGACTGTTAAATTGGCAGCGCAGGGTTAATACAGTATGAGTAAAGCTACAGCTTGATGGAACACACAATACTACCTTCATTAAGTAATCATCCCTCTTTATGGAAAACAACCGTAACCACCTACATCAGTGGTATGTGACCACATGTCACGGTGGGCAGGTTTTCATTTTAAATACTTAGGAATGCACAGTCAACCACAGAGGAGAAAAAAAGTCATAATCAAAAATGACGACCTGAATACTTTTCACCTCTGTACATGGCACACCTGGTTTCCCACCTGTGATCTACATAGTCACCATCTGAAATGTCACTGAAAGTTCACACAAACAGAATGTGTGGTGTAAAGTGTCCGGTGAGTGACTCCTCACCGTCTCAAAGCTGCCTTTGTGCATGAGCTCAATGGGCGGACGGAAAAGGTCTGCCAGGGTGCTCAGTTTCTTATCCACAGTGCCACCGTTACGCAGCTCCTGTTCCTGACGAACTAGGAAAAGAGAACAACATTCATAGTTGTTATAGGAATAAAAGAAAAAGATTTAGACAGAGACAGAAGTGACAGCTTGTCTTTGTTGGTTGTAATTACGCAGTATTAGGCTACACCACATTCGCTACATATTGTTCAAACTCTGAAAGCTTGAATTTACTCACTTGTTTCTGTTTGGAAGTCTCGGAAACCGTCAAATATAGATCGAGCAGGTCTTCTTCGTTTTGGCACTGCATGCATAACAGACACATCAAACTTCATACTCAGCAGATGACGGAGACAGAACGACGAGTAACAGTGATTTAATTTAAGATCTGGTTGCATCATGTTGAATAAGAAAATAAGCAGTACAATACCTCCAAACAATGGTTCTGGTTCCACCAATATGTCCTGCTTCTGGGGAATGGGTGCTCGTACTTCACTGAGACAAAAAAAACCCCACAACACATACAGTATTAGTCACGCAAAGTAATCTAGAGCCAAACATCAATCAAATTGTAAAGATACACTCTCTGATCACCCAGCAGCAACCCAAATCACTGCAGTGCTCTTTCCTCTAGCTCACCGTTAACAACAACTCTAAACTACGACAGAAATTTAGGAGCACTATGAAATTATTAGAGTGTATCTTAAAGAAACTAAAATGTGGCAACTTTTGTCTGAAGTAAGTTTGTAAAAACAAATATCATCTTACTCTGAAGGGGGAGCTCTGCTGCTTGAGGCAGCTGAACTGGAGCTGGTGCTGGGCTCCTCTGCAATCCCACCTCCGTCCAGAAACATGGTCACTGCCATCTCCAGGTTGTTGTTGCATGCTTCCAACATATGTTTTCCTACACTTTCTGTGGCCCCTAAAAGAGTGTTGGACATATACTGTTGTTGAGAAACATTTATAGATTATGTACATCATCAGTAACATTTTATGTTTACAACCATCAGTTTTATATTAAAATAACCTACGGAAATGAGCATACTGATTTTAACACGTTGTACCTTGTTTACTACACATTACCTTCCTTTGATAAAAACATTTGTTTGATAGCTTTCCTTTAAGAGGGCCCTTGGATTCAATTAATTTTACTATGTTGTGACTAGGACCTGACCAATACTGGACTTTAGTTAAAAAGTAATATATTGGCCAATACTTTTAACATAAACAAAAATATGTGATTACAATCCTTTACTTTGATTAAGAATTGTGAACAATATATGTAAAGGACACATTACAGTTTAGAATGAACTTGTCAGTGATTTCTGGGGGACAAACTATGTAATAGGAACACAGTTTATTCAATTACCACACATGCAGTGTATCTGTCATTTCTGGGCTTAAAATTCATCATATAGTAACATCTCTCACTTCAAAATCAGTAAAATAGTGGAATATTTGTTTGAATTAATCAATTTAAGGTACTATAGTACATTATGCATGTTGCATCGGTTTATTAGAAATCATGTATAAATACTGCTAACCATTTTCTGTTTGATTACCAGCTTTTCAGAGGGCCACTGGTTTCCATTCATTTAACCATTTTGTGACAATGCATACTTGCACACAAAACAGGCTTCTCAGTCAATGTGAACATCCTGTTTACTATTGTTTTAGTCAAAATTACATCCTGATTTTGTGTAAACGCAGAGAGCAAACTTTCCAAACATGTGGTCCTCTGAAGTGCAACAACAATGTAGCATTAACTTTATCAATCATAAAAAGATGGATTATCGTGTCTCCAAAAAAGTCTTTGCAAGTTGACTGCAACACTGTACAGACATGAACGAGAGCCAAACAACTTCCTGAAAGTTAAAGTCGGAAAAATGCATGCAGGCTACTAAAAGCCTTTGGTAACGTTGTGTACTGTAGTAGGCAGCAACGCAGCTAAAGTACAGGTTACGTGATTTATAGTGAAAGGCTAAAACATGCAACAAAAAACACCACAACTGTCCTTAAATGTATGAAGATTACGAATCGCCACACTGCACAGAACTATAAAAAATACTCTGAATCTGAGAATAAACTAGATCTGAGGATTAACTTTGGTCTTTTTTTAAGTGAACAGCGCCGTTTGGCTACAATGATCTTTCCGTGTGTACTGCGCATGTCCGTTTCACTTTCCAAGTCTAGCAGCAGCCCCCGAACTGAGTCTCCTCTTTTTCTCCGTTAAATAACTTAAAACTGAACCGCTGTCCATCGTGTTAAAGCACACATAAACTACTGAGGACATCTGAGCGAGTGGTCCGAGACAGACAGTGTGCTCATCGAAGTGTTGTTAGCCGCACAGCCGGAGTGAAGATGACAGTAACACAACACGGAGCCTGGCTGGTGATGAAGAAGCGAAATGTTGCACAGCCGACGTCCATTCCACAATATCAAACAACATGCAAAGCGAAAAAAGGGAGCAGAAAACCACCTCCAGGCTCGCGAAATAGTGTCTTTAATGAGCGCTACAGCGAAAATCTGATATTTACAAGTGGCTGTGGCAGATAATATTAAAAGCTGGTGGTTTTACGGTCCTTTTTCAGAGTCTTTCACTTGAGTTTATCTGATAACTGGCTGTGCTTTTTCCCTCTGCAAAGCACTGACAGCGTAGGGGCCATAGCAAGACTAAACGTCCGTTTTCTTGTCTGCGCACTAATTTCGTGGTTTGCTGGACAAGGGAGCGATTCCTGTTGGATAACCCAAAACTACTTAATAGATCAAACGCAAATTAAAAGGTTATTTTTACCTGTTATTGCTGTGAATTGTTGTATTAACCCATTCACCCCCGGAGCTGAGGTGTCTCCGAGCGCCGCCATCTTACCGCCACAAACAACAACATAAATGTGGCGCATGCGCTACATCGTCCTTTTCCCCCTGACTGGCGCGGCGCGAGCCCCATGCGTCACCACAGGATTGTGCTGCATTGTGGGGGATGTAGTTTGCTCAACAACCACGTTTATTTAAGATGTTGATGTTTAGATTAAACCATGCAGCAGCAGGAACAACATTTTTATGTCTTATCTGCATTTGGTGGTATTACTTTTTTCCAACAAAACTTAATTGAATTGTGATAAAGTTAAAGAAGTATTTCATTTCATTTAGATTTTACATCAAATTTCCCTGCAAAAGAATTATTGGAAAAAATTTAGTAGGCCTACTTATTAATTTTGTTTTTCAGATTCGTAAGATCAGCAGGGTTTCCACTTTATCAAATAATTTTCCAGGAGGTTTTCTTGACAATACAGGACAGCACTTGCTGCAGTTTCGGCCAAATTACTACATTAATTTGGCCACAGCCCATCAGTAACAGTTCAAATTGAGTAGAATTTATTTTATTTTACACAAACTTAATCTTCTAGAAAGTCAAAGTGTTAGTTGCATGTACAATTAACATCACTGTACATCTATTTATCAACCACAACAACAAGACATTTGATTATTATTAAGCTGAAAAAATAGACTCAATGCTAATGCAATTATTGCAAGACAGTTACACTTTGCATCTGGTAAACCTCCGTATATATAGTTTATCCCATCAACAGTCAAGTTTCAAACAAAAAAACAGGTTTATGTAGGCGATCTGAGTGAGGGGCTAAAATACAAAAAAATCCAGGACAACACAGAACATTTCCAGGACATTTGGTCATTTTAATCAATTTCCAGATATTTCTACGACTGGAAAGCTAGTTTCTAAAAGTAATCACATCGGAAAACACTTTATTTTTGTTTTTTGACAACCAGTGTTTTTATCAGATGGAAAACAGGTGTCAAAACATCAAATATGTATTTGATGTATAATGTTGAATCTAGTGGGCTGAAGTTAATTCCTACGTAATTCAGTTACTGATCATTATATCTACCTGGTACCTTAATTAAAGTTGTGAAGAACAAACAAGGTAAGAAGACTTTTGATAATCTTATGAATTTGACCTTTAAATGTATTATTTATTTAATTTAATAGACTTAATTCACTGCTCTGCTCTACACTTCTTGTACAAAGTGTGAACCACATCTACTGTTTTTCACTATTGTTGTTCAATAATGTGAATAAAGTTAAAAATAAAAGATTATGTGTTGTACTTTTCAGTTTCAAAACTGTATTGGATCAATCATGACAAATACTTAATCAATTATTATATTAATGATCGACCATCCATCTCTCCAGAAGTTGATATTCCAGATGCAGACAGGGTCATTTACTAATTCTGAACAACAAGCTGCATCTGTACTTACAGGGGCTGTGGAGAAAATAGCAGATTGGATTATTTATTCATGCTTGACACTGAATTTGTCCAAAACTTTTCAAAAACCTCCTCCTGAAATTACTGTAAAAGAACAAATGCAGATTGTTGACTGCAGTCTACAGATTACAAAAAATAAAAAACAATAAAGAAAAACGTGCTCGTTTTAAATTTATAAGAAATCAGATGAGTGCAGATGCAGCAAAACTGTACATGTACGCTATGACACTGTCACATTTCTCATACTGTGGTACAATATGGTCTTCATAGTCTGTATAAGAGAGCGTTAAAAATCATGGATCTCTCATCATTATTAAGTATTATCTTTTAACCTATGAACTTTGTTTATGGTCAATGTTGGTTAATTATAGAAGATCATTCACATATATCTGGTACAATACATGTATTGTGCATTGTCCATGCTAAATTAACACTTAATAAATGTAAACTACATAGACTTGCTCTTTAAGTAGTGTAATTTTATTGTTATTTGCATAATACATTCAGTTTGAAAACAGCTTCAACCAAGTCCAAAACCTGAATAATCAGTTCTAACAACAACAAGCATCTAGCAATCTGAATAATTGCTCATTCAATGACCAATCAAGGTCAAGTTAAGATCTTAATTACGGTATCTCAAACAAATCTGTTGTGCTGCCTGCATAAACAAGAAAAAAAAAGAATTTCACTTTACAAAGGGAAGGTGATGATGGCACTGACTTTCTACATCATGATATGTCCAAACTATATTTACAAATACACAGAGTGACACTTCCAATCCCACTGGCCAATTGTTAAGTAATTATAGTTAAAGCTGAATATAAAATAACATTACATTCATATCAATAATGCAGTGTCCTTCAGTTTTGCTGATAGTCTAAAATGGGCTCATACAGTGCTTCAGTCGAGGTATGATCAAGATAACAATTGGATTGAAAAGGTTTATAATAATTTAATTTTGTTTTAAAAAGAGCAGCTAAAGATCTCTTTAATACAAACCAGCATATCATGCTACTGTTTTCTTCCCTACAAAGAGATTCGATATTAATAATTACTACAGAGCCAGTTGAAAGTAATCAGACGCTAATGGTCAGTATCTAATGTTGCACAGAAAGCACTTAGTTTAGCATTCTCCACGTAAACTCAGCAGCGCACTGAAATCTGATGCCTCTGTCCACGTGTGACTTTTAGCCCTGAGGTGGGAAATTATTTTCATACAAAAACTGCATCACTTTTTAATTGTAATAGGGAGTAATTCAAGTGCACTCGAGCATTATATACAGTGGGACCATTAGAATAGGTCCCATAGTTTTTGTTGAAGGTGGTCGTCTTTGACATAAATGAGTATTTACCTTGAATCAATACTGAAGGCCAAATGAGAATATTGCAGAATGTGTCACTGTAGTGTCTTTACACATCTGAAAATCTTAATCTTCAGAATGTGTTTTAAATGGTCTGAGCATGAATTAATTTATCTTACATTAGCCCTGCCACTACTGAGTCACTTCACTTCAAAAACAACCTACATTTTACTTTTATCAGTTAAAATAAAATTTATGAACAAGAGAACCAAAGCTGTAATCAGTGATGTGTTCAAGGTAAAAACAAATACATAAAAGGGGGTGAAATACCACTAACCATCTTTATGGACAATGATTTTACATTCTCATGAGCTTTATTTTACTGCAGAGGTCACTCTTATTGATCAGGAAATGGTCCTATGAGTTGTGAAATATCTGGACAAGGAATAGACGAGACTGCTGGACATCAAAATCGGCCTTTCATCAGTAAAGATACCAGTTTATTAAAATGATTCATCAGTATCTGCAGTTTTTTGTTAAAGATTAAAGGAGGGGGCTCTAATGTAACTAACTTAAATCAGCATGGTGTCACTATCGTGTGTTAGGTTGCAAGTTTAGTAAAGTTTTGTACCTTGTTCAGGTTTTGAAACGTGTTTGAACCAAATAAGATTAGCAGATTAAAATATGTAAATTCTATTTTATTATTGACTTTCCATTTAGAGTTGATATTTAGTTGTTCTTCACCAACTGTGTACCTTTTGAGAAGTCTCAACCTGACCCACCAAAAAGAATAAACTCACAACAATCCCCCCCCCCCGCAAATAGTAAGAATTGCCAGCCTTTCCTCACAAGTGATAGCAGTGCAACTTCAACAACGTGATAAATAATCATTTTCCTGATGGGAACTGTGTGACGGAGGAAAGAAGAGGTCTCCATACTTTGTCCCACATGCAAAACAGTAAAAGAAAAACAAGTGCAACGGAGAAGTGAAGAAATGGGCCTAGGGTACTTTCAGGAAAAATCATATTCACAGTTCATATCCAGCTTAATAAATAAATAAGCTTTCATACAATAGCATAGATCAAGGTGTGAATGAGTGCATACATGCATTCATGTATGTCGAGTGAGCCGTGGGTGAGTTTAATGTTGGAATGTATATCTGTGTACGGAGTGACTATATGAATTAGTGAGGCCAGTGTGTTTCCAAATGGAGTTTGTTTTGAGGGTAGGGCAGGCAGGGTGGTGAGGACGAACACTGAAGTTGGCAGGTGAATTGTACACTGCAGTTTAGAAGCGGATAAAGGTAGCGTCGATCTGGCGTACACTGGGCAGCGCCAGCATGATCTTTCGCCGGTACTGTGGATCCTTCTGTAGAGGGTTTCTTTCAAGATAGACCGTCTCCAGAGACTTGGCATTCTTCAATTCATCAAGATCTGACCAGTTATCTATCTGATTATCGTTCATCTGGAGAGAGATTGAAAAACAACACAGCCAATAAGAGGACATCACAACCTAGCAACATACAGTGTGGAGGATGTGGAGACCATTAAACAATGACTAAGTCTACTTCATCAATAAGAATAATTAATAAGACTTTGAATTATTAAAGTAACATTTTAATCAATCAATAATATGATATGAATAATGATATACTAACAATAAACTCAACTAAATAATTGATAATATAACAAAAGGAGTTGAATTAATAAGCAGATGAATAAAACAAAGATTATCCAAAATAATAAGTTAGAACTTTTGGTCCTCCTACACACACTATAATGTAGATGCACGAACCGAACGGCGAGCTCCACGAGCAGCCAACGTGGAAGTAACTAAAACTGCAGTTCCTTGAATGGCCACTTGAGACTGGCTCCAGAAGTGAGTCAATGTCCATAAGACCCCGTATTAAAATGCCCAACTTTACAGCAAAATTGCACATGTTTACAGCCTGGTGGTTTTCCCCGTTCATGACAGGAGGTGATTTTTTTATGTAACTCCCCTGTTTAAATTATATTAGTTATATTATTATTTAAATCAATAATCAAGGGAATGGCCTATGTGTGAAGTCACGGAGCATTTTGGTTGAATTTATGTTCGAATTTATAAGTCAACATAATAATGCAGTTCTTAAACAGGCATATTTGATTTCCTTTGGGTTTGTAATTTTCATTACATTTCTCATTATGATCTGTGCCTCTGGTGTCTTGTAGAAAACCTTTGCTGATGCACTGTTTGAAGAAGTAAAGTCTCTCAAGGACTGTCACCTGAAGTTGCATTTTACATGTCATAGCGCACAAACTAATGATGGCTGCACTCTATTTAGGTGAGCCAGTTCCAGCTCATTGTACATGCTGGCTGTTACTGGAGAATGGAACAGAGACGTTGTTATTGTTATTAGTTACACCTGTGCTTTCCTGTTATGTCAAGTCACGATATCTTCTGTGAAAAGGTGTATTCGTAAGCCTCTAGGTACTCTGTAATAATGTTGCAAAATAAAACATCACAAATGATCCGTACCCAGAACTCCTGCAGTTCTGTCAGATGGCTGATGTTTTCGATTTTCTTTACCCGATTGGCTGCAATGTCCAGGGTTGTGAGCTTTTTCTGTGAGTGAAAACAAACAGTGTTTGAATGTACAGAACAAATTTGGTTGTACATGTTTGCACAGTTAGCAAAGAACATGATGGGCTTTCAGTCCTTTCAGAAATAGGCTGTAGAATTTATAAAACTCACATTGTTTTCCAAGCCCTCAATGACCTCAATGCCATTGTGGCTCAGATAGAGCTCTCTCAGACTGACAAGGTTCTGTAGACCCTCAATTTTAGTAATCCGGTTACTCTGCAAATAAACGTACATAAAATGATCAATACATTTTTCTATATACACACTTCCAATGTTATTCTTCTAACCACTCAGACAGGTGTCGAAGGCAATTTGTGTGAGAATACCTGAATGCTTAAAACAGTCAGGTTGTGTAAACCCTCCAGATTCTGAAGCTTAGTTATTTTATTGGTGCCAAGAAACAAACTTTGCAAAGACGAAAGTGTATCCAGGTTCTCTATGACCTGAGAACAAAACAAAATGAAAGAGAGACAAATAAGCACAGCATTAATAATTCACACCATCATTTTGACAAAGCATGTTTTTATATTTGTAGTATTGATTTGCCATTTCTCACTGCCCAAGAGACCCTTTATGTCATACCCGGATTCGATTGGAGCCCAGCTCCAGCATCTCCAGGCCTGTGAAGTGTTCCAGGTTGGAAATGCTGCTAATTTTGTTGTGAAGCAGGAAAAGTTTCTTCAACTGAGTCAACTGCTCCAAACCCTCCACCTTCCTCAGCATGTTGAAGGACATGTCCAGCTGCCTGTGGATCAGTCAAATATGCTCATTAGAATGAATTATATTTGAGATGTATTTGTTCTATGTTGTCAGCTACATAAATAGTATAATCACATTATATTAGCGTGTAGAAATTGGATTTACTTAAAATAACTTGACTTTTGCCCTCTTTGCAAGGAATCACTATAACATATGGTTACAATAGAGACAAAGCCTACTGTTTTCTTCAGACTTACTCCAGCTCCGTGAGTTGGTGCAGGTTCTCCAGTTTACGGATCTGGTTGTCATAGAGATCTAGTTCTCGCAGTGAGGTCAAACTGTCAAGGTTTTCTATCTTTTTAATGAGATTCTGTCGTAAGGAGAGTGTCTGTAAAGAAATAGATATGGAAAAAGCTATTAAAAGATACAATCAATAGTAGTATTTTGTTATTGACCCTAAATCCTTCTTTTTTTGCCAGATGTAAAGAAAATGACACAAATTCTGTTTAGTTTTCCTGGTAAGGATAAAATAAATAGGAATAACCCCAGATTGTAACCCGCTGCCACCATTTACCACTTCATCACCTCACTACTGGTGGCACAAAATCCTGCTGTCACTTACTTTAGCCTTCTGTAGCACCTCCAATCCTTCAATCTTCCCAATGCGACAATGAACAAGATCAACATCCTAGAAAAAAAAAAAAACATACTGTCTGTAACTAATGTGAGTAGTTGTTAAGGTTTATTGTGTCATGCACACAGACGTGCCCAGCCCACACATGGACTTAACAGACTCCAATCATACAGTTGCAGAGGTGAAACATTTATCAGAAAGGAAATTAAATAACTTCCACTACTTCCACTCCCTAAAACACAACTTAAGTCTTTTAAAATTTAACTGAATTAAACTACTAAAAAGCACTACAACATAAACTTTGTGACAGGAGCTACAGACAAACAGCTGTAGAGTTTTTAGATCATCTTCTAACCTCTTCCTCTGGGTCCAAGGTTATGGTGTCCATGTCAACAGGAGACTCTTCTTTACCTTTAATGGGAGCGAGAGTACATCAGATAAACTAATACAGCCACTGCATCAAGGTAGGGTATTAATAAACATGATATAGACACAAGAAGCTTAGTTAGCTGTCATTCAGATACACCAATTGTCACACTTGTGATTATTCATGTTGACATTATATCACAGCGGACAGCCTGAATTATATCCCTGGCTGTGCTGGAGGTGGGATGATTTACCTGTGGTAGTGGGCTGATTGGGGTCCACATCGCCATTGATACTCCTCCTCCTGGTCTCATCATCACCAGACTCCTCAGACTCTCCCCTCCGGTCCACTAAAGTCAGCAGATAAAGACGAGCTTAATTTCACCATTACAGATGCAGAGCTGTTGTCTGATTATGCGTCAGTGACACATTTAACTGATGCACATGTAAAATGATGCAACGACCAGGCCCAGCTCCACCTCGCCCACTGGGGAGTCAGTGGATGTCATGTGGAGCATCCAGCCTCTGTGTGGGTTTACAAAACCATGGATGTTCACTAGATTGTGGTCCTGCTCCCTGCTACGTGTGGCGATTGCGAAAACATCGTGACGATACCTATACCACCTTATTAAATCGGCTAGTTTTAATTGCTGTTGATGTAATTCTGCTTGTATTGGCAATCTAACCAGGTTGGAGACAACTCGCATGCTAAGGTTAGCTCTCTTACATTAACACTCAGGCTAAACACTAACCATGCTAGCTAGCAGGGTAGCTCTAATTACATTCCGTTTACGAGCTAAAATGGGAAACACATTCACAGATAGGGGCGGACGAGCAAGGTTGAACAGAAAACCCCAGCTTCAGGCCATTAGACGAGACAACCGCGGCTATATAAACTGATATTAGATGTCTTTTAGCAGGACAGCATGAGTTGACGTTAACTGAATAGCGTCAGCTAGCGAGGGTTGTTGTTAGCCTGTTAGCTAGCAAGCTAAGGATGGAGGTCTGGTTAGTAACAAGAAAAACAAATCGCCGGATGTGCTCATATACAAATAGAAACGTTTCTCTATATAGATACCGGTTAACTCAGCCTATAACATTTTGTCTCGGCTGCGTCTTTAGATATTTACTCACCTTCCATTTCTTGAAGCTCTCCAACAGACCGAGAAGCCATGTTTCCTGTAAACAGTCCTGACAACCGCTCAGCCAATCAGGAGGAGGCTCATACTGCGGCCCGACACTAGAGGGCGCTGGTGCCACACAGTGAACACTGCTGAGGACAACGTGTGTATACCTTATATATGTATACTGTCAATGGTGTTTATCTTATATATGTATACTGTCAATGGTGTATACCTTATATATGTGTACACTGTCAATGGTGTATACCTTATATATGTACACTGTCAATGGTGTATACCTTATATATGTGTATACTGTCAATGGTGTATAACTTATATATGTATACTGTCAATGGTGTATAACTTATATATGTACACTGTCAATGGTGTATACCTTATATATGTACACTGTCAATGGTGTATACCTTATATATGTACACTGTCAATGGTGTATACCTTATATATGTGTATACTGTCAATGGTGTATACCTTATATATGTATACTGTCAATGGTGTATAACTTATATATGTGTATACTGTCAATGGTGTATACCTTATATATGTATACTGTCAATGGTGTATACCTTATATATGTACACTGTCAATGGTGTATACCTTATATATGTGTATACTGTCAATGGTGTATACCTTATATATGTATACTGTCAATGGTGTATAACTTATATATGTGTATACTGTCAATGGTGTATACCTTATATATGTATACTGTCAATGGTGTATAACTTATATATGTGTATACTGTCAATGGTGTATACCTTATATATGTGTATACTGTCAATGGTGTATACCTTATATATGTACACTGTCAATGGTGTATACCTTATATATGTACACTGTCAATGGTGTATACCTTATATATGTACACTGTCAATGGTGTATACCTTATATATGTACACTGTCAATGGTGTATACCTTATATATGTGTATACTGTCAATGGTGTATACCTTATATATGTATACTGTCAATGGTGTATACCTTATATATGTATACTGTCAATGGTGTATACCTTATATATGTACACTGTCAATGGTGTATACCTTATATATGTGTATACTGTCAATGGTGTATACCTTATATATGTATACTGTCAATGGTGTATACCTTATATATGTGTATACTGTCAATGGTGTATACCTTATATATGTATACTGTCAATGGTGTATAACTTATATATGTGTATACTGTCAATGGTGTATACCTTATATATGTGTATACTGTCAATGGTGTATACCTTATATATGTACACTGTCAATGGTGTATACCTTATATATGTGTATACTGTCAATGGTGTATACCTTATATATGTATACTGTCAATGGTGTATACCTTATATATGTGTATACTGTCAATGGTGTATACCTTATATATGTATACTGTCAATGGTGTATACCTTATATATGTATACTGTCAATGGTGTTTATCTTATATATGTATACTGTCAATGGTGTATACCTTATATATGTACACTGTCAATGGTGTATACCTTATATATGTACACTGTCAATGGTGTTTATCTTATATATGTATACTGTCAATGGTGTATACCTTATATATGTATACTGTCAATGGTGTTTATCTTATATATGTATACTGTCAATGGTGTATACATTATATATGTGTATACTGTCAATGGTGTTTACATTATATATGTGTATACTTTCAATGGTGTTTACATTATATATGAATACTGTCAATGGTGTATACATTATGTAGATTATTAAAATGTAAAAAACTAAAAACTAAAACTAGGTGTGAAAAAAACATTTTGGTCAATTTAATTTAGAAGTTCAGAATAGGTATTACATGTTGACTCCATAAACATGCACCAAATTCTAAACAATAAAAACTAAACTGAAACGAGCAAACTCACCGACTGAAATTAAACTAATAATAAAAATAAAAACTAACTACTATACATACTACTAATACCACACTGTAAAAATACAAGTTAAAGTCCTGTATTTAAAATGTTACTGAAGTAGAAGTGTAAGAAATATGTATATAAAATATATAATATATATAATATATAATATATGTGTAATATGTATAATCAAGAAAATGTAAATATATTAATTACAGGATTAAAAGTCATGTTATACTATTACATATCCTCCTGAGAACCAAAGAGAAAAAGTGTCTTACACTTTCTTTTTTTGTGTGATTTCCTGTCTATTTGGGCCTAAAAAAACACCTTACAATTAAAATCTTTTTGAACATATTTTTAATTTTAATTTCACAGCATGTCCACTGTAGAGGACAACAGGACGATTTCCGTGTGAAAATAGAGCTGAGTTTAGAACATACAAATCTGTTGCTTGTTGCTTGCAAGGACAAAAAAAAAACAGTGAACTATAAGACAGAACATTCTTCATTCTTCTTCCTCTGGATATTTTAGCGGTGATAATCCTGGAAGCATGTTTTGTTTTTGGTGATGCAGAGGAACATTTTGCATTTGGTGTATGTCTTGCCATTGCAGAAGAAAATCTTGATTTCTTGGGCAGTAGTATTCAGTGACACTCCTGTAGTTTGTAGCTTTGTTTTCAGATGTAAAACTATTGTTATTGACATGTTAATAAACAAGAATATATATAATTATCATGGTAAAAATAGCAGTAGATAAAGAATATTTGACTTACCTCTCCTCTTTCCATAAAATGTGGTTGCTGGTATGGCGGCCATCTTGATAGAGAAAAAAAGTAAAGTTCCCAGCATGCAAACCCATCACATGACACATCATTGGAAAGCCCAGGATGTCCTCTACAGAATAATATAGGGCTTGATAGGGTAACTTCAAATACTTAAGGAAGATACAGGTGAACAAAATGTCCAATATAAAGGACACAAATTAATGGGCCGGGTCTCTATATCATTAGATTATTATTACTCAAGCATAAATTTAAAAACAGCATTTTACCGTTGTGGTTGGTTGAGGTGGAGATCATTTTTTATTATTTTGTATTGGACTAATGATTATTTTCATTATGGATATATGTGCTGATTATTTTCTACATTAGTTGATTGATTGTTTGCTTTGTAAAACTTAAAAAAATGGTGAAAAATGCTGTCACAATTACCCAGAGCCCAAAGTGAATCCTCATAAAGCTTGTTTTATCCAACCAATAGTCTAAAACCTTATTAAAAAAATAATTATTAAAATATTCAACAGGGAAAAGCACCAAAGGTTTGAGGTACTTTACTGTTTGATACTTCTCCATTTATAAATTTCTGATGGAAATGTACCTTTGACTTAATTATCTGACAGCTTGTTACATTGCAGATTAGCATTTACAGACAAAACATATGATCAGTATGTGATGTGTTCAATTAAACTATCCAATATGTAAAGCAGTCCAATAATACAATATATAAAGATATAAAGTGATATAATTGTACAAGGGTCCACTCAACATAACTTGTAGTTTTACTTTTGTATACTTCACTAATTAAATAAGAAGTCTTTCACTTGTTATCATGTATTATTTTTTCTACTCTTAATACTTTGACTTAGTAAAGGTTGTGAGTACTTCTTCCGTGATTAATACTGACGCCAAGAACAAGAAAACTTAAAAACCCTTCATACCGACTGACATTTTCTAGGTGAATTACTGTTTCTAACACAATCGCTCTGAACGGGTTCCTGTTTGATTTCCTGATGCAAGTTTCTGCTGTGTCATAATGTATACTGCCATTGGTTGTAGCCGACTTTGATTACTCTCTCTGTGAAGTCCCCAGCACACTCACAGCAGACTGTTTATACAGTGACTTCCCATCAGTCTTGTATGCTTTCCTTTTTAAGAACACGCCTGCAAAAGATGGAGTCTAAAGGTCTGGTGACAACATCAATACCCAAACAATTATTCTTTGGTTTTATCATGACAATAACATAACATGTAACATTGTACATGTTTCCTTTTTACACACGCACCCATACAGACGACACTATAGATACAGCTCAAACTATCTAATCATTAGTATGTTCCTATGTCATTTGTTTCTGATAACATAAACTTGTTTATATGAAGCATCCGATATGATAAAAACAGGGACATACAATGAGATAAGAAGGCTGGGAAATGTTCCTCATTATCAGAACAATAGCCATGATAACAATGAGAGAAAGTTTAAACGTTTTACTTTTGAACAAGAGCTGACACCATTGACAAGGCAGACAAATGTGGAGAGATGGTGAAGTGATGGGCTGCCACGTAACGGCTCTCCAGGAGCATCTCAGCAAAATTGCCCCTGTCAGTTTGATTTTATTTTGTATTATCTTTTTGGAATTTTTAGATAATTTTATTTAATGTAGTGGAGATATTATCATTCCCTCAAGTGCAAGTATGTCATAATTGTAGTTAAGTATAATTTTTTATAATCATTTAAGTGACTTTTAATGCAAAGATGCCAAACATTTCTTCATCTGCTCCATCTTGTCAAATGTGAAAGTATTTGGTCTTCACCTTACATTTGTTGCATGGTTAAAATTAATGTATAAAAACCAGTAGCTCAAGTGAGAGTCAACGGTACTCTATAAAGACAATTTCATATTCATAAGGGGACCAGACAAGGAGACCCACTGTCTGCACTCAAGGGAGTAAAAGGCCAAGAAATGCCATAAAGCGACACTGCGGACAATGTTATTTTATATTTCACCTCTCCTGAACTCTCATTTACAGAACTAATGAAAACAATAAAAGAATATAGTGATTATTCAGCGTATAAAGTTAATTAATTAAAATAAATGTATGAGTATGTGCATAGGAAAAGCAACTAAAAGATGACTCTAAAGGAAATCTCAGATTTAAGCAGAACCAAAGTACAATAAAATATATGAGAATAATTATCAGAATCTAGAGAACAGAATTAAACAAGATTACCCATCTCTGTCTTCAGTGGAATAGACACAATATTCTTCCTCTTTCAGACCCTTTCAATTCCTCCACAAAAGGTAAAAGTGGGACTTTGGCCTGTGTAATCGTGAGGACACTTCTCACTATTTCAGAATTTGTGAATTTTTTGTGGAAATCACCTCCACCTCAACCAACAATTACCGTCAAATCCTGCTGTTACATGACTAATAATAGCAGTCACAGGGGGCATTTTTCCACATGGAGTACTTTTACTGTTACTGTATTTTTATCTTGAACATAGAACTTTTACAGTGTGGTATTTAGTTGTTCTACTTAAGTAAATAATCTGAACACGGCATGCTTTGACTTTCTCCTGTCACTAAAGGCGCTCCGTCCTTACCTGTTGCCATGGTGAACGGTCACTTGTTGCCTCGGTTACTACCTCTCTGTGGGTCACGTTTAACGTGCGTTTGTTTGTTAAACTAACTTTCTGGAGCGGATCTTTGGGCCACGTGCCAGCTTCCACTGGCCAATCAAAAGCGAGAAGAGGGCAGCCAGAGAACATTTAAAGTTCGTCAAAGTGAAAGCGATGCTTCACTGGGAGTGTCCTCCCCGACCCTCTGTCACTGTTTGTTAAAGGTTTTGCCTCTTGGTCTGCGGTGTATTATTAGAGCTACGGGTTACGCTTAAATGGCTTAAAACAATCCTCGCTATTTATATCTCTGGAGAGTTTCGTCTGTCCTCAGACTGGTTGAACGCTGGGATCTGCGGAATCTGAAACAAGAAGCGCTAAAAAAATAAATAAAAAAAAAAATGCATTTTCTCGGCATTCTTGTGCTAACGTTATGCGACCTCACGCTGGGGTTTCCTGCTCCAATAGGTAAGAAGCTTGTCTCTTTGCATTGCATGACTTTCTGTTTACCCGCTAAATACATAAGTTACAAATACAGCAGGTTAAAAGAAAAGGAAGTTAAGTCAATGACAACACTTGACACTATGACGTTACCCATAGTAACTAGAATGCCATTAGATTATCCAATTAGAGATTTATACTTTATATTTTTATACTTTTACTCCTCTACTTTACACAGGACTGTGGGGTTTTTTGTACAGCTGTCTTTTAAAAGTGTCATGTAGCTACACCTGCACAATGTCAATACAATGACCCTGCTGTAAATCCTCTCTGTGAAACTCTGGGTTTTTTTTATTTATTATGACGCAGTCAGGAAGGCGTTTCACACTGTGGTTGTGTTTATGTTTGTACTGAGTTGGACTGCACTTCCGAAACAGGTTAAAAACCACACATAAAAATGTCATTAAATGAAAAAAGACTAAAAGAACTATAATAATAAAAAAAAGGTCTCCTGTGTTGGATTGCATTAGATTGCACAGCTGTAATAATAAAACAGGTGACACAGTGTAGGCTTCTTTTATGACTTTTATGACTTGCACAATGCACAATGCATTGGATAGTGGAAACCAAAACATCTAAAGTGGGTTGACCTAATTCCAACTTTACAACATTAAAACAATGGAAAAACATTAATAATTTGACACCCTGGAAAGAAGCATTCACCAGAATGCTTTCACTTTTGGTTTTAATGTTTATTTAAATTGCGCAGAGTAAACTTTTGATGGAGTACTTCCGTTAAATGAGCAATCGTATATCAATCAAGTAATCAAGGACATTTATTCGCTGTTATATAACACAAGGCTGGATAACAAAATGAAGGTTTTGTGTTTCCTTCATGCTACACACATAGAAATAAAATAAAAACAGAGCTGTTACTATTTTTATTTACAGTATTTGGTTGTTTTCTGTTACATTTGATTTTCTTTTGCATCTTCTCTTACATTACATGAAAACAGGAACAGGAAGCATACTGTAACATATGGAGTTTCCCCTCTCCCCTCTTTTACTCTTAATGCGTGTATCTTGTCTCCCATTAGATACCATCATAGTGCAGGTCCAGCAGTGGGGAGTGGTGGGTGCTCAGCGGGTCATGGAGCAGGTCCTTCTTAATGGGGTCTCTCTTACTCACAAAAGCCAGGAAGTTGACCACATTGTCCAAACCATGTCAGCTGATGCGCTACCCCGAACTCTCATTAGTCTCAACCAGACATCACCAATGAGTAAGAAAATCATCATGTGCTATTAATGAATCTGACTGAAATAAATGATAAATTATTTATTAACAGCCTTTATCTCCCCCCTAGTTAATCTCACTGTCACTCGATCCCGGGAATGTATACTGGAGGGGTCTCAGCTGCACTGGGCCGATCGTGTGTTCTGTGATGGGAAGCTCTATCTGACTCTGGACCACACTGACACGTGGATGGCCCATGTACCACAAGCACGGGCCCTCAAAGCGTTGTGGGACCAGGAGGTGCAGCGCACCAGGATGGACAGGATACACCTTCAGGAGGGATGCACCAAACTAATGAGAGAACTGAGGCTGTCAGAGGAGCAATCAGGTAAACATTATTTTTTGCTTTTGAGAACTATGATGAAGCTCTAAAGGTCCAGTGTGTAACATTTAGGACGATGTATTTGTAGAAGTGGAATATAATATTTATAGGTATGTTTTCATTAGTGTATAATTATCTGACAATAACTTTAACATCATGGTGCAAAATACCTAATCACATCAATGAGAATAATATACAGTCATTTCCTCCCTAATGGCATTTTCATTTTAGGCCTTTCTTATATGCCTGTGATGTGATTGATAATTAAACACTTTATTGTAAGGCAGGACCCATTCTACATTATAGATATAATTAATCACAGAATTAGATAATATCTTTTCTGGGTTCATAGCTGTACCTGTCTGGTAGTTTGGACTATTTCTAAGGTTGAAAATTATTCAGAGGAGAAGAGCCTGAATGCTGCTGGTGGCTGTAAATTATGTAGGCAGCTGGTGGCATCTGACTGTAAATCATGTGACACAAGTGAAACATTAGCTTGTTTATGTGGTTGCAACAATCAACTTCCACTTGTGACACGAGTGACCAGTTTTGACCTTATTTTTTTTTTATGTTTTTCTAGTTCAAGGGACTCTTTTGCCTCAGTTTCTGATCCCAGTCTCGGCACTTCTTCTCTTCATTGGACTTATCATGATCAGCCTCCTCCTTTCTAAAAAGCTGGGTGAGTAGATAAGACTTTATTTGCCATTTGAATAAAAAATTATGTACAACCTTGCAGACTTCATGATGCAGCAAAGAGAAACAATGGAATACAATCCTATTCTGCATCTTGTCAGCAAAGAATGGGAATAATTTTCTTTACATCTGCTTTATTTAATACATCATTAACCCTCATAAATGCAGCATGCTTTGGGTTAAATGTGTCCTGTCACATGAGTTTGGTATGCAGTCTCATACTCATGGGGAAATATAAAGCATGGTCATGTGTTTTGTCTTTCTCTGCCTAGGTTTGAGGCACCCTGGAGGTAAGACAACAATCCTTATGTTTTCTCTTAGGCCTCTGTAGACTGTAGTCTACTCAGTTAAAGTCATGGGAGAAGATTGTTGAAGAGTTAAATATTAAATGAACTCAAAACCACATTCCCTTCGGATGGGCATGTGGTTTTGTCTACCCTCAAACACTCTGTGATACTGCATGTGATACAGTATGAACTTACTTTTATTATTACTGAATATGACTGGAACAGTTTCTCAAAAAATAACTCATGAGAATTTTATTAGAAGTGATGTACAATAATCCTGAACAGTGAATGAGAGTGTGCAGTTATTTGTGTTAGCTTGTTTTCTTTCTTGAGGTCATAAATGTCAGCCTAATGTTTCTTCTGTTTTTCTCCTTCCAGGCGTTCTTGGCTCTGTTATACATTACCCCCGGTACATGACTGAAATGTCTCCAGAGATAAAAGACAGCGGTTATCGTACCCTGTAATTCAAAGCTCCACTCTCTGGTTCAACACATTTTCGTGTGTGTGTGTGTGTGTGTGTGTGTGTGTGTGTGTGTGTGTGTGTGTGTGTGTGTGTGTGTGTGTGTGTGTGTGTGTGTCTGTGTGTGTGTGTGTCTGTGTGTCTGTGTGTCTGTGTGTGTGTCTGTGTGTCTGTGTGTGTTTTAACAGTGTTGCTTTATGAATGTGCAACTGGAGGTTGCCAACGGAAGACAGTGTGAAACATGTGATCTGGATTTCAAACCACAGTCTTTTATGCACTTTAATGCCTGTATTGCATGGTTGTTTTTAATGCATATTATTTTAAACCCTTATGCATATATACGCACACCAACGTGCACAAATAAATGTAAACATGTTCGCTGCCTGCAGCAATATGTAAGCTTCTTTTGCACAATTTAATAACCATAAGGGCAGATGTTTTCATGTGTCATAATTTCTGCATGAAGCTATTCGAGTAAATAATTTATATTGAAATTTAGCATACAAATTTTCTATTTCAACCACACACAGTATGTAATGCAAGCTAATACAGACAGTGTCACAAATATCTTAACAAACTCTGCCAAACACTGGATGGACAATGTGTGTCCAGAGTCCAACTGTGCTGTATTGTTGTTCGGTCTGAGATACCTTCCTCATTGTTAAATATTTTTGTATTTATTTGTAAAATTCTGCATTGTTGTGATTAATGTACATTTCCCCCTATTATTTGTACATATAAGGTACAGAAAATTTTCAAATAAAGATACTTTATGGCATGTTCATGCTGTCAGATTTATTTATTCACTTAGTGTCAGCAGATTTAAGGGTTATGGTTTTCTTTTATTTCTGGACAGATGATTTAGTAGGTTAGCCTCTCACATATATAATTAAAAGGAATATCTAAAATGAATTTCTTAATACAAACAGTTTCACTGTTGCTTAGTGTTTATATTTAGTGATGTGCATATAAATAAAATAACTGATGGGGGAACAGAGTAGGACATTTGCACCTCATTAAATATTTGAAGCACAACAAGGTAAAATATGGTAATTCTCTCATTGGATAAAAGCTTCTTTCTTTTTCTAACACAAGCAAAACGATCAGTATCATCTGCAGCCTCAGATTATCATCTTACAGTACGTTCCTAGCACATTACAGTCCTTCAAGACAATAATGTTATATTTTTTGATAAGGTTTGGTCAGAGACAAAATGTTCCCTTCGAGCTGCTGATTGGCCCATATAGAGCCAGCATCTCATTCGTCTCTTTATGAAATAATAATTGTGCCAGATTTAATATTTAATTTATTTTATTTTCAGGATTTTGCTGCAAAGTGGTTGTTGGTTCACACAGATTAGTCGGTTTACATGTTTGTATTATTAAGTAATCTGAGTCTTGATAATGTCTAAACTATTTTCAAGTTATGGCATATAAAGGACAACAGAGAATCTAACAGAAAACTTCAACATTACAGCTCTGAGTAAAGTCACTCTCACTAACACTTGACATACAAAATCTAATTTTCAATGGGTGAATAAACATGTACAGTACTCCTACTACTGATCAGCTGTGACTGGCTCAACCATTTGCTTATTATCTTCTTCTGAAGATGAGAAGAAGATTTTCTTAATCCAATCAGATAACTCCATAATTATAATTTGACAATTAATGTTCATTATGCCTTTTTTGAATAATTAAATCAAGGGTAAATGAATTATGACTGGATCTAAACATATATGTCTCCTACGATGCTTGTTGCACCACCAACTATGTTATATTGCAGAAACGCATTCAAATATATATTCCAGTATAAAACGAGTCTTCTACTGAAATATCCTTTAAACTTACTATATATAATATAGTATTATATTTATACAGTGTTTGCTTTATTGTCTGCTTTATGATGTCACTTGGACCTTTCTAAATCCTCTTTTAATTGGATAACTTTTAAGGTTGTTATAAATAAAGTTTTCGAGGTGTCATCCAGGAATCTCAGACATAAATCTGTATTACAGCACCCAATGTAATTCAATCTTTTGGAAATATAAAGCATAGTCATGTGTTTTGTCTTTGTGCGCCTAGGTTTGAGGCACCTTGGAGATAAAACAACAACCTCTATGTTTTCTTTTAGGCCTCTGTAGACTGTAATCTACTCAGTTGAAGTCCCAGGAGAAGATTACCAAAGAGTTAAATATTAAATGAGCTCAAAACCTGGAATCTCAGACACACATTTGTATTACAGCACCCTGTGTGACTAAATCTTACATTTTATTTTCCTGTGATTATCTGGACTTTAAATACATTTAACAAAAGAAAATGTAGACTTCTATGGTGTTTTATTTCTCCCGTTTCACACAGTAAAATCCCAACTCTAATACCATCATTTGGCCAAGAGATGGCGATAGTCGTTTAGGGAGGAGGATCGATTCAGGCGTTGATCTTCCAGGAAGTGTCCTCCACCAATCACAGAGACGCATTCGTAAACGTTACCGCAGCAACGTTAGGCCATATAACGGCAGCTCCTTGAACGAACCAATCGCAGGAGCGCTTTCCGACATTTAAACCGTGTGGCGTCATCGTCACGAAATTCAAACTTTAAAGACGAGAGAGAAAAGGCCAGCGCTGCCACACTGCGACACTGTGATCCACGTTTACTGAACAGGTGAGAACACTTTATTTATTTTGAAGTCGCTAAAGTGCCATGTTTATTCAGTTTGTTCAGCGCAGTGTTATCGTAGGTTTCTACTGGACGGTAATTACACTTTTAAAACAGTAATTCTCCTTCTTACGTAAACTGTTACTTTAGATTAATGCTAACTTGAGTTGGTTTACGTTACTTTAGGTTAGCTTAACGTTATAACTAACTGGTGTATTGCAGATTAGTTAAACCTAACGTTAAATTAATCCGTGTTTTCGTCCTCCTTTTTAAAGAAAAATGAAGTTTAGTGGCTCACAACATCCGCTAATGTAAATTAACGTCATTGCTAACGCTATTAGCATGGGTCGCCTAGCCTACACACCTAACGTAACGTTAACTCGTTGAAACGGTGACTCTAAATTACTGTTGCACATCCGATAAATGATTTGCCTTTATGTACACGCAGGTCGTGTGAAAACCTGGACACAATGGCTCATTTTGGGTTTGAGAACGACATCCACAGCATCTTGAAGCTGGATATGCCCATCACAAACGCTCCCATGGCGAGGTGGCAGAGAAAGGCCAGCTCCTCAAACACATCCGCCCTGAGCGGGTTGTCGCCCGGCAAATCCGCCAATGTGTCCCTGAGTTCATCTAAAACACCGAGCAAAACGCCAGGTAACGTGTCCCCCGGTTGCATTCACGCAACTTGACAAATCTCTGCAGTTAACGCCATATCTCTGCAAATGTTAACCACTGGGCTGTTTCTTTATTTTCGTCATAGGTAAAAATAAAAAACAAACCCCCTCTAAGATGGGGGGTGACCGCTTCATTCCCACCAGAAACAGCAAACAAATGGATGTGGCAAGCTTCCTGCTCACAAAGGAGAATGAGCCTGTGGACACAAGTAATACAGCAGGATCATCAGTAAGTTATTCATCCAGCAAGGGATCTATTTTATTTTTAATAAATGAAGGCTTTAATGATTTACACTAACATGTGTCTTTTGAAGGAAAGCCAGAAAGCCTGGTCTATGTCACTAAATGGATACAACATTGAAGATGCGAAGATCCTGCACCTTGGAGGACAGCCACTGAATGCACCAGAAGGTATGATATTTCTGTGCCAACATGGTGCACAGCAGGAATATTGCATCAATATAGAAAGTTGGGATTTTTTAAAGTTCATGGTTTTTTTTTTTTTTTTGGTTTTAATTTACAGGCTATCAAAACAACTTGAAAGTCCTCTACAGTCAGGCTACAACTCCTGCCTCTGTCCAAAAGACGAGATACATTTCTTCAACTCCTGACAGAATCATGGACGCTCCTGAGCTTCGAAATGATTTTTGTAAGTTTGGCACTTAATGTTTTTCATAATCAAATTCATTCACATTATTAGTTTACTCTGTATAATGTATGCACAACTTATCACATCTTGCATTCACAACAGGCCACTGAGGCCCTATATTAGTCTTTATACTATGTATAAAGATTTTATACATGCATGTTTAATCTTTATGGAAAAGGGCACACCTAGCAAACATTCATTTTTATTTTTTATTTTTAGATTTGAATCTGCTTGACTGGAGCAGTCGCAATGTTCTCGCTGTGGCGCTTCATAACAGTGTTTACCTGTGGGATGCCAGTCGAGGAGATATCACTCTTCTCATGAAGCTGGAGCATGAGGAGGACTACATCTGCTCACTGTCCTGGACCAAAGAGGGAAGCTACCTAGCTATCGGCACCAGTGACTGCAAAGTTCAGGTCAGTGTGCTGATGAACACAGCACCTTTTTTGGTTCATAAGGACACGTGGCACTTAAACTGCATCCTATATGTTTTTTAATGATGCATTTTTGTTTCCTTAGTTGTGGGATGTTGAAAACCAGAAGCGTTTACGTAGCATGGGCAGCCATACGGCTCGAATTGGTAGCCTGAGCTGGAATGACCATCTTCTTTCCAGGTAACTAATCTCCGACCTAAAAGACTAATTTATAGTTCTAGTGGTGTGTTTTTGAACTTGTGTAATATTTCTCTCCATCCTAGTGGTTCGAGATCAGGACACATCCACCATCATGATGTCAGGGTTGCAGAGCATCACATCGCGACGATCACTGGTCACTCGCAGGAAGTGTGTGGGCTAAAGTGGTCCCCCGACGGGCGATACCTGGCCAGTGGAGGCAATGACAACTTGGTGTGTGTATGGCCCCGTGTTCAGGAGGGCAATGCCAGCAACCAGTCAGTTCGCTGCTGGAGTGAACATCAAGGAGCTGTCAAGGTGAGTAGCTTTTAAACTTGCCAGGATTTATCAAGTGTGACTACTTGTCATTAAAACTCCCCTTTTGGATGTGTTTATTATTCTAGGCTTTGGCCTGGTGCCCTTGGCAGCCAAATATTCTCGCATCTGGAGGTGGTACCAGTGACCGTCACGTCCGCATCTGGAATGTAAACAGTGGCTCCTGCATAAGTTCCCTTGACACTCAGTCCCAGGTAACTGTACACTTCTAGACCCTTCACTTTTAATGGTTCTCAGTGAAATGTACTGCATTTTGTTATTTAACTTGGAGGGAACTGCATCACTGCAGGACACAGAAGTTTGCACACTGGGGTCAAAATCGATAGTTCTCTTAATTTTTTGTACATGAATATTTGTCTGGATGTATGTACACTTGGGCCCTCCTTTTCTCATAACTTTTTGCTTTTCAGATCTCATCTCTGGTGTTTGCGCCCAACTACAAGGAGCTGGTCTCTGCACATGGCTATGCCCACAACAATGTTGTCATCTGGAAGTACCCCTCTCTCACCAGGGTTGCAGAGCTCAACGGTAAGTAACTTTTAGACTGGATTGGCTCTGTACTTGTTCACACACAATTTGCTTTAAAGGAAACACTGCTGTACTTTCTGCTGGTCTAAACACATTCATGCTCTATGCTTTATTTTAGGCCACGAAGACCGGGTTCTCAGTTTGACTCTGAGCCCAGACTTCTCTTCCATTGCGACTGTTGCTGGAGACGAGACTATTCGTCTGTGGAAGAGCTTCGAAGTGGATCCTGTTAAGAAGAAGGCCAAAGAAAGGATGGTCAAATCAACTAGCAGTGTCATTAATCAGTCGATCCGATAATCTGTCTTGACATTTGAGTTTTTTTTTATCTATGATGAATGAATTATGTGCAAATGTTTTATTTAATCCACAATAAAGACTTACACCCAGTGTTTTAGCCTTAACCGGCAACCACTCCTGTTGATAGTGTAATGGGTTGTTAGTCTCACTTGTTTGTACAGGTCTAAAGTACAAGTGAGTGTTTGCTTTTAAGCAGTGCTGGTTTTAGTGCATTTATGACCGTGTCTTTTATTATATAATTAATGATCAATGCATTGTATACACAGGACTGGGTTATAAATAAATGGTTTGTTTACCATGTGTGCTTCTGTCAGTTAATTGGCATGTATTTCTGACATGTTGCAAAAATGTCCATGTATGGTCACATATTTATATTAATCTCCAAAAGTAGCTGCTTCTGTTGTCAGGATCAGAGTCACATGATCACTTGAACTCATCAGAAGCTGCAGTTTAAACTGCATCTGTGTATGTCTGTATTGTCAGACTAATTCCCAGAGCAGTTCTAATTTTGTTTACTACTGTGTGGTTGATAAATTGATACTGCAGGAGATTTAAAGGAAACGGGCACACATGCAACAATATAACACAAATTTAATTGTATTCATTAAGGACAATTATAACAATAGCAATGATATATCTTGCATTATACTGTTTTATAATAAGAATATTTGCAGGACATAGTTTCATAAAAGTGGTTATTTTTATTTGCTCACCATGCAAAGGTCTAGTCAATAACCACGCACACAGCATCACTCTAGGTACGATTGCATTCCCTCATATTGACCAATTGTACAACAATGTGGAAACACAGCAGCACAGATAAAATGATAAACAATGATAATTTCATGCTGGGAAGCATTCAGGACACACCTATGCTCAGATGTTGAGGCTCTCTGACACTCCTGCTCATACACCTAGTTTGGCTGGCCCTCTGTTCGTTTTGACAGAGCAATAAGGCATTTTAAACCTTTAAACAAGAGCAACAACCCCATAACATGTTGGACTTGAGGTCTGTTTACTTGTGTAAAGACTGTGGTGCTGGGTTCACATGGGATACAAAACAAATGGCACCTTCAGTTAAAAGAAACCCCCTGCCATTGAAACACATCACTTCCCTCTCCTGTGAACCTACTGTGATGTTTCATGTAATCAGATGCAGGAGGAAATGGTGCATTCGTGTCACTGTCCTAATAACACACTCATATTAAACTGACCAAAATGCATCAAAATGACAGGAAGCTCTTTTGAAGTACTCCCCACCCAGTCCCTCCTCTGGTGTCTGACAGCAAGAAAACATCTCATCCTACTCCCAAACAGGTTCATGGGGTAGGTGTGGAGGCTAACCTGTTTCGGCCTGGTCCTGTCATGCTCAACAGGTCCACCTCTTTAAAGGTCCAGTGTGAAACATTTAGGAGGATCTACTGGCAGAAATGGAATATAATAATTCATTCAGTTATGTATGCGACTTTCATTCGAGTCGCCTTACTTGGAAGCCACCATGTTTCTACAGTAGCCCAGAACAGACAAACCGAACACTGGCTGTAGATCGGGCACTTCTTATTTTTCGTGCATTTCATGGCCATTGTAGTATCTTGTTGGAAAGGGAGGGTGAAGCGAATGAGTTGCAATCTTCAACTACACCGTTAGATGCCAATAAATCCTCTACACATGCACACTGATCCTTTAAGATGAGGCACTGGTGGCACTGACAGCGACTCCACGACTCAAAATAAGTGACCTGGGCCATACATGTGTTGCTGGTGAGCTAGTCAACCTCTTTCTTAAATCCATGGCTGTGAATGGGAGAAAAATATTCAGCTAGCTTTAACTTAAACTAGACTACACTCAGCAACAGACTTCCCACTCAGCTTGTAAAACTTGACGAAACAGCATTCTAGCTTTACAGTGAATTTCCATTTACCATAGTCATAAAAACATTTGTCTCTCTTTATAGTTTGTATGATGGTGAATCAAGTCATACGCATTCATTCATGCACATTCAGATTGCTACCAGACGAGTTTGTCTGAATTAAAACTATTTGAAGCCAAAGGGAGAATTTCACTGAACATTTGTCATCAGTAATGAATGCGGACAGTTTTCTTTTTTGAATTTATCAATGAAATTTGCTGTTGGGTCATGTTGGAAAAGAAATTTCTATAAATGGTAACCATAAAAGCTTATTTACTATGGAGTTAGATTTGTGTCTTTATTAGATGCAAGAAAATAAATTATATGAGAGAAAAAAAAATGTTTGAGATTGGTATGAAAACTTTTTCTCTCAAACATTTTTTTTCCTCTCAGATCATTTATTTTCTCGCATCTAATAAAGACACAAATCTAACACCATAATATACCAGTGTGTTTGTGCAATTTGTGTTGTTTGTTGCCTTTTTAGCTAAAGCTGTAATGCGCGCTGGAGTAAATGTATAGTCAAGTTGTTCATTAGGTGTTGTACTCACATGGTGTAAAAAATATTTGGAAAAGAAATACAAAACATTTATAGAGTTTTTATTTTGTTTTAAATCAGAAACAGGTTAATCTATTGAACATTATGTGGGTTAATTGTAACATATAAACAGCTCCTGGAAACACCTAAACATCTCTTATGTACTTTTTGTAGCAAATATCAGATCCAATTTTGAAAAGGCTAGCAGTGCTTCAAAACTAGATCTTCCTTCCACTGTTATTAGTGCACAAGTGTAATCAACAACAGTAAAAACACTGGTAGGTTTATATACATTCTGCAGTGATATTCAGAAACAGCCGTGTACAGCATCATTTTTAATTTAACTGTAATTGAACAGAAAGCACTTCTGTTAGCTTCTTGCTCTGTGTGCTGAGGAAATAGACCACACGTCGTTGCAAAACTCAGTATGGGTTAATATGGATGAACATGCTAGCAGTGTATATGTCACTACCTAATTATGCAAAAATGCAAAATGCATAAATTCTGTAATATACAGTATAACATTTCTTTTCCACAGTTCTTAAAATTGAAAAACTGAGGTGTGGTATGTTTCTCACAAAAAAGTACACACCATAACTGCTTTTCAAATGACACAGACCTTTATCTAAAACATTTTTTATTTCAAAAGATAAATAAAAAAACAGAAAAAAACCTAAGTATTTGACATTTACAGTGAAACTTTGTAGCAGTTATTTAAATGTGCTAGCCTTCAGTGGAAACTGTGGTACTCTCAAGCAACAAGGGTCATGCCAGCGAAACAATAAGTAGTGTAGGGGAAGCTTGTGTGCGTCAAGCGTGAGTTGAAAAACACTATCAGTGAGAAAATGAGCACCAAATATCTTCATACAGTGTTCATCACAGTTAATAGTTTTTGCAACAACCAACAAACACAATGTGGCATTTGGAGATCACCGGCAAAACACAACATGCCATTCGTATCCCAACAAGTGTGCATAAGAAATACTAAGCATATATAGAAATTATGAAGTCTAGAAGTATAGCATATTGAAATCTGTGCTGTTCCAATGTGCTTATAGATATGAGTGATGAATGACATATTCAAGGTAGCTCTACAGAGCCTCCGTCTCATTTCCAGAGTCACCAAGTTAGATTTCTTTTACTTTCCCCAGGAGGATTTTACCATTGGTGTGGTGGTGTGCGTTCCCATTCTCCAGGTGTTTCCCATTGGCCACCACAGCGACAGGTTCACTGGTTAAGCCATTCTGTTTTGGTTTGTCCTCTGAGGAAGGGAGCCGCTTGCCCTTTATGTAGGCCTGTATCCAAAAGTTGGAGAACAGGAGGAAGAAGAAGACACCATACATCCAAATGAGGTGGATCCAAAGGGTCACCTGGTAGTCACACTTTTCCATGAAGTAGTACTGGCTGATGTGAATGGAGACCAGGATAAACTGTGTCTGTAAAATGGCAAGGAAAGGACAGATTGTTATTAAAAATGTAATTCTAGTCTAGATACATATAGAAGTCAAATTAGCCTTCATTTCATGATCAATAAATAGTTTTAAGTAAAAGGGACATACAAGCTGGATGGCAGTCATGTACTTCTTCCACCAGAGGTATTTCTGGAAGCGAGGTCCTGCAGCAGAGAGTGCGTAGTAGAAGTACATGATAACGTGGACGGCTGAATTCACCATGGCATGGAAGGAGCCCATTCCTCCAACTTGAGAAAAAACACACAGAATTGTTTTGTTAAAAAAGGACCAATGTGTAAGATTTACTGGCATCTAGCGGTGAAGTTTCACAATTGCAACAATCTGAACACCGCTCGTGTTTGTATTTGATGACCTGGGAATGTAAACAGGCTGTGAAGTGTGTAGGAGAGACTACAGTGACCGCAAAACTCTGATTTGAACATGGCAGTTCAACATGGTGGACTCCATGAGGACGAGCCGCGGTGTTTGTAGCGGCTCAAGCCTCATACTTTCATTAATTATTATTACTTTCACATCAAGAGTCATGTGTAATTTTATGAGATTTTAAGTCTAGGGCTATTTTCCTTATGTATAATGCATGTGTGTTATGTATGAAGAGTTTTACATCAATATCATGCTCAGTAAACCTCACCAGGAGTCAAGGTGACGCCCCACCACCACGTCCAGGGCATGAAGGAGTGATGGAACACATGGAGAAATGTGATCTGGCTTTGTTTCTTCCTCAGCACAAAGAATACCTCAAATAAAAGTAACAAAGACCAAGCTAAAGTTAACATGCACAAAAGATATGTTACAAAAAATGTCAGACAATTAAAAAGTGTACTACAAAAGGAAAAAAATTGATGTTTGGAGAGATGAAAACATCCTTACTGTGTCAAGCAGTTCAATGTATTTTGAAATATAAAACCACCAAGCCACTTGAACCATCTGAGGGACGGAAGAGAAGAGAAGTGCTGTAATGTCAAATATCTATCTGCAGACAATAATCTTCATTTCTACCAGAGCAATCTGTAGCCTCAAGGTTTGTTGTTTTTAAGGACACAACAGGCTGAACTAAGTGAACCAGGTCTCTCGAATTTCCGGGCTTACCCGAAGAGCCTGCGGGCTATATGAGGTGTCAATAAGGTCACATCTCCACGTATAGGTGGTTCCCCATCCAGACATCATGAACTAGGAGTAAGAAACACATTTACAGCTGTTATTAACTTTTCACAAGCACTCTGGTATTTGAAGAAAGAGGTTTTACTCAGCAAATCACACGTAATTTTGTTTTTTTTAGTGTACCTCATACACTATGTAGGCGTTCAGTAAAACCATGCTGATGTTGTAGACAATCATGGCTGTGTTGAGACGGAAAGGCTTGCGGTTTGCCATCAGGCGAGGTCCAACATACACTGACAAGAATACATAGGCCAACAGGATAGAGGTCATCTCTATGGGGCTCTGCATCAATGGAAAATCTCTGATGCGGGCATCTGGTGGAGAAGAAAAACACACTCCTCATTGTCTCAGCATGTCTTTAATTAACAGTTATCTGGGAGGGTTAAAAGGTAAATGCAGTTTCTGGAAGATTCATGTGGTAGTTTAAGCCAAACAAAAGCAAAAATTCTCTTTTTAAAAACACTCTTTCATCATGCTATTATCACCAGTTATTGAAGGCGTAAATGACAAAAGACACTTACCAGTTCTCAAATATAGATAATTGTGTAATTTTAAAATGTTTGATGCAGCTTCTCGCAGCATGGTGACCGCTTGAGTCTTGTCCTATTAAACCCCTGAATGAAATCAGAAAAGACAAAAGAGTCAGAGACCAGGAGGAGATGAAGTGGAGCTGAAAGAGAGGTTGGCTGGGCAGGTGAGCTACAAAGCGAGCTCTCCACCTGCTTTCCCATCGACTGAACAAACAGGAGACAGCTGCACAGGCTCATCAAACACCCCTGAGTGCCCTTGTGTACAGCCTTTGAAAAAATACACAGAGAAATCTGTACTAGGAGCTCATATCACTGCCCAATCCAAAGTGTAGCATGTAAGCTTAAAAATAAATAAAGAATTAATTTTAAAAAAAAAAAAAAAGAAAAAAAGGAAATTCTTTCATTTATTGACTAAAACAAACAACAAAACAATGCTCCAGTATTAAACAGATAAATCAATTAATGTTTGATGAATGATTGTGAAACATCAGAGTTCTGCTGTCAGTCTAAATACAAAGAAATACTCTCCTGCTGACTAACATATCAAGTCAAACAGGTGAGGCAAAGAACTCGGCCCTTGTGGCCAGCTTAGCCAACCCTCTGAGTTTCTAAGATAGGAGCTCTTCAGGAATTTCAGGTGGGGAGTAAAACTACAGAACCAAAAAAAGGACAGTTTATTTTAAGCAGCAGGTTTCATGTTGTTTGTTCTAATCCAGAGAAGTCTTACTTTAACAGGAGCAGCACAGACACAAATGATACATGATCCCAGATCCCTGAAACTGCTAAAATACTTGATGTAGTATTAGTAAGAAATGACTCACCCGCTGAGCACAAGTCCTCAGCACTCAGTCCTGTTTGTCAGGAAAGCAGCTGCACAGCCAGGGCAGGCAGCACTCAATCCACACAGGCTCCAACAGATCAGAAAGACCGGTGAGAGTGATCAGTGAAAAGCAGTTACATGCAAAGCTAGTCTGTGGGTGGTAGCCTCCAGCTGTCTTCAAAAGTCTAATATGTCTACTAAAAATCCAACAAACAGTGGCAAGTCTCACAGGTAACAAATGGGGAAAGACTGAGACAGACAGCAAGAGAGAGATGAGTTAAAGTGAGAAGCCAGCTGTGATAAGTATAGCACTGGGATCACTCAACTCAATTTAAACCCCAAGGCACTACTACAGACCTTGCAAGTTTCAGGACCACACCCTGTTTCAATGCCAAGCTCCACCTTCCTATCCTCACTTGGGTCTGTTGTGATTGGACAATCTCATCAATGGTGGTGAAGGGGACGGGGTCAGAGAGTTGCAGGCCCTGGTTAAAGAAACCAAGACCCAGGGGCAACTGCCTCCATTGTTGGGCAATTAAACCCAATTAATAAGCGCATATGGATAAAAAAAAAAGACTTGCTTTATGTGAAAGACTAATATGAAACAATTATTGACTAAAAAAAGTTACACATTAGAAATATATAGTTTAAAAGTTACGTTTAAAGTTTAAAGTTTAAGATTCTCCTTTTGCCAGTGTGAAAAAAAGATTTGATCATTCATCTTTCTTCAGAATTGTCCATGAAACATGATTTAGGCCAAAGGTGACATCAGATAGCAGACATTCACAAACATCACATCTTGCGTTGCCCATCCCTTCCTGCGTGGTGGCACAGAGGCTGGGTTCCCGTCCAAACCCTTGCTGCTATGACGAGCTCTCCTGTGCCTCTGGTTTTACCTGTTCCCCAAGCACCGGCGACGCTGGGCGTGAGGCCTGGATGTAGCCTTAAAACATACTCCTCCACACGTACGTTAGGCTGAAAGGTTGGCTGGAATGAAAGGAATCTGTGCACGAGAGAAGGAGGGAGGAAGGGAGGAATCACTGTCTGTTTACATACTGTCTGACAGTCCAGCACATGGTGGCTCTCCACGGAAGTGCAGGTATAAAAAACCATAACCATCTAAATGCAAACATGGCGAGGTGAATTTTCACGGAAAAAGCTAAAGGAACATCTGACTACATTAATGCGGGGCCACACTGTTTTAACATTTTAAGTTTAGTGAGTTAAAATGCCTGCGTTTGGTGCTTTGTTTGTCATGCAGTTTAGATTTTTATGCATAATTTTCTTGGTAGTAAGAAGGTCTAAAACTTGACCAGTGGCTCCTAAATGGCCACTTGAAGGTGTGGCTCTCAGTCTCACTTGCCTTAGGTCAGCAAAATCTGATAAAGAGGAGAAACTGAGCCCGTTAACATATTCAACAGTTAAGTTTCACTCATTGATCTCTAAAGAGTCGGATGCAGCCGCTGTTTTGGCAAAGGAGAAGCTGCACTGATATCTTGCAAAGCTGCCAGTGTCATCAAATGTAGCCTCGCATCTGGATAGTAACATTTCACCTAAATTTAAAGTATTGGCCACTATTTTTCCAATAAAAATGAGCAGAAAAGAACAAAGAATTACGTAAATGTGTTTTACATATTAACATGTTTTTGGCCCAGATTGAACGTGAGATTTGATGTCATTGTCTCACAGTCAGCTGTTTTTCATAGCTGCCACATTACAACAAACTCCCTGTTCTTCTCGGTCTTATGACAGTTTAATATTGACTTAAGTCTAGGTTTTGCCCAGTAGCAGAATTTATCACATAGTTCACTAACAAACAACTAAACAACATAACTTTGTCTGTGGACGATAGTTCTGCCCAACAGCATAACCAGAGAATAGACAGCAGCCTCGAGACATACCGGTTGTCCCCAATTAGCCAATTGTGAAGAATTACACAGGAGAGATGCCTCTGGATGTGAGAGGCCGAGCCTGGCTGTTAAAAAATGTATGAATGACTCAATGAACATGAATGTGAACATACATTTCTCAGTGTGGGGGTTTTGAAGTTTGAGAATGTCAAACACCAAAGTCCAACGCTCATAGATTCATTTTTCTTTTTCTTACTAACAACTGAATCTAGCACACAATCACTCTTTGTAATGAGACAAAACTAGATTCCTTGAGTAGTTAGCGGTCTAATCAGATAAGTATTGTGTTTCAAGTTTTATAGTACGTAACCGTAGCTATGTTTTATTCATACCTTGTCTACCTACCTGACCAAACACATAAAACTGTAATTCCCTTGCTAAATCCTGTTATACACTCTGGATCTAACAACCTTGAAACAAACAGGGTCAGTTGTGTTCATATTTGAAAGTTAAGGTTTCTCATTTCAACAAATGAATACTGACTCAAAGGCGGGTGAGGTTTTCTTTTACAGCCACATTTTCCTGCAGAAACTCACCCACTAATTATGTCATCACATACAATTAACATGCTAATTACTGAACCACTGACACCAAGATGAAAACAACTAAACAGGAGACTGTTTTGAGTTTCATTTATTTAGACACTTAAGATTTATATTAATTCTGGACTTAAAGAAACCTATACCCATTGTAGTTTGTGGATTTTATGGTAAACCTATTAAGTTATTCATTTGTGGACAATCCAAAAAACAGAGAGATTGCAGGCAGTAATTTATTCTAATGATCAAGTGTCATTATTGTCTGTATAAGACAGAATGAGTCATCTAAGTCTGGACAAGGAAGCTAAAAAGAGGTTATTATTATTATTATTAATAATAATAATAATAATAATAATAATGACAATAACAATAACAATAACAACAATAACATTTTTTAAAAAAAGAATAAAGCTAAAAATCAACACTACTTACTTATTATACTGTATTATATTTATATATTGATGTGGGGCTGAATCGACCACAGGAGACAAACTAGTCTTGAAGAAATAGTCACATCAACTCAGTGAGTAACAGCGACACCCAGAGGCCAAACAGTTACCTACAAAAAAATGATTAAAAGCCTAATGCTAGGTGTAGGTCAGTGTAATTCATACTTCAATAATCCCTCCAGTAAAAAAACAAAATAACTGGGATCAGTTTGGCAGTGCCTGTTGTATTTGGATAAAAGTTTGAAAGTCTGCTGTGATAAAATATATACACACACATCAGAATTAGGTTTTACCTGTCATATTGATGTGGCAGGTAACACACACACACGTGAGGTAGAGGAAAATTACTTGGAATGAGTCCTTAAACAAGTACATTGTTGATCATCTGCAATATGTTCAGACTTTATATTGACAGCTCTTTGTGAGTGTGGCTGTATGCAGCCTTCCTACAATTCAACAAGAAACTAAATTGCAAGTTTATTTACTGTACAGAGTCCTGATTAACACATTGTTGGGCTCCTATTGATCCCCCATCTTCCACCTTCAATGTGCAATGTGTATGTATGTCTGCCTCAAAGTCCAGAGCAGCAAGTCCTCCTTTGCTGGATCAATGCTATTTGTGTTAGATGTGGCAATTTGATTAAATTTGATTGAATACAACTTTATTAAGAACATCCAGCATGTGAGCACATAACCTAAAATACTATAGCTCTTAAAACTAGATTTGGACTCAGGGTCTCCTAACATATTTACAGAATAAGCTAATAATTGTATAGATGTGCACATGTGTAAAGTCCCACACAGAATTTGTTTGAGAAACATGCACATGACACTTCCCAGGGGTCAACCACCACAAATAAGTTCTCCACTTATAGCAAATACTGTCCTAGATAAAGTAAAATAATATAAAAATTCATGTATGCACCGCTTTGAGGATGTCAGGGTACAGCAGTGACCTTAATGAAGAATCCCCAGATTGACACATACCAGGCCGAGGACCCTCATTTGATACGACGTAGTCTCAGGGATCCCTGTCTGATAAGAATGTTTATACTGTATATTAATAGTGGAGAGTTACACATTCTCTCATTGGGCTAACCTCTGGTAAATGAAATAATAATGAAACAATTTTTTTCTGGGGACCCCCTGGAACACCCTCAATGACCCATGTGGGTCCCCTGACCCCAGGTTGAGAAACCACCACTCTACTTTGACCCAGTGTGGAAGAAAATATAATTAAGTGCCCTTTAGTTTGCCCTTCCAGTGGAGAAAACACATGCAGTGCCTTATAGGCGGCCCTATAAATTAGTTGGCCTCCACATATCTCTAAATGGTTAAATCATTAATAGTTTTAATTACAGAGCAGTGGTTACACTTTAAATCTGAGTCACATAATTGCATTTTTTAAAATCTTATCCAAGATTTGGAACTGTTTCACCATAAATACATGCTTTCTGCGTGCTGGTGCCCTTTTACAGTACTACATATGTGGAGGTCTGTTCATAACAGTCTTTCTCCTCTGACTGACCTTGTTTTCTTTGTTTAATATCAACTGATGGATGTAACTTTACTGTATTTTGATATAATTAAAAAAATATGATAAAACAATAAAACTGCTCATACAAAGATCAATACATAAAGCCCACAAATAAACTTAGTCTCTGTGCTTTGAGTGGAGTAGGGCACCTATATTTATCTGCTCTGAACGGGATTAAAAGTGCGACACTTTGGGCTTCAGCCAGGAACCCTTATATAAACTCTGGCAGGAGACCAGCAGTAGAGGGACACACCTGTACACCTGTAGTGGGAAACCCTGTCTTAATTACTCTCACGCGAGATTGAATCGGTATAAAACGTCTGAAACCTAACTTTTAAAAAGTAAAGCTTTTGGCTTTTACGCACAGGAGCGAAAACAAACGAAGTCCCTACATCAAATTAATCTTCCCAGATTTGTGAATGAAAATACGGATGCAGCTGATTTGTCTCCCTCTGCCCGCCGTACTGAGGTTTGACTCGTTTACCGGCTGGGAGGAAGGCGTCAATCTCCTCCTCCGGGCTTTTTCCTGACTGTGAAAGCAGCGCTCTCATTGAGCGCCAATGGGAAGGTGGAACAACAGGTAGGCGTCCTCTAACTGCGTCTGCGGCTCAGTCAGTCGCTGATTTTCGGGGAAACAAGTGGAGCCGAGCAGACAATGTGCTCTCCTGGGAATGAGACAGATCTTCTCCCAGTGGTTTCTTAATGGTTTGACAGTTTCTTGTGAGAGAAGACGAGCTGTTTTATTGTGACTTTCGGCCTCTTTCGGGCTCTTTCGGGCTGGGAAACACTACAGCGACAGAGTGAAGGGCTCTGTGGTTAATTGATTGGGAACATCTCAATGTGGATACAGCGCTGAAGGTAAGCGTGGCTGGCGGTGTGCGAGCAGCAGCCTCAATAGATAATACATCTTTAATCTAAGACATACTTTAAATATTGCACTCTTTATCAGGTTGCACTGAAAAAAAACAGAAGCTTCATGCATTTTTATCTCAAATCAAGTTGTGTCCTAGCAGCATTAATATTCCCCCTTGACATCTTGTGGTATCAGTTTGGTGTTGCATAATCCGAGGAGTGTAGCAATATCTTTGCCACCATGTGACTCACAACAATAACGCCTCCATCATATTCTTATGTAAGTTTCTGGTCTGATTTTAGATTCCTGCAGTCTTTAAAAAAAGTATGTAGTAAGACCAGGAACTGCAATGATTGGTAATTGTATCATTCAAGCTGCTTACTCTTTGGCACCAGTGTGTGATTCAAATCTCTTTGTCTCTCTCTCTGTCTGACAGAAACATTTCAAGATTAAGTAATTATGACTAAAGCTGCCTCTAAATAAGGGTTTTCCCTCCTCACAGCTGCCATATTGCCATCACCATTAAACTCCGTCCTTCTGGGATAAAGAGAGGACACAGTGAGACACAGCTGATCCGCAGAGGTCAGACGTTCTCTGACCCAGATCCCCTGCAGGAGGACATGGAGGTCCTGCGTAGGTCCTCTGTGTTTGCTGCAGAGGTCCTGGATGTATTTGACCGGTCGTTGACTGAGAAGGAGCTGGTGTCCCAGTCTAAAGCCTTGTGCAGAGACTACATACTGTCCAGACTCAACCAGAATGGACTCGGATGGTCCAAAACTGAACTCAACTTCTCTCCCTCAAATGCAGCGCTGGCTGAGGTGTCTTTGGTGCTTCTCTGTCTTGGTAAGAGAAACCAAAAAATGTGTTTTAAATAAGGCAAAAATTACATCTTTTATAGCAACCTTCAAGGGTCTAGTCGTTATTTCCTCCTGTACTTTTAACCTCATATATTCAGGAGAGGATAGCTCAAGTAAGATGAAGTGTCCACATTACAGTTGGTTCTTTGATTTCTTTCAGTTTGCCTCAGTTTGTTATTTGAAGTTGTCATTTAGGACGTATGTCTCAGTCTTAATATTTTAATATAAACATATAGTTTAAACATAATTCTTTAAACCAGATAAGATTCAGAGAGAGCATGCCCGAGCAACGGCTGCACAGCCCTCAGACTTTATTTATTTAAAGTATTTTATTTATAACTTGTATAGACAGAGGAGAGACGGCAGGACATGAGAGGGAGAGAGCAAGGGATGCTACAGAGGTTTCAGTCTGAGGACTGTGCAGTTGTCTGTATCTTAACTGTGAGTGAAAGACAGTGCAGACATTTTGAATTTGTTCTGTGTTTTTCATTTGGGTCTGGGTCTCATACACTGAGTGTTTTTGTAGTGTTTTGGATCACCATCTGGTTACATTAAGAAATCCTTTCTAAATTATGGATCCAAATATGTGCTAAATCATGTATTTGAGTTACTAAAACTAACAAATGGATGGAAGTGAAAACATACCTTCCTTGGTGGAGGTAATACCTACGGCAACATACAATAAAATGAGAGGACCAAATGATAAGTAAATTAAAGTCTTGTATTTGAGATTTTAAAAAGCTTTTTGAGTCCTCCTGGCAAAATACAGATTCAGTGTAACAGCGCTTGCACAGATTAATGAAACACTAAAAGACAAACTCTCAAAAGTTAAATTATTGAGTGCGTTTCCAGCAGCAGATTTAGATGAAACCTACATTTTATGTCCAAGACTTTAAAATTCAAAACTTAAATTCCATTCACAGGAAATGACACGCTCTCCAATCGAACCCAATATTGATCAGCTTTAGAGGAATCAATAAATTCTCATTATCTAACTAGTGAGAGCTGACTGTTCTGACGGTGATATGATCACTGCTCTTGGGTCTAAAAAGCCCGATTACTGCTTTCTTATCTACTTTTAGATAATGGTAGGCTGAGAATGGAGATGACTCAACAGAGCTGGAAAAAATAATTGATTCATTTGAAACTAGACCGAATAACTCTTTAGACTCGACTCTTAAAATGATTTCCACAAACTACTCTGTATATTTCACGCTGTGATGAGCTCAGGACTCACTTAAGACGGCAGCTAAAGTGCCCCTGAGTCTTTTTAAGAGACATACATGTGTTACTTTAACATCCTGACAGCTCTCCGCTAGAGGAGCAGAATAAATAGCTGGAATCAGTTGAATTACATGATAGTTTATATAACGTTTTACATCTTTTAAATCATTGGTTTAAACTGAATCTGTGTTTTGGTTTCTGTGTCATCCATTCACACTAACTGCTATCTCAGACTTTTTGATGCTTTTCTCTCTTGCTCTTTTTAAAAAAAAATTTTTTTAAATCTGCTCTCCCTCTGTTACCAAGGCGACGAGCTGGAGTGTATACAGCCCAGCTTGTACAGGAACGTGGCGCGGCAGCTCAACATTTCTGTTGCCATGGAGAGCATGGTTTCAGATGCCTTCATCGGCGTGGCAACAGAGATCTTCTCAACAGGTACACGGCTGTTGCTGAAGGTGATGATGATGGTTATGATTAGGATGTTTGCTGTTCGAGGTGGAAACTAAGCATGTAGTCTTCAGCCAAAGGAGATCTGCCAGCACAGGAAGTGATTTACACTTCCATGGTGTCTCAGGCTACCGATGGAAGTGATTAAACAGGTGTGCCTCTGCAGTTTCCATTGGGTTCTTTTGGCTGAGAGGTGCTTCCAGTGAGAGTGAGTGGGTGTGAATCATAACGTAGGTGGAGTGAGATCTAAAACACATAATTGCTCCTACAGCTATCTCGAGTCACTAAGTTTAGACACTTTCCATCCAATCTAACTGCTGATCGTGTGCTATGTAATTCCTTGAAAATCTTTGATGTAATTTTCTTTAATCATTATGTCTGAATCGCATACATGATCTTCTCTACTTCACAATTTTCTTTGTCTTTATTTAAATAACCAAGAACGTAACTGTGGATCTTTTGTGCCGTTATAAAAAAATCTCTTTAGACTAGGCTGTATGATCTGTCTTCTTGAAGGTTTCTGGACTTAATCTTGGTCTTTGCCACTTTTCATAACCCTTCTGGTCCAGTGTCGTGACCATATAGACTAGAAATCTGTTGTTTTGAGGACATTGTGAGGTGTTATAAAACCTTTTAGCCATGCAAGCAGCGAAACTCCAGGGACAGCGTTGTCTTTCTCCTATGACACTTGGGTCCAGACTGAAATATCTCAGCAACTTACCTGATGAATTATCATGACATGACGTTTGCATTTTTTGAGTGAAATGTCTCAACACCTGTTGAATAGATTGAATTGGATGAAATCTGGTACATTGATGTCCCCCACATGATAAATCGTAATCACTTTAATGATCGAGTGTAGTGTTTCCCGATTTTATAATTTATTAAACTTAGTGATATTTTATGGATATTTCATATTATTTTAAAACTGTACAATGAACCCGAATAGGGATCTCAGTAACTGAAAGAGGTTTGTGTAAAAAGAGTGATTTGGATGAATTTTGAGCAGATTATTTCCTGTTTAGGGAACTTTTTATACAATTCTGTCTGTATGATGCATCATTCTCAACAATCATACAGACTTGACAGGCTTCTTCTATTTTTAAGGATGATAAAGGTCTGACATGAGCATGTTAAAGATTTAGAAGATGGTAATGGACCTGTAATTGTATAGTGCCTTTCTAGTCTTCCGACCACTCAAAGCTTTTACACTACGTGTCACATTCACCCTTTCACACATATTCACTCAGTGATGGCAAAGTCCATCGAACAGAAACTAACATTCATACACATTCACACACCGATGCACGGCATCAGGAGCAATTTGGGGTTCAGTATCTTGCTCAAGGATACTTCAACATGTGGCACCAGGGGCTGGGGATCGAAACCACAACCTTCCGATTTAGGAATGACCCGCTCTGCCTCTGAGCCACAGCCGCCATAGATCCAGCATTCTGTGAAAGGTGACAGCTGCGTATATTTATGACACGTGCTGATCTGGAAATGTACGAAGGAAGCCTTACAAACATTTCCAGTAACAGTCGACGGTCGCTTTACTAAACTTTAATTTACACTCTTCTAACTGTAGCAATGTGATTTCCTGTTCATGTCACAATTAAACCTGATCGACTGTCCTGAGCGAATTGTGAGTGAATAATAAATAAGCAATTGAATGATTTCTGGTTAAATCCTTGTTCAGTCTAGGTCTTGAGAGAGATCAGTCGAGCTTTGTCTCAACTTGAATCGAGTCGTGTTAAGGCCCTTTTTTAGGCTTTAGGTCTAAACTTGTTTGTGCTGGCTCTTGGTTTTAAGTTGTCATGACAACAGATCTGTTTTGTATATTATTCAAAGGATCACTGACATTTTGAAGTATCCAAATAAAAAGAGTGACTATGTGTTCTGTATGAGCCTTCGGGATAGATTAGATGGTCTGACCGCAATGCGATGCACAACTAAAATTTGGCTCCTTTCCAGGAAAGATCAAAAACAGACTCGCTTGATATAATTTTCATGCCTGTGCTCTGGCAAAGCTTTCGCTTGTTTGGACGTCACAGGGGTGCAATTTTTGGAAACGGCGTGGGATTCCTGCTGAAGAATAACAAACTGGTGAACCCAGGCTGCCCCAGCCTTCTGGGATGGGTTGAAACCTGGATATAAATAGAAAAGTGCATCTAAGATTGTTTTTCTTGCTGTCCGGAATTTGTTTTATAACTACTTTAGCTTTTTATTTTTTACATTCCTTCACAGAGGAATGATAAGTCCAGTGACCACATCATACTTTTTTTTGGAGGCGGTTTAACAGCCATCTGTACTGTGGTCTTCCTCAGTAAAATCAACATGGCTTGTCTCTCCTCCATCTATCTTTGCCTGCCTCCCACTTCTGTTCTTTCTCTTTCCGTCCTCCTCTCCTCCAGCTTTATCCCTGACAATCTTGTCTCTATTCTTGGCCTGCTTCTCAGTAGGGAGTGAGACGTGACGTACTCTGACAGCTTCCGTGGACAGTTATCTCATTTAAGCTTGCCCAGAGCACTATCCCCTTATAGCCACAGTCAGCCACTGTAGGTCAGCTCTGAGGAACAGTTATGACAATGCAAGCCGGCCTAAGGAGGCTAATGCCATTAGGCCCTGCACTCCATCACTGATGGTCGTTTTAACAATCCCTACTGCTCTGAAACCTATACCTGGAAAGGGCCGGATGCCCTTAATTATCAGACTGGATTGAGGACAAAGAATCTGCCCTTTTCCAGATTTATGACTCTCGATTGCTTCTTTGTGGTGAATGCAAAATTAATTTTTTGAACCTTTTGCCCTCCTCACTGTAACCGCGTCAGTGTTCACCCACCACTCGCCAAAGGCGAAAAAAACCACAGTCGCACCCTCTTTAATTTACAACTGGCACAGTAAGACGTGTTATCAGCTACATTAACACAAATGCAGGTTTGTTGACTTAAACCTGATATTTACAGTTTATTTCAGTACAAGGTCCACCGGCTGCCCCACATGCTTCACTCCAGGTCACAGAACATGAAACAGACTGTAAGGAAAGAGAAACCATAGAGGAGATTGGTGTTAATGCCACGAGAGCAGGAAAGGAGTGTTTATGTTGGGATAAATATGGCAGTTTATTGATTCTGGTCAGGAAATTCTGTCCGCTTGGAGGCTTGACTCATGTCTTCTGGATAAAGTGTGATTTTCTTTTTTGCTTCTCACTTATCAAACAACTGCTCTGTGACTGAGAGACAGAATCAATATCAGCTTGAATTACTGAAGCTTAAACATTCTCTCATCCAAATATGTTTTAAAGCATATAAAAATATCAGCTTTGACTAATAATTTGTATCTAATTGCTTTTTTTTAGTTATGTAAATTAAATTAATTATGTTATTGTGGCAACTTAGTAAAGTATTGAATACAAATATCTTAATCTTTATTTTTTTTCCAAATCTTAGGACATTTTGCCTAATACATGTCTTTTTTCATTGAACTTAAAGGTCCAGTGTGTAACATTTAGGAGGATTAGGGCAAGAAATGGAATATAATATTCCTAGGTATGTTTGTGTTTTTTGTATTAGTGTATAATCACCTGAAAGTAAGAAAAATTTTGTTTTTGTTACACAATGAGCTGCTTATATCTACAGAGGGAGTGGGTTGCCTTCCATAGAGGCCACTATTTCTACAGTCGACCAGAACAGGCAAACCAAGGGTTTTTTTTAGGGGTTTTGTGGCTACCGCAGTTTCTCCTGCATGCTTGAAAAGGGTGGAGTTGCATTTGACAGCATTTGATACCAAACTTGGGTGGCAACCATTGACAGTATATATAAGGTGGCAACATATTTGTGTAAGTTTGCATATTGGACCATGATTGGCACCAAACATGTGCTGCTCGTATGGACACGTCTAATATACAGATTGGGCTGAAACTAACAGTTATTCTCATTATCAGTAAATACAATAATTAATCACAGTTTTCCAATGCCCAAGATGACATCTTCAAATGTCTGTTTTTTTTTTACTGTATTCAGTTTAGAATAATAAAAGAATAAGGAAACTAGAAAATATTTACATTTGAGAAGCTGTAAACAGATAATTTTGGCATTTTTTCATCAAAGCGATAGAAATCAAATATAATCATCGAAATAGTTGGAGAGAAATGTTCTACTCCTTAATCTAAACGGAGAGAAACTTCAGCAGATGAATTTGAAAACAGCTTCTGCACAGTGAAGCAACAATAAGTAAAACACATTTTTGAGCTTGTACATCTATCGATAGACATAATAAAGTCATGAAACATAACCCTGTGATGTCTCTTTCTCTCTGTAGGTATAACGTGGGGTAAGGTGGTATCCATGTACGCAGTCGCCGGAGCTCTGGCAGTGGATTGTGTTAGACAAGGACATCCAACCACTGTTCATATCTTAGTGGACAGTTTGGGTCAGTTTGTCCGCAAGTTTCTGGTTCACTGGCTGAAGAGACGGGGAGGATGGGTGAGTGGCCGCTGCTGTACGTGCTGATGCTTATGAGCTGTATGTGAAGAACAGATTTTTATATGATTAATGCCGCTGGAAATGTGACATTTAAACAAGCTGACATTTGAGATGACGAGAGAGAAAATAACCACAGACAACAAACTTGTCTATGACATTTCTCTTGCTGAAACTAGATGATGAAATGATCCTGTAATCTTGTTTATGGATCAGACCTCAGTTTGCTTTCATAAGCTCTGATGGTCGTTAGGTATGTGAATCTGATGGTAGCTTGCTCATACTGTAGCTTCCTGTTGGCTCAACTAATGAAAATGATTGCAGTGGTATATTTATTTCTTTATTTCTTTATTTTTAGGTGCAGCACTTAAGTTATTTTTATGCTTGACTCAAATAAGATTAGTTTATAAATCAGACATCAGACATAACTTTGAATGTGTTTGTTTGCTCAGTGATTTAAAAATAACAAGAAAGAATAACCTCATGTCTTGATCATTTTGGTGAATTTTATTTACAGCTAATAGCCTAATAAAACTACAGATGTGTTTTGGTGTGAAGCTTTCATCAAAGCATACAATATAATACATGAAATTCACCAAAATTAAACAATACATGAGGTTGTTCACCAGCTTTACTTTTTAATTAGTTTTTTTAATTTTCCACTGAAAAAACAGTTGAAATCATGATGTGAATCTTTTTTGGGTCTGTACCAAACAAAAATGTCAGAGCATCTCTTCAGAGTCACAGCACTTCATTATAATTATAATGTTTGGTCACATTTTACCTTTTTTGTTTTTTTAATTGCACCTTCTGCAGTTATGCAATTTTTATAATATTTTGATTAATTGTGCAGCCCTAGTTTCCTCCTCATGATAGTTGAACTGTATTTGTTTTGAAGGTCCAGTGTAAAACATTGAGGAGGATCTACTGGCAGAAATGGATTATAATATTAATAAGTGTGTTTTCATTATAAACACCTGAATATGGGAATCATTATGTTTTTGTTACTTTAGAAAGAGACATTTTTATCTAGAGATGTGGTAGGTTTCCTTACATGGTGTCCGCCATGTTACAGTAGCCCTGAATAGACAAACCAAACACTGGCTCTAGATGGGGCTTTTGCATTTTCCACAAGTTTTGCAGCCACCGTAGTTTCACTTCACAGCCCATAATATATATATATGTATTAATGTTAAACCTTGATGTTTCATTATTGTCTGATTTTTAAAATATCCATGTCCTTTTATCAGGCGGAGATCACAAAGTGTGTGGTGAAGAAGGATCTCACCCCCGAACACCACTGGCTATCCTCTACCATGGAGTCCCTGAAGTACTTCCTCACCACGATGTACATCTACATCATGAAAGAACCGTGAACGGCCGAGCCAGAGCGCACAGGAGGAGTCGTCGTCATTGTTGGATAGGAGATTAAAATCTCAGACTTGTCAATAAACGATGGAGTGGGGATGGTCACTGTGCTTGATGGGGACTGAGCCTGCCAGCAGATATCCATCTGTCGCTGAATGGCCATCAACAAATGTTTCATCAGCATCATGTTTGTGTTATCAGATAAGTCTGTAAGTGATTGCCCTTCATCCAAAGAGTAGTCACTGTGACATTTAAGAGCATAAATGGCAATGGAACAAGTTTGTGTCACTCCACCTCTTCTGCATATTTTCACACTGCTTACACCAGTGCAGTACACCAGGCTTCTCCAGTGTTGTGGCTGTAACGTATGACGGTGTTTCAGGTTGAATGTGAGCAACGGGAGGCTGTTTGCACTCCTGAGATAAAACAGTTCAATGCTTTCATGTGACGTTTGTCTCCAGAAATATACCTGAAGGAGAAATGATGGCGAAAGCCATGTTTGTAATGATAATTGATGCTCAGCTGGCTGGGTCTTAATAGATATCAGATGATGAAGAAAGGCGTTTCTCTCACGAGTGATTTTACACTTTAGAGACCGATGTCAGGTGGTATCAACTTCATGGGATCGATTTACATTATTGTAATTTACCAAAGCACAAATGGTGTCTCTTTCCAAATATGATCCAATATGTTGTGACCAATTTTGCAGTTTTAGACACTGTTGACCAAGAAATGTTGGGTCTAATTTTGCCCAATTTTGGCCAAAGACCTTAAGGACAGAAGAGTATGTGCTGCATCCACATATTTTGGTGGTACTGATTTCCTTTTTAACCTGTAAATAGCTTATTTATTTTTTTATTTTGATCAAGACTTTAACAATTGAAGCCACTGCAGTATAAAAAAACACCACTACAATGGCTCTTCAGGATGATTGTGTGGTATGTTTGATAGTTGTCACTAAGTATTAATTTATAAATGCGTGTCTGAATGTATTTTTTAATCCATAATAAACTTAAAATCTTCACCCATGTAGGCTACTCATGTTGATTTCATGATCATCTTTTCCACTGAGCTGGCAGTCTTGCAGCTTTTTTATGGGATAATCTTGACATCTCTTTATGAGTCGCAGGAGCTAAAGGGAAACCTGATAGATTACATAAAACAACACAATGCTATAGATAAAAAATTAAGTGAAGACAAAGAAACACAATATAGATGAAATAACTTTCATTTATTTTAATCATCTACCCGTATGCCACTGAACCTGTCGACTGAAAGACATAAAACAAACGTGGACATAATCACAGTAACACCCAATATGAAAACAACTCTGACTTCATTTTACACTCAAACACTCAAAAACAGTATTGACTCCTTACTTTAGCTTTTAATCTTAATATAATAGTGCAATGAAAGTTAAAGATAAGAGGACAACGTGCTTAACATTATTTAATCAGTGCTTTATGAGCTCTTGTAGCTATAAGATTAAATATCTGGACAATAAATATTAAGATAACGCAAGCACCCATACGCAACTGAGGCCATTAAGTGTAACAACATAATGGAAATGCATTATATGAATATGAAGAATAATGAAAGCTCCACAGGGACCCTTATTTTTTTAGATTAGGCAATGCCCCATTATTACTGTATGCATTATAACCCCAGTTTAAGCTTAAATTATTTTAACAGGTACTCTGATATGGCACCATCACTCCTTTACCATTATAGGATCCCACCAGTGCATAGCTGTACATGTGTTTACATAATCTGACTCATCTGTGATTATTGATCGAGCTTCTTTTAGCGACGTTTAAAATGTTTATGTACAAGAAGAATGCTAGCCTGCTGGGTCAAGATGCTCGACGGTAGGTGATGTGCAAGTGCTGCATCAGTGCCTGGCTGTCTGTTGCCATGGAAACTGTCTGCTCCAGCCTCCCATCTGGTCGCAGCTGAAACACTCTTGAAATCTGAAAGATGGAAAAGAGCAGGTGAGGAGACTGGCACAAAGGGAGCAAAAAAAAAAAAAGTTACTTTGATTTAAATAACTTCCAGAGAAAGGTTCTGTTGACTTTGTGGGAAGCATTTGATCTTAACGAATGAATTGAAGTAATTAATGCTGACGACGAATGCGTGATCAGAGATAATCTGTTTTACCTGCTGTACATGCGGCTCCCTGGCAAAAGAGATTCTGGCCACAGCCTGGCTCTGCAGGTTCAGCTGTTGCCCTGTCAGCTCTCCCTCCTCAATCTCCACCAGACCTGCACCAAAAGATAACCAAAGCGTAGACAAGACAGTACGCTAGCCATTAAAACTCATCACACTCACACTCTCACACACTCACACCCTTAAAAATATACATTGGAAATTGTTTTAAAGCCGTTTAAATCGTTAAATTCATGACCTACATTGCACAAAGACAGCAAAAGTAAGACAAAACAGAGATAAAGCGGTTTTGTTGTGTGTGTGTGTGTGTGTAATTGCCACATTCATGTTTCTGCATTGAGCTGTCACTGTGACCCTGAGTTACATTGACTATAACGAATGCAAAATACATTGAGAAAAACATTTTGCATATCCACATTAAGCAACTGATTCAACTACCTGAGTTCTGTGCCATGATGAATGCCACTCTGTTGGTTCCCGGCTGCATTCGAATGAAGCCACACTCCCTGTGCATCGGCTTCTTGCTCTCTGCGTGGAAGGCATTGAACCTGCAACAGTGAGGAATCAGCTGAAGTCTGTCAAACATGGTTTCTAAATAACAGGAATCAGGCATCAGAGTTTGAAATTCTAGTCTCGACAAAAGAGATAGATACTTTATTTATCCTGAGGGAAATTCAAGACCCTTAGAGTTAGTTTTACTTACCAGAAAATCTAGTTTGGTTACATAAGAGTGACTAATACATCTAGTCACTGTTCTATAGTTAAATAAATAACACTCAGTGCTTTGTTCTATAATACTGAATTCAAATGTTCTGACTGGTGGACGGTTTGGTCTGGTATTTTTCAGCTTGTACCGTTTATATTGTGTCTTGTGCAGAGTAGATTTACAATAAAGTTGAATTAAAACCTCTTTTGTGAGATAATTCATGGCAGTGGGTAACAAAAACCACAAACAAACCAACTGTCAAAGCAAGGACCCGCCCTCTTAAAGATGAATGTACCTAAAATTGTTACTGTGATAAAGTTTAAAAGGGTAACACCCTCTGAAAACGTGGCTTTCGCTGACCCCCAGTGGTCAAACTTCTTAGCTTGCTGCAGTTCTGCACTGGTTTGCTCAATACCTGAGTAATCAGTGATGGGTGAGGTTACAGGTGTGACAAAGTTCACTTCTGACCACACCCATCAGCGATGCTGGGTATGGTCACAGGTGAAACTGGCTTGAAAGCCTACATAACTTACATAAAGTTGATGACTGGTTGTCCCACATGGCTGAAGTTCAGTGTTTCTGAGTAGTGGAAAGGTTTTATGGTAGGAAAACAGCCCTCCCCGGGTTCATCTGACTCCCAGGTACCCAGAAGCCAGTCTAGAGGGAGGAGGACTGGGTTCAACTCCACTGGAGGTAAAACACACAAAACAGTTATATTACTTTACATTAATAGGAAGTTTAGATTTATTATCAGAGAAGAAATTATTTAATATAATTTGAAGTAAATATCAGTAAAAAAAACAAAACATCTGGAATCATGCGACAGGACAATTTACGAGTCAGCTGACATTACAGAATAAATATCTTATCTAGTAGTAAATGTTATTAACTGGATAAAAGACATTGTGAAACAGCTCCGGTGTAACTAATAATCCACATTAACAATGGCTCTGTCCTATTCAACAATAGTCAACAATACCAGGACCCTGAAACTAAAACATGTCAAAATGCCTTCAATGAAAAAGGCCTATTCTGTACAAGAATATGGATATATAACCTTTAATTAAATCAGGTAATCTCATCAAGATCTCTTTTGTAAAAGAGACAGTAAATTAAAAAAAAAGACAAACAAACGCACCTGGACAAGACAAATAAATACACATACACACAATACACAGCCATACAAACTGAACCAACCAAGGTAACAATTTGACACGTCAGGAAAAAAAAGTGTTTGATTTAGTTTTTTTCTTTCATTTAAAAATCTTAATCTTTTATTCTGAGTTAAGTCTGTTATTGTGATATAGAGATTCAGAGTTTCTATCAAGGCCAATTAAAGTATCGGTCAATAATGGGAATGAGATTTATTTCATTATATTATTCTGATAAAGAATGATATACAATATATATCGTCAGTAATTATTATTATTTCTTTTGAATTCTTCATTTTGTTCTACTTTGTACTTTATGTTCTATGAAAGTCAACATATGTTTGTTAAGTTCTTGATTTACTTCACTAGAAAAAAAAAACAGATGAACATTTAAGGATCAGAACTGTTTGTTTTTGTTGTGTTAACAATAGTGACGTCAGATTTGTTTTGATCAGAGCTGTGAACCATTAAATTATCCTTTTTTGCCTTTTTTAACCTCCGGTGTGAATAAAAAATGTGTTTTTATTATCAGTAATCTAGATGCTATCGGACATGAGAAGCAGAGCATTATTGGTAATTGTATTGGCTGGGGGGGATAAAATAAATTTGTACAATAAATCTAATTTGTCACTTTTACGTAAAGCACTTTTTAATGCATGAATTGTGCTACAGAAATAACGTGTATTATTATTATTATTATTATTATTATTATTATTCATTATTATCATCCATCATCATCATCATCATCAAAACATTGCCTCACAGTTGGGTAACCGAAGGTTGGTGCCTCATACATCTAATGTTGGCTTTATATAAACAGCCAATGGTACACCCCGTATACTGTCAATGGTACACCCCCATACACTGTCAATGGTGCACCCCCATACACTGTCAATGGTACACCCCCATACACTGTCAATGGTGCACCCCCATACACTGTCAATGGTACACCCCCATATACTGTCAATGGTACACTCCCAGTTCTTGCAGCAGCAGTGAGGCAGAAAATCCACATTCACCATCTTTCGACAGTAGGTGGCAGTAATGCTACAGTATGCTCCACAAGAAGAAGAACACAGAAAAAACACAGAGGAAGGTGACTGTTTGACATCGCACTCTCTTATAAAATCGAAACTCTGCAGACAAGACACCATTGAGTATCGATCCGCCGATCATAAATATTAGGATTCATTCTTTGACAGATAACAGAGAGCGGAGTCTGTCCGGTTGCAACGTGTTTACTATCACACAAACTAACGTTAGCTAAAATTAGCTAGCTTTCGTTTTCAAGGATAAAATCATAGGTTACACCATATTTCTCAACTGTGGGCTTAAGTTGGATCTGAAAATGTCTAAAGACAGTGTTACAGACAGTTTCCGTTTGTACGTTAATCATCATCCTACCTGTGTGATTCATAGGACACGCCATTGATCAATCAAACTGCAGTCCAGTGAGAATAAATAATATTCGGCCGGTAAAGTTAAAAGCTACAATGTCACTAAATTTATACACTGCGGCTGCGTGGATCTAGTGACGTACCATAGAAAGGAATCATGGGAAATGTAGTTTACACAGTTAAAGCCTTAAATGTATGTAAAATGAACCTTAAATAAATCAAAGTGGACCCTTTCTGAATGAGTTGGCACACACACTGAGGAAGGAGAAGTGTTTGATAAAATAAAGCACACTTTATTGACATCTTTCAGTGCACGAAGCGTGGGCCATACGACAATATATGCTCCTTTATTTCAAAACTAGTCTACTTATACACGAGAGGCACGTGGCCTGTGTTTTATAAAGTCACTGCAGTGAAAAGCAAAGAAAAAATCCTGAAATGCATGCACTGTTCCAGGTGTCCTGCATCACTTTTTATTCTGAGGATCTGGTCCCCTAAGCCTTGCTCTTTTTGCAGTTCTTGAGAGCGTCTGCCAGGGCATTCAGTGCCATGTCAGCATTAGTCTTCTCGCAGTTGTATCCCATCAATCCAATCCTCATCACCTAATGAAAAGAGAGGTGGAAAGTACATTGAATGAGAGCCTGTAGTGACTCAGCAGCATTATTCAGAGAGCTGTAAAAACACCAGACTGATGAGATTGCTCTTGTTATAACTGTTGAAAGTGGTTTAGTCTGGGTGTCTGGTTTAATTATTTCTTATGTAAACACACTTGTTTGTATATTGTAACCTGGAATATTTCCCTGTTTATTTTAAAACACCCACCGCTGTTAAGATAATGAGACTGAAGGTCACATCTAGAATAGCCACCATAAAGGTCTGCAACCATATACGGCAAAAGGCATAAATGTGTCCACTGTACAACTCACCATGCCGATGGAAGGGCCCAGGCCTCCTGTCATCTCCATCTGGTGGTGTTTCATGATGTAGGCCAGCAGCTCCCTCCACTCGTAGCCATCGGGGATGGCAATGGTGGTGACGGAGGGAAGCCTCAAGTCCTGCAGGACATGTGACGAAATGACTGTGGTCACGACATTGCAACACCAATGGGGAACGTAATGTGTAACATAAACAATCCTACAGACTCTGATACTGATTATTTGTGTGTATTTTAGATTTATATTCTATATTAGAGTTTTGTTTCTTGCGGGTAACCCCTTTGTTGTCCTTCTGCACATAAGACTTTATGTCTGTCTCACCCTTTCAGGGATGAAAAGCTTGAGGCCCAAGTCCTCCAGTCCTCTGTACAGGTAGGCTGCCACCTCCTTGTGTTTCTTCCAGGACTCCTCCAGCCCCTAGAGGGAGACAAAGATCAGTGGAGTTATGTGATAATCAGTCAAGCAGTTAGAAGAGGGCAATGCCAACACTGTCAACACAAAACTACTGCACTATTCAGATTAATAGAGCTATGTCCATTTTCTAGCACAATGAAAACACTGCTTCTTCCTCACTTTAAACGTAAAGGTGGTTTGAAGTTGATATAATGCTGCCAATATAAGTGATTGGCAAAATAAAAGTCTGTTAGGCCTCATAAATAATGTGGTGAGTGCACAGCCTACAGTTTGTCCCTGTAACTCTCTGCTGTAATATAAAGAGAGTGCATAAAGATGATTTTGACAAATATATTGTAAACATGGGCAGTCAGACGTTATAAATATTCTGGTCTTACTCAGATCTAGGAGGGTTCTGGGGCTCCCAGTTTACGGCAACTATATGCAATATTTAACAAACCAGTTTATATAATAAAGTGCCTAAAAATCTGTACATAATTTGGGAAAAACAAAATAATTATCCTCTAGCTGTTTGTATCTAACTGTTCTTCGACTGTCTTCATCATTTTGATACCAGGACTCAATAAATAATGAAGATGAATAATTTTCACAAAAGAGGCCAAAATTATCTGGCATTATTTTTAAGTTACATAACAGCATTTACTATGGTGGAGTAGAGTTCACAAAATTAATGTTTATTTTGTTATGTCCAATATCCATAAGATAGTTAGCCAGCTAGTTTGCTCACTGAGGTGACAAAACTGAATGAAACACGACACACATGAGACAATAGGTGGATCTATGTATATTGATATTTCCCCTCAATAATAGAAGTTTAGCTCCGGTCCAGTCAGAAGGGCTGAGGGGAAATGATACATAATTGAAGTTATTTTAAAAGCCTGAATGATTTGAAGCTTTTGAGAAAACATTCAGGGCTGGAACTTCCTGCTCTGCCCCTGATTGTAAATGTGAATAATTGTAAACAAAGATAAGATAGATAAGTCTAGAGGTTGTGAATGTCTTTCAGTAAAATAACCATAAAGTGGTGAAATGTTCCTTTACCCTCTCAGCAAGAATTGCCAGACTCTCTCTCAGGGCGAAAAATCCGGACACTGGACCAGTGTGGTGGTATCTAAAACCCAGAGCACACGTGATCGGATGTTATTCGTATACCAAACACTGTTGTTATACATTGATATGAAGCGTTCCAGAACAATGAAATGCCTGAAAATATGTTTTATTCTAATTTTACTGTCTGTATCACCCACAATCAGCAGTTAAAGTATGTTGGTGGTATGAAGAGAGTAACTAATAATAAATAATACTTACAATCTGGCTGGTTTGCCATCACAGCCCCAGTAGTTTGACAAATGTGTCATATCGAAGAGGTAGGATACTGGTTTTGTTTTCCTGTTAAACATCTTGTGGCTGTGAGAGGAAGAAAAGCTGGCTTTAATGACTTTTTGGTCTCATTTATAATGCAGTTGTAACAATTTATGACTCATATTTGGAAACATGCACAAACAGCCCACAGAGTCCCTCCTTACCATGCTCTCTCATTAAAGGAGATGGGTGCTGTGCCAGGAGGTGCATTCAGAGCCTTCTGAGAACCCGTGTACAGGATGTCAATATCTGGGGGCATAAGAGGCAGATTATATCACACACAAGCACGTGGTAGCAGGCAGTGGAATTTAATCCTTCATCATTGTCTTACTTTGCTTGTCCATAAAGATTGGTGCTGCACCAAGAGATGCAACTGTGTCAACCAGGAAGAGGCAGTTATGTCTGTTGGAGATATGACGGGAAGCAGTGAGACATATTACATCACATTAAATGAAATTGTTAATTATTTCTGCTGTTTAAGGCTCACTTTCTGCAGATGTCTCCAATGCCATCCACTGGGTGACAGAGGCCAGCAGAGGACTCTCCATGTGTGAGGAAAAACAGGACAGGCTTGTGCTTTTCTACGGCCTACAGAGAGACGTAAAAAGGAGTTTAGTCACTTATGTGCTCTTGTTAATGACAGTGTAACTGTAACAGTCCTGTATTCAGCATAATAGTTAAGAGATTGTGCCTACCTGTTCAATTTCCTTATTGCTGAAATATCCTCCAGGTGTTTTTACCATTCTATGTACATTAGCACCTAAAGATTAAAAACGTGCGATCAGTAATAGATAGATAGATAGATAGATAGATAGATAGATAGATAGATAGATAGATAGATAGATATCCCAGTCACTGTAAATGTGCTTTGGAGACCCAATGGATGCGTGCGTAAAAACCGTGCGTAAAGACGTACCCATTCTTTCTGCGATTTCTGCAACGCGCTCTCCCCAGATTCCGTTGACGGCGACGAGCACGCTCTCTCCGGGCTCCACCGTATTGAACACGGCACACTCCATGGCCGCGTGCCCGGAGCCGCTCATAGATATCGTCATGTTGTTCTCCGTCTGAAAGGCGTACTGGATCCCTCGTTTGATATCATTCATGATCTGAGAAACACAATGACAATGTGAAGATTTTTGTTTATAATTTTTTTTAATAGGTATTTTCATTAATTACTTTTAGTGGTTTCAGTGGGTGGATACACTGTAGCCCGTGCGCAATTACGCACAAACTATTGATCTCATATAAATATTTATTTTTTCTGTTTATTATAAAATCTGAAAAAAGTAGAACATTGAATTGTTAAAATGAATAGTTGGAGTACTACAATCAACTTCAAATGTTTGATCTAATTGGAAAAATATTTAGCTAAATCTATTAAAGCAAAATTAATATTACTATTATCTTATAAGTTAAATGTAATAGGCTGATAAACTACTTACTAAGTTAATATTTCCTGTATTCCAAGTTTTATTTGACTAGTAGTAAAAGACGAAATGGATCAATGCCTCTAAACTACCCAAGTTCAGTACTTGAGTAAAAATGCTTATTTCCACCTTTAAGTAATTAGAATCCAGTAAATAATAAAGTAATAATTAGTCTGCGTTTGAATCAAAGTGTTTACCTCATACATTTCTGGATGCAGGTGACCAATAATCGGTTTGGCACCTACAGCTAAGATACGAGGAGGAACGTTTGAGGGTCCCGGTCCGAACAGGTATCGCAGTGGAGCTTCCAGCGGCCGGAGCATGCATGCCGGCGGCGGGATGGTAACGGAGGACATGGAGCGGTCCAGTCGCTGCAGCAGGGGCGCGCTCCTTGATGCCAGCGGACTGTCGAGGGCCGCTGCTGCCTGCTGGGCGAGGAGCGCGCTGCGGCTGAACAAAGCCCGCTGCATCACGGCTGGTGGCCTGGTTCCTGAGAAGAACTGCACCGAGTGAGACGGAGAGACTGAATCTGACTGCGAGTTTTGGGTGAAGATTTAAGACAAACAGGTCTTTGACCTGTTGGCCACGGGGCGGTGTGCCTCACCGTGTGTGCGCCCACCCAACCCAACCCAACCCTTGACTTCCAATAGGAGACACAATGGCAAACCAGGTTATTAAATGGAAACACGTTTGTGTGAGATTGTTATCTGCAACTGGCGCAAACATTTCAATGTGTAAAAGTTTAACTTGTAAATTAAAAAATACTCAAATAGCTTCTGAGCAGGTGGTTATCAAGGCCTATTTCCCATTTGGACTATCAAGTGGAAATATACAAAACAAACCATGTTGAATTATTTTATTATTTAGACAATACAGAGCCCACACTTCAAATGCGACAAGGACGACTTTTTCCAAGCCAGTATTTGAATTTAATTTCTTCCCCCAAATGCAAAGACTCTCTTGGATCGACCAGGACTGGTTTCTGTGACTCATTATTGGTCTGGACTCATAACACCTGACTCTTGAACTCTTGGGGAGAAGTGAGGACCTGTACTTGGCAGCTGAGAACCGGTTCAGGTCAGTTTGCAGGTGGTTTGTTGGTTTTGTCTGCACTTCCAGTCACGCAGCAACACTGGGTTTGTAAAGAGGAGTCTCCTCTCAGAGAGCCAATCTGCTCTCTCAGAGGAGGGGGGCAGCCACACACACACACACACACACACACACACACACACACACACACACACACATAACACACACACACACACACACACACACACACACACACACACACACACACACTAATACACACAGAGAGACATGATAATACACACGTGTGTTTTCTTGTTTCAAATGTTTTTCAAATGTATTTCCATACAAAATGTCACATGGCTCAAATTTTTTTTTATCTACATAGGAAAGGGAGATGGAATAGAAATTATTGATTAAGATTGATAAAGTTGAAACATTGATGCACATCAGAATGGATCTCAAATTTGATTGACAGCTAAACTTAACAAAAACAACTATTTTTTCTCAATTCAAATTAGAGATAGAGGATTACAGTAGTGGTTTTGTATCATGGAAATAATTTAAAACCCTGTCCTTGTTTTATAAATTTTAGTGCAACATGTTTACAGAACTGTCCAGTGCCAGTGGTGTGACCATATTGTTAATGGTGCAAGAGTTGTTTTGCCTTGTAATAATCCAAACAAAACCGGTCAGGGAAGAGTTGTCTCAGGATCAAACTGATGCCACACAACCAGTTTTAGTTAATGTCAGCTGTTTCTGTGAATGTAGGAAAAGTTATTAAGTATGATCAGGTTTTTAAGGATGTTAAAGATTTAAATAGGTCAAAATGACAAACCGTTCAGATCAAACATTTACATGAACTGTACATTATGTGTTATGTTAGAGATAACATTTTAGATAAGATTCCTTCTGACAAAAGTTAAGTTGCACCATACATTTAAGACATTGTATTTATTCTTTGCCTTTTGTCAGTAATTGATTGGAATCTGAACCTATATTAAACTGTTTTGACACAACAGGACTGCCAGAGGGTGCCCCAGTCTGAGTCGGACTGGGTAAATAATTACACCGCTGATAAATAAATCTCATTGGCCTTTGCACTGGACACAACACTGAAAATCTACCCAAACAGAGCAAGAGGAGGAGCTGTGGAGGAATGGATGGACAGAGAGAGAGAGAGAGAGAGAGAGAGAGAGAGAGAGAGAGAGAGAGAGAGAGAGAGAGAGAAAGGCATGTATATAGGTTCATCCACAGGGGGCGTCCTAAAGCTTTCAGTAGTGAGGACATAAACATTCAGCCTCAAAGTGAGACATTACAAGGTCAATTCAACCAATCTCATCCTAGTTCAAATGACATAATTATGCTTTTAATTGATTTATTTTAAATTAAAATCAAGATTTAAATCTCAGAATTTCATATATATAAATTTCTACAATTGAATAATTTATTTATAAAATTCTGAAAAGTAAATAAGAATTAAGTATGGACTACACCCAACTTTTCATAGATTTTATTTTTATATATTAAACACCAAATATAGTCGACATATTATCTGACATTCTTCATACTTATTAATCATCGTTTCATTAGTGAACCTTCCACATGGTGTCACTATTGATGCTTTAGAAATGGACACTGTGGATGATGATGATACTTGAACCAGCAGTCAGTTTTTAAGTAAACATCCACATTTTTGGGTTGAACTCAGAAAGTGCATCTTTATTTTATAATGTTATCACAGTGCTATTGTGGCAGAGTAAGATATACTAAATCAGAGTCAGTTAACCAAACAGCTCGAATCCTGATCGTCTGAGTGAGAACCAACATTTCAACACCTCAGAGCTCTTCACCAAACAATCTCAAGGTCCACTCAGTCCTTTTGTTCATTAGCTTTCAACTGTATCAGGTAGTTATGAGCTGCTCAGTTGTCATTGAACATAAAGGTTTAATTTTTAAAGCCAACTATAGTCAGATGGTAACATGATGAGGGGTGGGCTGTTGCTGTTGCCCCCTGGCTGCTACCCTGTGCATAATCTGTTACCTTCATGTTCTCATTAAGGGCTGGGGTTAAAACTTAATTTGTGTTAGTTTGTGGTAATTTCACTAAACATAATTGTATTAAGGATAATGCAGCATGTGAGCACAACCTGAACTGAACAACAAAACTAGATTGTGATGATTCCATGGACACAGCATTACGCAGGACTGCCTCATTGATGTGTTTAGACATTTACACAAAGTCTGCTGGAACAACAATGTTTGTCTGATATGTTTTTTCCACAGAACAGAATAATTTCCACATTAAAACCCTTTAAAAGACATCTACGCTTAATCAGAATGTATGAACGTGCAAAATGTGTTCGTTTGTAAAGTTTTTCTGCTGGACGCAAGAGATATCTTTTACTTTTGAAACGTTACAAATACTTAATATCTGTAGATGGACTATCCAAATCAAGTGTTACCCCTCTAGGTTTAGCGACTCTTCAAGAAAGGGTTTGCCACATTGCCTTAAGAAAATCAAATTGCAGCTGATCTGACTGTGTGATGGTGGTTTAAGGTCTTTTTTCTCCATCTTATCGTGTCCGTTGGAGTCTCTCTAAACCTCTAGTCTCCTATTTTCACCCCTATTTGTTTTCCAAGAAACATAAACAAGGATTGTATGTCAACATACAAATATACAAAAGACTTTGAAATTAAAATAATTAAGGTAACTGAATAAAACATAAGAAAATAAACAAATACATATAAATAATAAAAATACAAAAACCATAAATTCTAATAACCAATGTCCAACTGTATCTAATCAGTCACCATAAAGCATCAAATTCACTCTGTTGACCCAGTAAAGTTTCCACATCTGTGTGTTCAAGATAATTAATAAAAGGACCCCGTATTTTTTATTTTAATAACTCGTGTTTTCCCTCAATAGAATATGTAAGTTTTTCTAATATAATACATGCAGACAGTTAGCCATTTACCAATACTTAGACTGTGAACATTTTTCTAAACAAAGATATACATAAGAAATATAAACACTATTATGTTCTTTTATGTTTATGGTAACCAAGATAAGAAGACAAGCTTGGGCTCCACACAATCCTCACCCATATTTCCTCTCTACAGCCTGTTATGGTCCATCCCTGGGCCTCTCCCTCCCTCTCCTCCCCCACTGATGTCCCGGTGCTGCATCGCTCTGCCTCATGGCTGCTGATGATGATGATGCTGATGTCATCGCCGCCTCCCAGCATCCCTGGCACAGCAGCGCCGCCATTTTCCCCCCTCTTCTCAGACTGACTGACGGACAGACTAGGCCGCTGGAGCATCCCGCACCCATCCTCCTGTTTATCCATCTGGGCCTCGCTCCTCCCTCCCTCCCTCCCTCCTCCTTTCTCCCCACTCTCGTTTCTAATTGACGCACCGCTGCGTTCAGCACTCCAGCCCACCCAGCGCTGCTGCTGAAGCTGAATCTCTCTCTCACTCCCCGGCGGATTCTCCATGTATGGATGCGCTAAGGAAAGGGATGCTGTAGGCTGACCAAAGACAGAGAAAAAGACATAGAAAAAAAAAATCACCACAGGCTGCTGAGGAGATTGAAGAAGGAGGGACTGGAGGATACTGGCGCTGTTTTGAATGGGCAGAGGATTCACCCTCCGCGGCCGTCGAGTGTGAGTTGCTGAGGTAAGATTTTTCACGGCACAGCATCGCTACTGATGGGTGTCACGCCTCGGCGAGGGCAGTAGGTGTGTGTTGTTGGTGATTTCGAGGCCTTTTGGACGTGTGAGGCTTTTTAATAATGACGCTGCGTCAGGATGTGTGGTGTTAGATTCCGCCGCTGTCAACAATTGTCTTTAAAAAAATAATAATACTTGAATCGGGCTTTTAAAAACAATCACACCATCGGCTCCCAGAATCAAATGGATATACAAATTAGGCCCATGGAGCCTGTAAATGTAATTTCAGCCCTGTTAATGTGTGCTGACCTCCTTTCTGACGCAGTGGTGGATGATTTGGAGTCTGTGCCGTTTGTGTTTACGCGGCCTGTCTTTGAGGTGCGGCAGGCACAGCAAGATGGAGGAGACAATATTTACACAGCTCAGACATATATCTCATCTGTACCGTGAATGTATTCAATAATGTTATTAGAATTTGTGACCTCGTCGCATTTTTCCTCTTCAGATAGTGTCTTGCAAAGATTGTTCAGGAGGAATTGTATTTTTCCACCGATGGAGGCTGGGAAGATGGATGTGCGCCGCGCTGTGTTGAAATATAAACCCTTAGAATTTATCTGATCGTCAACACAGATAAAAAAAAACAAAAAACCTTTTAAAGGTTTTAATGAAAAACAAGAGTAAGAGAAATTACTGTCAAGATGATCTGAAAAACACCACAGTTAATTCCAGACATGAATGTGTGTTATTTTCTTCTGTGACGGGGGGACACAGTTTCATAACAAGGCCTTTCAGCCCTGATAGATGAGTCCAGGGGTTGATGCCCGAAGAATAAGCAGCCATTTTATTGTGGAATAGCAGGGATGCTGTTGATCTTCCTGCCAAATAATGATCCAGCCATTTAGTCAGCATGTTTTGCTGTGCTGTGTGCGTCTGATGCTGACTGATTCAGGGCCTGAAAATGGAGGATGTGTCATAGTCTTAGCTGTTTGGTGAGGCTAACAAGGCTCTGTCCTCAGTATTTAATTATAATACAAACAACAGGACACGGATGATTCAGAGTATTGTTTTTAATTCTATATTTTTAGGCTGTTTTCCAGCTGACAGGTTAGTCTGTATTCACTTGCGTTGGTATTAAATCTCTATCATCATCTATCTGTGCAGGTTCCAGGTGTGTGTCTGTGTAGCCACACAGATCTTCAGCTCTTCTGCTCACCCAAACACCCACCTGCAACATGGCGGGGGCTTCGGTCAAGGTGGCGGTGAGAGTCCGACCCTTCAACTCCAGAGAGATGGGGAAGGACAGCAAGTGCATCATTCAGATGTCAGGAAACACCACAAGTGAGTATAAATCCGATTTGGAGTATTTGACCTGACTGCAGAACTGTGATGGATGTGGAGTCACCATTGAACCCCCAGTGCCCTTTGTGCTCACCTTAAATCTGAGTTTCAGTAAGACTGCTGATTCATTATTTGTTCTCTAAAATGTCAGAAACTTGTGGAAAATGGCCATAATTTCAGAGTATTGACACATTCTTCAGAGTCTCTTAGTCAGGTAATTGTCCAGTCTGCTGACCTGAATCACAACATGTTCATATGTAACAGTCTAATTGAGCAGTTTTAAGGTCATGTATCTTTAACTCACGACTTTAGAGTGTGAACCCAGAAATGTAGCGACATTGCTTCTATTTTGATCTTATTCCTGTGACCTACATTTAGCCACGTTTAATTACAGTTATTTGCGTTGCAGGCAGCTTTGCCCTCCAGTAACAAGAGAGTGGGCAGGGAGGCATCTTGGAAGCTAGAGAAGGAAACAAAAGCTTCAGTCAGGCCCAAAGCCTGTCTCTATGTATGTGTGTGTGTGTGTGTGTGTGTGTGTGTGTGTGTAGGATGTAGTGACCGTCGCAGCTCTACTCTCTCATCATACGAGCTGCAGGGACCAAAAAGACCTCCTTGTTCTGGTTGAGCCCAGACGTGGGGTCAGCTGATGCAACTGTGTGTGTGTGTGTGTGTGTGTCAGCTTGTTGTGCCTGTCGGTGTTTTTAATGACCTCATTAGAGCTAAAACTTGCATTGTTTCAACTCATTAACTTCATTGACTCTGAATGCTCACAGTTTCCAGCTGTTGTCTTCTTATATTTGTCTGCGTTATGGTCACGCTGATCCCCGCGAGGATAAGTGGATGTAGCTAATAGATGGATGCATACTGTGTTGTTTCTGGCTGGGTGCGTATTTCAGCAGGACGTTGCTGCTGCTGTGTTGAACTTGTCCACAGGGGGCGATTCAGTGGTAGTCAGTTTTGAAGAGCCTCTGCTCCTGCTCAGTTCTTGTTTCATATAATATTCTAATATTATTCTAATATTAATATTCTTTAAAAATAATGAGCGGTGTATTTAAGACGGCTGCATCTGTCAACATCAACGTCTGTCTGTTGATGAGCTTTTGACACTTTATGATCTCACCTTTAGACCCACATTTTCCCACGGTCATTTAGTCATGACCCACTTTTACAAAATTCAAACCAAGCAAATATATTTTTCAAATAGTCTAGTAAACACATGTCATCATGACCTTTTTTAAAAAAAAAATTACAATACACATATTTTTATTCCTGCAATCTCTAATACTAAACTGAGGATGAACATCACAACTGCTGATTCTTAATTATATGAATAAGATAACATCACTGCATAACCTATAAAACATGTTTCCTTTAACAGACATTTGTAGAAGCTTTTCAGTCTAAATAAAAGTAAGACATCAGATAACTTTTAACATAGATTTGTTTTTTTACCCCACCAGTTGAGAAAGCAGAATGTAGAGGTACACTATTCTACTAATGTACAACTAAACTGAGCAGGGCATGTTTTTATTAAATAAAAAAGTATTACATTACTGATTATGTATTATATATTTTCTAAGGATTTTTTGTCATTATTGAAGGTGGAAAGTAGAGAGGGGGGAACGACATGCAACAAACAAACAGCCTGAAATTGAACCTCGGACGGTACAATCACATTAAAGCCAGATTATATGCTGGGTGGTCCATCTATTTACATGCTTTAGTGGATATTTTTTATTAATTTCTTTAGAAATAAGCACATAAGAGTTTCCCTCCATCCGAAAGCTGTCACTTTTCTCTTCAGGATTTCTGGTTCTTTTCACACAATGATCAAATAGAAAACTTGGTTTGCAAGACATTTAACACAAGTGTAGACACTGAATGCAGGTTTCAAAGAGTCTGCTCACAATGTTCTCAGTCTTGTTCCCAACGAGGAGACAATGTTACAGTATTTTCTTTTAGGCACCAGTATGTGATTTTGTATTAAGAGTTTTGAGAACACAACTCCTTCTGGAGCATAAATTTGGCAAATTTGTTTGTGTCACCTGTTCTCAAAACTGCACTTCTGTCTCTGACACAACTGGACTGAATTGATCATGATGGAAAATGTTTAGTAATGAGATATATGTGTGTGTGTGTGTGTGTGTGTGTGTGTTATGACATGATAAAGGTGCAAGAATGTTTTGCATTGAAAGATGCTGAGTCATCAGGGGCAACTGTGGTGGTAGAGCGGGTCGCCCACCAATCAAAAGGTTGGCGGTTCGATCCCCGGCTCCTCCCGTTGTGTGTTGAAGTGTCCTTGAGCAAGATACTGAACCTCAAATTGCTCCCGATGTGTGAATGTGAATTAATGGATCGTTTACGTTTGTGATGAGCCTTTGCCATCACCGTATGAATGTGTGTGAATGTGGCCTGTTGTGTAAAATCACTTTGAGTGGTTGGAAGATTATCAAGGCGCTATACAAGTACAGTCCATTTACCATAATGTTTTCCCAGTTTGCATCCTGTAGTTTGTATGTAGAACTGACTGTAAATAGACTGCAGGGAAAAAAGAATATGCAGGTTATAAGAGTGACTTAGTTTCTGATGTCTCTAACTGATCTATTTTCCTCTATTTTAGCGATCCTGAACCCCAAACAGCCGAAAGAAAATAAGAGTTTCAACTTTGACTATTCTTACTGGTCACACACCACGGTGAGTTTCACTGCATCGCTAACTAGTGAGATCAGAAATTTGCTCTAAAACAAGTTATTAATAATAATAATGTTATTTAACTTAATAGAGAAAGAAACGTGTTTGCTTTTAGCACCAAATGTTTGTCTTTCCATCTCTAATTCTTTATTGTCTCTCTGTCTTGCAGCCCGAGGACATCAACTATGCGTCGCAGATGCAGGTGTACAAGGACATCGGGGAAGAGATGCTGCTTCATGCCTTTGAAGGCTACAATGTGTGTATATTTGCATACGGCCAGACAGGAGCGGGCAAAAGCTACACCATGATGGGGCGACAGGAGCAAGACCAGCAAGGAATTATACCTTTGGTAATACAGAATACATTTCTGACCTATAATTAAAAACAAAATCTAAATGTGAATATTCCTACTGACAAAGCAAATATCTTTTTCACGTGCAACTTTGACCACAACAACTATCTGTTTTATGTGTTTTTAGCTGTGTGAAGACCTTTTCACCAAGATCAGTGACAGCAATAATGAGAACAGCATGTCTTACTCTGTGGAGGTGAGTGATGTCCAACTCTACTTTAAAGATGTTCCCATACCTGAACTTTGTGTAACGGGTGATACCATTTAACGATCCGATACAAGTGCATTAAAAAAAAAAAAAAATATATATATATATATATATATATATATATATATAATTTTTTACCTAGTTTGACAATCACACTGCTGACATTTAGCTAGTTATGGCTAATGTTACACTGCTGGAAATCAACTCTTCTTCACTGCTCTTAAAGCTTATATGACCTGCCCTACACTGCCTCTGATTGGCTAGTACTTGTTGCTTTCGTTGGTTTGGGTTGGTTAGATTGGTTAGGTTGTGTTGGGGGGAGAATTATTAGGGTAAGCAAATCAAAGCCAGGGTAGGCCACGTCATGACTTCGCTATCCTGAAAAATGGCGAACACGGCGCTGCTGGGAAGTTGCAGGGTCCAGTTTCAGGGTTAATAAGTAATATGGTATCGGATTGGTGCACAGTTAGCGTTATCACAGATACACAACCTTGCATTTTAGACAGTATAGGAGGCATTTCCAACATTGGTATCGGTATCGGAACAACTCTACTCTATTCACAATGTCCTGTACAAACGTGGACATATAAAACTATGAATATCAAAAGTCTACTTGATGAATTAAGTTGTGATGCTCTCGGGCATAAATTGTAGTTTTTCAGATAATTTAAAGGAAGCATAACAAATATTTCTGTTAGATAGTCATAACACTAATTCACTTCATTTATAACCTTTTATTGCCCCAAGAGCTACCAAGTAGTAACGATAACCATGATAACCAGCTTATGATTTAATAACTTGCCTCCTGCAGGTGAGTTATATGGAGATCTACTGTGAGCGCGTGCGCGACCTGCTGAATCCCAAGAACAAAGGAAACCTTCGTGTCAGAGAGCACCCTCTGATGGGACCCTACGTCGAAGATCTGTCCAAGCTCGCCGTCACGTCATACAACGACATCCAGGACCTGATGGACTCTGGAAACAAGGCCAGGTAACGAGACTGAGACTGGACTCCCTGAGATAGGTTTTTGATGCATGAATAAATTAATCAGTTGTAGTAACAAAAGATGGATGGAGCAGATAATGAGTCAGCAATATGCACCTAACGCAGCATTTTTTTTCTTTCTTTAAGGACTGTGGCTGCAACCAACATGAACGAGACCAGCAGCCGCTCCCACGCCGTCTTCAACATCATATTCACACAGAAGAGACAAGACATGGAGTCGGAAAACACATCTGAAAAGGTTCTGACAACAGGCTCAGCTCAAAGTCCTGCCTTAGAAATCACGCTGCATGACTGGAGGATGATGATTTTCTGCCTCTCAGACAAACAAATTAATAAGAGGAATAGTTTTCTTATTCTCAGCCTTGTTCACCACTGCGGCCTTAGAAGAGATGCATTTATTATCTTTTATGGCCTGAGTGTCTGATGAATGTCTTGTTGTATTGAATGATAACCACATGTAACCACGTGTATTTTGTGTCGTTGTAGGTCAGCAAGATCAGTCTGGTGGACCTCGCTGGCAGCGAGAGAGCCGACTCAACCGGAGCTAAAGGAACCAGACTGAAGGTGAGAAGAAGCCTTTAAGGTCGTATTTATCGTATTTCTGCACACAGAGGAAATAGAAACACATTAAGATTGTTTGAAAGAGGTATTTCAAATATAAAATGTGCTCGTGAATAGATGGATAAATTCTTAATAAGAAATATTTAATTTTTTTATCTTTGCAGGAAGGAGCAAACATCAACAAATCTCTAACGACACTGGGGAAGGTTATCTCAGCTCTTGCTGAAGTGGTATGTTTTTTACACGACACAAAGATATGCTGTTACAATTTTTATGTTATGTTATAAATAACAAATGTTGGCATTTCTCTTCCAACTATCAGGACTCGGCACCAAACAAGGTCAGTAATACCAACTACCACACATTTGAAACAGCCAATAGAATATATACAATACTTAAAAAATATTTTTCCGACATGTTTAGAGAAGAGATTGTGTTTATTTTCTCTGCAGAACAAGAAAAAGAAGAAGGTGGAGAGTTTCATCCCCTACAGAGATTCAGTTCTGACTTGGCTACTGAGGGAAAACTTGGGTATGCACAGATAATAATAATCCTTAGCTTTTACCACAATAAAATCATTTTCAGTATTAATTCATGCATTGTCTCACTTCTGTGTCTTTTAGGAGGAAACTCTCGTACAGCCATGGTGGCTGCCCTGAGCCCTGCTGATATTAACTATGATGAGACCCTCAGCACCCTCCGGTGAGGACAATGTCAATGAAGGCTCTTTTCAAAGATCATTAAATCAGGTTTTTTTCCCCCAGGGAATAGCTTTTTAAAGATAATGTCACACTTACACCACAGGTTCAACCCGCAGATTAGATTTTGGAGCATTTTGCTCCACACTTTTGCATATTATATGAGGAAAATGGTTTCTTTTAGCTCAGTAGTGTCACATTGTTTGTGGTTTAAAGTGTTTGTGTCTTAACAAATGCATGCATGATAATTTCTCTCGTGAGTTTTGCTGAGCTAATGCTCAGTAGCATCCCTCTCATTTTAGTTTGCCCATATTGTCTTTAGTTGGTCATTGTAATTCAGCCTGAGGAATCATTCTGCGTAGTGCAACGGATTCTTAACCTCAATGACCTTTGTTTCTTCAGATATGCTGATCGTGCCAAACAGATCCGCTGTAACGCTGTGATTAACGAGGATCCCAACAACCGTCTGGTGCGTGAGCTGAAAGATGAGGTGGCTCGCCTCAGAGACCTGCTGTACGCACAAGGACTGGGAGACATCATAGAGAGTGAGTGTCGCACAGGGAAACACAACTCTAGCACACACATAGGCACACACACACAAACCTGAATTCAAACCTTGTGTGCAGTTTAATTAACAGAGGATGACAATTTAACTTGGAGTGTGGGTGTCTCTCACACTCATTCTCTTCTCTCCTCTGTTCTATCAGCGTATCGCTGCACCGGCCCCGTCATCACTGGTTTGAAATGTGTGTATAACTCGAGCAAGCCTGCGCTTTGCAACTAATAGAAATAAATCCCGGCCTTCCTCCTCACCACACCAGAGACCAAACTATCATTCCCAATTTGTGGAGTCGGACATAAATAAAGAAAAAGATATTTAAACCCTACATGATGCATTAGAGCAAGAAAATAATCTATAAGGTTGTTGCTGTATTAAGTTACTCTCAGGAATTCAGCAAAATGGCCTCCTCCATTAGTTCTGGTTTCCATGGTAATATGTGCTTGTTTAATCTGCATAGTCCAGCCTCTTAATACTTTCATCCTCATAACACAATTTTGAATTGGGTAGGATTTTCTTTTTCATTGAAAAGGCTTTGCACCGTGATCATATGGCGGTTCATTAAGAATATAAAGCAGACAGAGTCAAAGCGTGCTTTTCTTTTTACGATTAGTGGTCAAGGAAGAAAGGACTGACTGGGAGGATGCCATTTTAGATTGCTGGGAAACTATTTTCTTTGCACCCTGGTTCTCTGTGTGTGGAGCTAACTGAAGCTATAAGTCAGGTGCTTAGAGGCCTGCATCGCTACCAAAGGCTGTGCTGAACAGTTCAAAGACATTAGGACATGCAACACATGAAAAAACAGAAAAAAACAGAGGCTGTATTAGATGTTTATGCATTATAGTGATGTATATATTTTTATATTTTCTTTTTCATAACATTCTCATGCTTGCGAGCTTGTCGAGTGTGTCCATGTGTAGTTCAGTGTCAACTACAAATTTGGCATTTTGTGCTCTATCAGTTTGAGTTGCCTTTTCTCTCTGTCTGCGATGGCTTTGGTAAGCAAAGGACCTCTGCTTCTTTGATCCATTATTTGAGCTTTCTCTTCTTTTTTTTGTACTCCTCCCCGTTGTTCCCCCATTTTTTTTCCTTTTTTATGTTTCTCCGCGTGTTCCTCTCAATCCCCGATGTCTCTCCTGAATTACCCGGCGTCTGCTCCTACCTTCCGTCCTTCCTTCCTTCTTTCCTTCCTTCCTTCCTGCCTTCCTTGCTCACTTCCATGCAACGCCTCTCTCTCTGGCAGACCTGTGCGATTACAAGAACTTTGTGAATAATCGCCAGGCTGTCAATCAAAGGGGTGATCTCTCCACAGTGTCCAATGCCATGACAGGAATGAGTCCCTCCCCCTCGCTCTCGGCCCTGTCCAGTCGTGCCGGGTCCATCAGCAACCTCCACGACCGCATCTTCAGCCCGGCCAGTGAGGAGGCCATCGAGAGGCTCAAGGTATGGAGCATGATGGTGAAATTGTTCTTGGTGTAGAGTTGGGAAATGGGAGGTTAGATATGTGAAAAAAAAGGTGAGTGGGAATAAAAAAAATCTAATAAATGTGGTGTAAAGGCTCTTGATAAATCATTCCACTTCCAGTGGGTGTAACTTACATATCTGTCTTTCTGCCAACAGGAAACTGAGAAAATCATCGCAGAGCTCAATGAGACATGGGAGGAGAAGCTGCGACGTACTGAGGCCATCCGTATGGATAGGTGCGTCAAACATATTCATGCATGATTCATGGTTTTGTAACATTCAATCAGATTATCCTCCTATATAAATAAGAAATTTGCGGTACGTTTAACTTTTTAACACCCACTTGCCTTTAGGGGTAGTCCACCTGAGATGAACATGGACATGAAGTTGGTTGGTTAATGGATATGTGATGTTGTTGGATTGTTAGACAATTTTGAAAGTAGGAATACATCATATTTTTAGCTCTAGAGATGGAAATGTTGGTGCACCACTTGGTCCAGACTGAAATATCTCAACATCTATTGGATAGATTTCCATGAAATGTTGTACAAACATTCATGGTCCCTAGAGGATGAATCCTAAATACTTTAGTGATCTTTTGACTTTGTCCTGTACTTTGGTTCCTGACCAAATACCTGCAAAACAAATCATATTGAAATTCATATCAGCCACAGCTGTACTTTCTGTTGTGCTAATTAACAAATGCTAAACATCCGCGTACTAGCATTCTCATCGTTTGCCCTTCTTCAAGAATGCGCTGTACATGACCACAGTCTAATTTTAAATTCATGTTTCAAAAGAAGTAGCAGTCCAAGAATGATTTACATAGTCCTCATATCTTGTGGGATGAACACTGGGAGTTAAAAGGTTAACTAATGGTAGAGGTGATATAAGGTAGCTGACGCTAACCGTGAGGTTGCTTCCTGTAGAGAGGCCCTGCTCGCTGAGATGGGTGTCGCCATGAGAGAAGATGGAGGCACTGTGGGCGTCTTCTCCCCAAAAAAGGTAAGATATTTGTCAGTGTGGCACAATAAATCGATATATTTACTGTCTAAACTCACACAAACACCAAATTACATTTCAGACCCCTCATCTGGTGAACCTGAACGAAGATCCACTGATGTCAGAGTGTCTGCTGTACTACATTAAAGATGGCACCACCAAGTAAGGTTTTTTTATATATATATTTGAGATTTAATCCAGATGCTGTTTCTGGGAATTTGTCTCAAGTGGATTATCTTGTCTTCCCTCAGGGTTGGCCGTGAAAATGCCAAGACTCGCCAAGACATTGTTCTCAGCGGCCATTTTATCAAAGATGAACACTGCACCTTCAGCAGCACCACAGGCCCTCAGGGAGAAGGTAAGGGTTGTTCTCTCTGTGGCATAAAAATAACAGCATTAAATCAATGTTGTGATGTTAAATCACAATGTTAAATGTAAGTGCATATTGAAAATAGAAAAAGGCAGTCATTTGTTTATGTGCTGAATACTTTGTTATAATAGTTATATAATCTTCTTGAACAGGATGTGTCATCCTGGAGCCATGTGAGGGCTCAGAGACGTATGTCAACGGGAAGAGAGTGACCTCTCCAATTGTTCTGCGGTCTGGTACGTGTGAAGCTTCAGATTAAAAAATGAAACAGCGACTGTATCTTGGGAGTAAACAGAGAAATATATCAGGAGGAAGAGACAAACAATCGTTACATAAAACATGAACATATAATAACAAAGGTCTAATCTGTAATAAATAAATTCATCTGCACTTTTTAGGGAACCGTATCATCATGGGAAAGAGCCACGTGTTTCGCTTCAATGACCCAGAGCAGGCTCGTCTGGAGCGAGAGAGGACGCCGTGCGCCGAGACGCCGGTCGAACCCGTCGACTGGGCCTTCGCTCAGAGAGAGCTGCTGGAGAAACAAGGCATCGACATGAAGCAGGAGATGGAGCAGAGGTGTGTGGAGAAGACATTAAATTGATGATGATGAATGTGATCACCGCATTATCATTTACTTAGGTTTAGTTATATAACTTTGTTAACATTTGAATCCCTTTCAGGCTTCAGGAGCTTGAAGATCAGTACCGCAAAGAAAGAGAAGAAGCCAGTAACCTGCTAGAACAGCAGAGGCTGGTGAGTGCAAGCTCTGTTTGATACAGTAATTTAACAGTTATGGTCAAACACCCTCATTTTGATTTTGGATCTCATGTTTTCTTTCAGGACTACGAGAGCAAACTGGAAGCTCTTCAGAAACAAGTAGACTCTCGGTACTTGGAGTCTCCCGAAGAGGAAGAGGAGCCTGAAGAGGAAGGTGGTACTGTCACTTTCAACTGTTACAGACTTATCAAAAAGTAATCTCTGAATCTGGGCTTTTATTTGGTCAAAATGTACTCAAGTATCATGTGTCATGTCCTCCAGTGCCATGGACGGCGCGTGAGACCGAGTTGGCTCTGTGGGCGTTCAGAAAGTGGCGTTTCTACCAGTTCACCTCTCTCAGGGATCTGCTGTGGGGCAACGCCATCTTCCTCAAAGAGGCCAATGCTATCAGTGTGGAGCTGAAGAAAAAGGTGTTTGTTACTTTAACACACCGACCTTAGTCAGCACTATGATATATGATGTGTTTTATGTCAGCATTTATATACATTTATTTAGTTTAGGTAAACATAAATCAGATTTCTCTAAATAACAACAACAGTTTTTAGTGTAAATGTCTTTCTATCTATCTGTTGTTGTTGTCTTGGTGAATCCCTCTTTAAAATCATAATATTTTATTTTTGAAAATAATCATAATCTAAAGTCAGAGTGCAAATTTAGCATCATTTTAATGTGATGCTGGTGCATGAAGAGTTTGCTCTTCAGTCTAGACAGGAGACAGAGTGCAGATTGGAAAGTGTCTGTCAGTGGCCATTGAGCAAAGTTAATTTAATTTCAGTGTGTCAGTGTGGGTCTCTCAAAAAACATTGATTGTGTTCTAGTGAGTCATCACAATATAATTCACAGTGCTTCATATTGAATGTAAAGTCCAGCCAAAGGTGATATGACGAAGCATAATTTTGACTTTATTTAGGCCAAAATGAAACCTTACTGCGTCATGTCTCATCCTGTTTTTGATTTCAGCCAGCCCTCCGAGCTGCATGTTGTATTACAAAAAGATCGAATTCTTAATTTTATGCCAAATATTGAAGCCAAGAAATACTTCTGATTTTGTGCAACTGTAGGTTATTAATACTGTATTTAATATTAATATTCAATACAGTATTAGTGTCTGACTTTAATCTGCTTCACTTGTTAACATGTTACTGTTTAATGAACACAAATGTGACCATATCAGACCTTCTTTCTTCTCTCTATCATCCACTGCAGATATGATGCAATGATATAAACAAGCAGTCTCTAACGTTTTATGTCTTATATCAACCCACAGGTGCAGTTCCAGTTCGTCCTGTTGACAGACACTCTCTACTCCCCCCTGCCCCCCGACCTGCTGCCCCCCTGTGTGGCCAAAGAGAGGGAGAGACGACCTTTCCCCCGAACTATCGTAGCCGTTGAAGTCCAAGATCAAAAGAACGGAGCCACACATTACTGGACTCTGGAGAAACTCAGGTACAGCGGATTTGTTATAAAGATTGGAAATTTTGGAGACCACATCACCACACACACACATAAACATAGTGCCTCTAATCTACTTTAATATGTGTTTTTTATTGTCTTTTATTTAGGCTGTCTCTTACATACCATTTTGATCCAGCACATAAACTACTGATAGGCAGGCCCTTAGTCAGTTTCTCTTATACTTCCCCCTGCAGGCAAAGGCTGGACCTGATGAGAGAAATGTACGACCGTGCTGCAGAGCTCCCCAGCAGTGCTGTGGAGGACTGTGACCACGCTCTGACCGGAGGCGACCCCTTCTACGACCGCTTCCCCTGGTTCCGTCTGGTCGGCAGGTCCGTTAGCAACTAAACAGCAACCAGTCCGTCTCCTCTGAGGCAGTATTGATTTAAATCCTGCTCTTTTATTGCACAATAGACTCTAAAATCACTTCCTCCTTCTCCTCAGGGCTTTTGTGTACCTGAGTAACCTGCTGTACCCGGTGCCCCTGGTACATCGCGTGGCCATTGTCAGTGAGAAAGGAGAGGTGAAAGGCTTCCTCAGAGTGGCTGTGCAGGCCATCTCAGGTACAAAATATTAGTCTTGTGCCATTGTCGCTGTTCTTTTGAGTTCTTTTGTATTTAAAAATGAGAGTGACACTTTTTAAACATCTTGTCCTCTCCTTCTGTCTCACTTTAGCTGATGAAGAGGCCCCTGATTATGGCTCTGGCGTGAGGCAGTCAGGCACTGCCAAGATCTCCTTTGAAGACAAACAATTTGAGAAGGTACTTCATAGCAGGACATTTATACTGGTGTCCCCTACAACCAATAAAAGTCAGATATAATGTTAGTCATGAGGGTTAGGGTTGTTGTTTAGTGTAAATAAATAAATAAATGTTTATCTTATCTTAAATGGAGTTTAAGCTGATTGTTTTACTGTCTCCAGTTCCAGACTGAGTCGTGTCCTGGTGGTCTTTCCCACTCCAACACCTCCCAGGAGGAGCTGCGAATCGTGGAGGGAGAAGGACAGAATGCCGATATAGGAATCTCTGCTGATGAAGTCAACAACAACACCTGTCCAGGTAGTGTGCAGATCACAGTGGAAAATCCTCTCCAGCAACCAGAATTTAAATGAGAAATGGAAATGCTGGACCTTTACTGGAACATAATGACATATTTGTCATCATTATTAATAGGAAAATTATCTAAAACACCAGATACATGAGTGTTTCTGTGTTTCCTTTCCTGTTTTAAGTAGCCAGCCAGGAGGCTCCACCGAGCCCAGTGAAGGGTTCAGGTCTGGGTCTGGATCTTCCTCTGGACCTCTCCCCAGAGAAAGCTCTGTCCCACCTGAAGATCGGCAGCACCTTCACCTTCAGAGTCACCGTCCTACAGGCCTCCAGCATCTCGGCCGAGTACGCCGACATCTTCTGCCAGTTCAAGTGAGTTCAAGCACCAAAGTCCTTTAAATAACATTGTCAGTCTAATATTAATGTACTTTATATGACATACAATTCTCAGTAAATGCTTCCAGTTTCATCCTTGTCTTTGTTAGCATCCTCTCTTCTGTGAACAGTCTAATGAATGCTAATTTAACCTTACCATAATAAATACATTCATTTGATATCTGTCAAAGTATTATTGCAACTGGAGTTTTGTACTTTTGAATAACAATAGTATATCAATGCATGCACATGTACACCTCTTAATTTACATATGTTGTTAATAAAGCTCATATCTAATTGTTTTAGCACTAAAATATGATCTTAAGAACCAGTTTGCAGTTAAAGCTGCTACACAAAAGTAAAATCAATTGGCTGGCTACATTTTCTAATTTATAACAATAAGTAGTAAATGTCAGTAAATGTTAACTGATTGTAAATGTTTGGGAGTTCAGTCTATATAACAGCTTCACTTTTTTCAGCTTCATCCACCGCCATGACGAAGCTTTCTCCACTGAGCCGCTGAAGAACACGGGCAGAGGACCTCCGCTGGGCTTCTACCATGTTCAAAATGTAAACTCCAAACAGCCAATTCAGACCTGTTATTAACAAATATTAAACCTGATTTAAAATATGTTCTTAGATTATCTATTACTTATGTATTTGAATTGCCTCTCTCCTCTGTTAGATCACAGTGGAGGTGACAAAGTCCTTCGTGGAGTACATCAAGACTCAGCCCATCGTCTTCGAGGTGTTTGGTCACTATCAGAAACAGCCCTTCCCTCCCCTCTGCAAAGACCTGATCAGGTCAGGGAGAAATCTGACCTTTAAATTTAATGAGTTAATATTTTTTAGATAGAAGGAAAGTTTCCTCAAGTTTGTTTTCTTTGTTTTTAGTCCACTGAGACCTTCCAGGAGGCAGTTCCCCAGGGTGATGCCCTTATCCAAACCAGGTTGGCTGTGACATTTAATGTTGTTAATTATGAATATGTAGTATATTTAGTCGTCAATTCAGTTCAATTTAGTACAGTATTGTTTACTCTGTCATTGATCTGTCCTCTCTTCTTTCCTCCAGTGCCAGCCACAAAGCTCAGCACTCTGACTCGCTCCACCGCAGGACCTTGTCACGCCAAATATGACCTCATGGTCTTCTTTGAGATCTGTGAGCTGGAAGCTAACGGAGAGTGAGTCTGTGTTTCCACTTTAATGCCACAAAGCAAGGCACACAGTAAATCTGTGGCTCCCAACCTAGGGGTCGCCAAAGCTTTATTTTAAAATACATTCACAGTAGCCCGATATGTCAGCATTTCATTCATTACTGTGTGGAAAACTAAATGAAATTGTTATTATTAGAGTTTAGATTATTATTAATTAATTAATTAATTAATTAATTAATTAATTACGATTTAAACCCTCTTATTCACAGAACCTTCACTCTCTGCTGAACAACCTTGTCCTGCATTAGAAAAGTACAAAACAAACAAAAGGCTAATAGAACAATGGACAATTGGGAGAAAAGACACTGAATTTGCCTATTATATATGTTTATTGGTTAAAAAAATATATGTATTAGACAAAGAATTGTATTAAAAGTTCCTAAAAATATCAGGAAAAACGCACCTCTGATGCAATATACAGGAAATAATCTACTCACCGAAATATCCATGAAGTACTCAGGGCTCATCAGTTGACTCAATGATAGGAAAGGAACCACTGCAGTAGGTCATATGAACACATCTTTCTGTGTCAGCAGTGAATGCAAAGGTCATGTCAGTTTTACATTTGAGTATTAACCTTTTAATGTGTTGATTGTTTTCCTGTTTGTAGCTACATCCCAGCTGTTGTTGACCACAGAGGAGGGATGCCCTGCCACGGCACGTTCCTCTTACATCAGGTCTGAGCATGTTACATTCAATTACTGTCATGTTGTCCCAGTTACATATGTTACTACTATATATTGCATATATCAGTTACATTCCAGATGTCTAAACTTGTTGCAACAGCACCACTGGAACTCGTAACAAGCTGGTTTACCTCTCATCTTCTCTCTCGACTCTACAGGGCATTCAGAGGAGGATCACGGTCACCATCGCTCATGAAACAGGAAATGATATTGAGTGGAAAGAGGTGAAGGAGCTGGTTATTGGTGAGTGATGAGGCCAAGTTGGTTCAATTTTAGAGGAAAGAAATCTTTAAAAGTACAGTTTTTTCTCTCATCGTGACACGTTTGCCTTCAGGTCGTATCCGAAACACACCGGAGGCAGATGAGACCATCATAGACCCTAACATCCTTTCCCTGAACATCCTGTCTTCTGGATACTTCTGGCCGAAACACAACGACAAGTATGACCTTAGATAGATTTTTAATTTACTGAATGATATTAAACAACAGTTGTAATTCGTTAACAAACCTGTATCATATCGGCAGATCGGCTGCTCGACATTGCTTAAGCCTACCTTTTATAGTCAACTATGATTTTGCTTCAATGCATTTTTCAGTTTGCATGGATCAGTATTATTTGCTGGGTTCAAACTTTTAACAGCTGCAGTTAAAAGTTTCTAACTCGTGTCCTGTTTCTCTTTATCCTTTGTTAATGGCAGCGTCTCCTTGGGAGTTGATCATAGGTATAAATTGACAATCATTTTTTTATCTTTTCAATAATTGCTTCTGATAACAAAATGTCCATTTGCTCTGGGGCTTTTCATCAGGTTGATTCACTTTTCTTCTTTAAAAATCGTGCAGATAAAATGATAACATGTTTGTATGTCGCGCTGCAGAACTTTCTACCGATTTGAGGCAGCATGGGACAGCTCCATGCACAACTCTCTGCTTCTGAACAGAGTCACTCCCTATGGGGAGAAGATCTACATCACCCTCTCTGCTTATCTAGAGGTACTGGAGATGACATGTGATTCATTTTACCTAAACCAAGAACAGTTGTGCCACATTATAACAAAACACTGATTTGTTACTGTCTGATATATTTTAACTAGATGGAGAACTGCACTCAGCCAACAGTGATCACCAAAGATTTCTGCATGGTGTTTTATTCCCGTGACGCGAAGCTGCCAGCCTCTCGCTCCATCAGAAACCTCTTCAGCACCGGCTGCCTCCGGCCCTCTGAGAGGTACAGATTTATGGATTCATACAGCCTGATTACACAACCTCTCTATCTAAGAAATGTAGTTGTAGTTGAATTAATCACTTTTTCTTTTAAATTTAATTCTGAAATTTCGCCTCTCTCCTTCTAAGTAACCGTGTCACTGGAGTCTATGAAGTCACCCTCTGCCATGTAGCAGACAATGGTAGTCCAGGTGAGAAAAAACAGAAAAAACCAAAGCATTTCTACTCTTGTTTGTATTTTTCATTTACAATATTCACAGAACCTTTTATTCTTCTTCTTCTTCAGGCATGCAGCGCCGTCGCAGGCGTGTGCTAGACACCTCTGTGGCGTACGTCCGAGGAGAGGAGAACCTGGCTGGGTGGAGGCCTCGCAGTGACAGCCTCATTCTGGACCACCAGTGGGAGCTGGAGAAACTCAGTTTACTGCAGGAGGTCAGTGTGTAGCCTGAAGTTTGTAAGAGAGATGGCAACTGGAAAATAAGTTAGGGAAGTGTCTTTTATTGGAATAAGTGCATATATAGAAACAACATTTGCTTGAACAAGGACAAAAAACTCAAATAATTTATGTTGATATCTCAACAAAGGAGAGTGTTTGTGGCTCAACCTATTGAAATGCTGCTGGTGTTCTCAGGTGGAGAAGACCAGGCACTATCTGCTGCTGAGGGAGAAGCTGGAGGCGACTTTGCAGGCAGGACAGGATGCACTCTACAAGAGCAGCGACATCAGCGATTTTGCAAAGAGTCCTGTCCTCAGCCACAGTCCCGGCAGCAGCCCTGCACCAGACAGCCCCAACCAGAGGCAGAGAGAGCTGGCTGCCAAGGTGACTGCTGGTCTCTAAAGGCCTCAAGAATACTCGTCTCAGCTTATTTTTTTTATTGTTTTTTTTAAAAAAAAACTCTTTCACTTTCTTCTTTCCAGTGTCTGCGTCTGCTGATGCACACCTTCAACAGGGAGTACAGCCAGGTGAGCAGCAGTGCCAGTGAGAGCAAGGTGAGCCCCAGCCTAGGCCCTCTAACCCGGCCCGTTAATCCTTCTGAACCTTTACCGCTAAATATTTAAGCCCCGCACTTCAGCCACTCTCTGCCCGCTGCATTCATCCATTATTCGTTTTATTATAATTTTCCCAGCTCAGATTCTTCTTTTGAAGATTTCTTTCTCCTTTATCTCATTTTATGTCTTAACCACTCAGTAGACCTGAGTTAGATATTATTCACAAACAATTCTTAGACTTTGTTTGAACCAGCTGGATGAGAGATAATATTGACTCATGTCTACTGTATGTGTCCGTATATCATACCTTTTAAAATAATTTAGTTTCCCCTCCTCCTTTACCCAGCTTCATCCCTCACTGTCCCTCCTCTTTAGACTCTGCGAGGCTTCCACTAACCCGATGTTACTCCTGCATGTCCTCTTTAACATGTTAATCAGTGAGGGGCTCTTAGATAATGAGGATTATTATTACAGTGGTACAGAGATGGTTCTGCAGTACATTGCTAGAAAATGACAAATTGTCTGATTGAATTGTTTTCTGAATGCATGTCTGTGTTGTATGTGCTTAATTGTTTGCCGGTTTGTTTTGTCTGTATTTGTATTTGTCCCTCTTGTCTTGTGTGTGTGTGCTTCTCCATGCATGGTTTGTTGTGAATGTGTTTGTGTGTGTGATTGTGTGTGTTTTAGCTTTCTGAGATGTCTGCGTCGCTAATGAGAGACTCCTCCTCGTCCGGACTGAGCACGCTCACTCCGTCCTCTACCTGCCCCTCACTGGTCGAGGGACATTATGACATTAGGTATGTAACTACATGCAGTATCAGCTTATACAGCGTAACGGCCTTTCAGGTTTTAGATACTTCCGTCTACTGTTCCTGAGAAGATAAATAAAGTATATGTTGTGTTTCAAGAACATTTTGAATAATTTATGATCAAGTGATAATTTGACCTTTGGATTACAGTGTCATCTTTGGTGATACAGTAGATGGTTCTTGCTTTGCTGTGCACTGCAGCTTCGCTTAAATTTTCCTAAATTTTCCTAAACAATTTCTTCGATTGTTGTTGGTCCCTCTGTCAAATTTTTATAAGAAAAGTAGGGTGTCAAATGTTCAAATATGCATTTTATATCCATTCTTGATTGGTATGAAATGATTATTTATATGAGAATTGGCAGTGGTGGAATAAGTATTCAAAAAATATACTTAAATGTAGTTAAAGGAGTTTTTAATTGGTTATACAACATTCTCAATTCAAACCTATTCCTTTCTATATTGTTGTTCTTAATTGCCACGTCAGATTCAGTTGGATTGGCAGTGTAAACACAACTGCTTTTGTCCACAGGGGCCGCCAGAATCAACACAAAATGAAAGTTACTTGTTGCTGCTTTAAGAAAAATTATAGAAGTATGATCAGCAAAATGTACTTGAAGTACTCTTTGTGCAAAATAGCTCCTTTCAGAGAGTTTTATTATTGTGTATAACATACTATTGGATTATTATTGCTGAATTTTAATATCATATTTTAAAGGTTAGTTATGTTTTGTATGGAAAATCTGCAAAGTAAATAGTAACTACAGGTATCAAATGAATGTAATGGAAGTAGTAGCATAAAATAAAAATACTCGATTAAAGACAATGAAAATGAGAATTTAACATTTGTTTTTTGTGATGAATTAAGAAAAAGAGTTAGTCAGATGAACAGGCCGAGACACAGTGCCTTTTGTGACATTATGAACACGTTGTTTATGTTGTGTAGACACACTGAACCCAGTTCAGGAGCTTCCACACCGGATCTGGACCCGTACAGTCCAGTGGACAGAAAGAAAGCTCTCAGAGGATGCACCTTTGTTCCTGACATACAGGAGATTCGAGTCAGGTCAGAACACAGACACACACACACACACAAACACAACTACACACACATGCACACACACACACACACACACACACACACACACACACACACACACACACACACACAAAACACACACACACACACACACTTGATCCTGAGTCACTGTGGATAGAATCAACATTTTATTTGTAAACTGCAAACTCATCTGTTCTCATTTGGGCAACAAGCGTCATTTACCAAAGGTTGTGGTCAAGTTTTATCATTTAACATTAGTATTTCTTTCTTTGTATGCAGCCCCATTGTTTCAAAGAAAGGCTACCTGCACTTCCTGGAGCCCCACACCAGCGGCTGGGTGAAGCGTTACGTGGTGGTGCGCCGGCCCTACGTCTACCTGTACCGCAGCGAGAGGGACAGCGTGGAGAGAGCTGTCATCAATCTGTCGTCAGCAAAGGTGGAATACAGCGAAGATAAACAGACCTTACTGCGGGTACGTCCAAGCTTCACTTCAATAGTAAAACTGATAAATAAATAGTAACCCACTGAACCTGAATGAACTTATTTCTTTATTTCATGTCTCCAGACTCCCAACACGTTTGCTGTGTGCACTGAGCATCGTGGGATACTGCTGCAGGCCACCAATGACAAAGAGATGCACGACTGGCTGTACGCTTTTAACCCTCTGTTAGCTGGCACCATCAGGTGAGTGATGGAGAAACTATAGAGGGAAAATCAGACCACAGACAACTGGTAAAAACAGCTATTAGCAACACAGATTAACCCATTTATCTAACGTAACTATTTCACAATATAACTAGATAGAAACAGAGAAAATAACTGTGAATCATTAGAAAGATTCCTGGATAGGAATATGTAATTTGGTACTTATTACCTGGAAAATGGAGATAAACAGGTCAAAAAGGAACTGTATTCAGAAAGTTCCAATGGTATACAAGTTTATTGATCGGTATCCAGATCTGTATATCATCATATCATAAAAAAATTAAAATACAATCTGTCAGAGATCCAGTCTTTAATTTTCTGTATACCGTCAATATCTTACGTATCACCACTTTGGACAGTAGTGTATTTTTGTGCGACACACACTCTACCTCTGACCTGTGAGTTCTGAGCACCTTAACCAAAGAGTGCTTATTATATTGTTTCATTTGATTTTAGGCCTGAAGAGGTGAAAAATGTCAGTACAGTAAAACCTAAATCATTATTTTGTTAAACAATAGTATGTGGTGATCCCTCAGAGTAAAATATATGTAGTAAATATGTAGAACATTAATATATCTTTAATGAATCTCAGTTATCTTCCTCATTAAGATTCTTTTCAGGAAAGTTAACAACTTCTTATTAAATCAACACTATGAAGTAAACTTAAATAACTGTCTCAGAACATTTTGTCTCTTGTCTCTATAATTACTGCCAAATTATTTAGTTATTTTCTAGAAACTTCCTGGGAAATGATTAAGAAATTTCAGGACTCACACAATAAAGCACAACCACAACTACTCTTCAAATAGTTCCTATTCCTTCCTCTAACTCCCTGTTTCTTTGATCTCCTCTCCTCAGGTCAAAGCTCTCCCGGAGAAAGTCGATCCAGTCGGCCCCGCCTGCTCAGAGGATGTGAGAGGTGAACCAGCCTGGTGGAAAACAACAAACAAACGAACAAAACAATACAATCTAAAAGCTCCACTCATCATCTTCCTCTAATGAACATAGACCATATGAACAAACACATACAACCATTTAAATAACCTTGTATATGACGACTCTCCCAGTCCCAAACATCACTCGATCGCTCAACCCAAGAAAAGCTGTCTCTGTTTTCTGCAGTCGCCACCTCAAAACCCTGCATGGTGTGCTCCCTTTAGAAGAAACATAAGGCAAACTAACCACCCAAACCTGTTAATTAACTTACCTCTGCTGGGCATTGGGACTAGTTCTGATTAGTTTTCATGTAGAACTCTGTCATCTGTAAGGCTACCAGTTCCCTGTAGAAAGTTAGTACGTGGTCAGTCCCTCCTTCATTCATAATAACTGAAAATAAGTCCCCAGTTTTAAATCAGCCATTCATGTATTTCAAAATAACGCCATCAGGTGAGGGGGAAAAAAGAAAACATCAAACTAGATGTTTCTCTGTGTAAGTGCAGGGATGATAGCTCCACAAGCACCCATCATATACTGTACATTACCTCAGTTTGGATAGGCTTGGTGCTCTACAGCATAGAGTATTTGTTTTACTGCAGAGGTTTCAGAAAGCAAACTGTCGTTTTAACATTGAAGTAGCATGAGGGATTTGTTAGGACAAAAGGGTAAGTTGTTGTTCCTGTGTCGCTTTTTTTAACTGGGTCCATGAAAACTGAGTTTGTTGATTAGACAAAATAATTATTTTATCAGGAGACTTATGTCCTTGCCTTGTTTTCAGTATGTGCTTCTTTTATTTAATTTTTTACAATAACCTTGTACGTATAAACATAAAGAATAATGTTATTTATTGTTGCTATTGTAGGTTCTCTGCACTGATATTTATCTGTGACAGGACCACTGACCAGTTTTGTTGCATGGCACTTTATTGTCTTTATTGAGTTAATGTATTGCATCATTTACTCAGTTTGCTTTAACCAAAGCATTATTTTCTTGCTTTAATTGGTTCAAACCATCGTCCACTGTGCAGTTGTGTTAGCAGACATTTACGATACTAAAGAGACTGTTTTGAATCATTTTGGCAAATACACGTATTCACTTTCTTGCCAGGAGTTAGATGAGACGATTGTCAACGGTCTCTATGGTGAATATGAAGCTACGGCAAGCAGCCGGTTAGCTTAGCTTAGCATAAATACTGGAAACGGGTAAACAGCTGGCTTGGCTCAGTCTAAATGTAACAAAATCCGTCTACCATCACCTCTACAGCTGAGTATTTATTGTATTAGAGCCAGGCTAGCTGTTTACCAGGTTTTTCCAGTGTTTATGCTATGCTAAGCTAACCGTGACTTTGGTGCAAACCAGTGTGTTATATCTTTGCAAGGTTGCAGTCTTCACACTGATGGGTTGTGCCGAGTTTCCCTCCCTCAGGGAACATTGGTTTTATGCATAACCTCCACATGTAACTTATGGCAAGAAAGCGAATCAGCGTATTTCCCAAAACGTTGAACTTTATCTTTAAACTAATCATTTATACCCAAATTAACCTAAGATGTTTTACATGATGAATACTCCCAAGAGGACAACTGTACAGTATGTGGATAGTTTTACTTTAATTAAATAAGCACTTATTCTGTCTGTGATGGGCCAGCAGAGTTGCTACGTTAAAAATAAGTTTACTATTGTCTAGTAGCTGAATGGAAAGTTGTAATTGACCATGGACCTGAAATCTGTTGAAGGCAGTTGCTTTGAGTGGGCAAGAGCGTTGTCCATGCACCAGATAGTGCCTCCCTTTCTTCACCTTGTTTTCTTCTCTCCCTCCTTCATCACCGTCTTTGACATCAACACTAAAAGTTAGTTATATGTGTCCAAGATTTAGCTTTTATGTAGAGTAAAAGTAGATGCTAGGGGTCTTTTTTTATATTGATGATCTATGTCGATGTTTTGGAGAGTGAATATTATCAATGATGCTATATAGTATGTTGGTATAACCTATAACAGTACGGTACGGCGTAAATCTCATTATCATTGACTGTAAATGTCACATTTAAAAGCAATCCCCCTCTCAGCTTTTGTACTGTAGCTGCTAGATATTTGACAGCCTGATGCTTGTGTCAGAAACCAGTACAGTATGATTAGCTTGGTGTTATTATGACTTTTATGTCCAGGGATGGTTTCTAGTTGCTTTTACTTGCTGTATGTTATTTTGCACTATACCAAGATGACCCCAAATGTTGGTTGGAATTTGTATTGTACTGTATGATTTGCATTTAAAGGGATATTATCTGTATTTGTTGTCATACCCTCTTCTTTTGTAAATCTCTATCAAAGACGTGGTCAGCCAACCATTTCGTCTTTCCTGATTTATTCTCTTGTTTCTTGTCTGACTGGTTGTTTTCAGTTTTTTATCAAACCTGACTTACAATCAGTAAACGTATTCAGGACTCTGCATGCCACAGGCCAACCAACCTGTTAGGCAATGCAGCCTAATACTTAAACAATTGTTCAAAATCTGACTACCACAAAGCTGGTCATTTAGATGTGTTGTTACTTGTGCCTTCTTTTATTTTTAAAATTATTTGTTAGCATAATAAATCAATGGCATTACATTATTTATTTATGGTCATTTTTGGGTCATCTAGGTATAATAAACTGTTTTGTAAAATGCTAATAGATATATCCTCTATGTTGTCTGCTGGAACAGAATATTTGTAAAAATTGAAAGATGGATTATGTCCTTAAAATATATTGCACTCATGCACAAAGCATCTTTATTTACTATGATTTCGTATGATTATGTTTTAAGAATGTATGGAAAAGCCTGGTTTGTGTTTAAAACATATAACAGCCCTGTCCTGACGGGTGGAGAAGATTAGATTCTGAAACTTTGCTATTTTTGCTTCAGCAATCAAACCACTAACAACACTGAACCAAATTGCATTTATTTATTTTAAGTTTCCGACTGGCAGATAACTTGCAGTGCTTCTAACCCTAATAGTTCACAGGTATCATGTTTGAAAAAAATAAAAAAAACACTTTGTGAGAGAGTTTTAGTGCACTGGCCGATAATTGTTGAAAGGTAAATTAGTTGATTATTTTATATTTGGCTGCTTTTTAACTGTCATAGCTGGATCGAAAGCATGCAGGTCCTCTTATCTTCTGCTGTACTCTGTCCCTCTCTCCTGCCTTACCGCTTGCTAATGACAACAGCTTTCCCCCCTCCTGAAGTGCTGCTTGTAAAGTATTGTCATTCATGATCCTTGTAATGACTAACTGGAAACCTTCCTCTTGGCTCTGTCTTGTATATAAATGGAGATTTTCTGTGTTGGGTCTCATCACACAGATGATATTAACTCTCTCTTCCTCTGTATACCATGATGAATAAGAATAACTGGCCTGCTGCTTCGTCAAGTGTCACCCCAGAGTAAAGAGCGCTGATCAGAGATCAGTTTTGCACATTTCAGCTCAGTGTGGGTGAGGTGGTCACTGTGGACCGGGTAAATGATCCCAGGTCTGCTCTCTTGCTCTGAGCTGCTTGACAGAAGCAGACACAGGTCCCAGCCTGTGATGAAGTCTTAATCTCAGTGCTCACGTTTATCTTTTGAGTGTTCTGGAGTTCTTTCTCATGTTTGTGGACACGTAACAAAAGTTGTCAAGAAACAAAATAAGGCGAATAAATAAATGAGTGTTGAAACTTATGCAACATCTTAGTGTGATGTGTCTTATTGTTGCCTTTATACATTACACAGCATGTACAGTTGATTCACTTGAAACCTCAATGTAACGGTAGATTGATGAGTAGATGTTTGCAGCTCTGTTGTTTTGTTCTGTTGTTGTTTTACTTGTTATTGTATTGTCACAATGACTCACCTTGACACCAATAGGAAAATAGTTATAGAAATATAAGACAGGTTGGTTGGTTACATTTCTCCAATATAAATAATAACTGTAGAATTCTATTTTCCACAGTATTAAGTTTGAACTCTTATTAAACATTTATCATATTTGTTTGATCAGCACAATATAAAGAAAGGGTTGACTTCTTCCATAACAGAATTATATCAGATATTGAATTCCCCTTCAATGAAAAAACACAATTGTCCGAATGCAACTTGCAGATTAACATGTCGTCAAATAGGAATATGATGTCTTCCCGGCAAGTACAGAAATCTCATCAGGTTTAACATATTAAAGAAATAGAACAAGACTTTTACACAGCAAATGGATAACAAAACAAAAAGCTCTCATGTCTGTTGCATAACGGTTTGTACTTTTGCACAGGGTGAACATGTGCCTGAGACTGTTCTGTGTATGTGCAGCCTTCCATTATTGATTATGCACTCACCATGTGCTCAGCCGCAGCAAGGCCAGTCGGACTAATCCCCTAATAACAGACGCAGAAATACTGGGCTCCACTCAAAGGCCCGGGACTGAGTGAGGGGCAGTTACAGTACACTATTGATGAACAATACATTTGGCTTAAGCTCTTTTCTATGTAATGAATGTTGAATATTTAACCATGTGTTGTGCTTCTGTTTCCATATCTCTGTCTACCTGTCATCCTGCCCCCCTCACTATGTTTGTACTGTAGGTGCACAGCTATGCAGCGAGCCAAAGACACTTCCAGTAAAGTCTGAAGCACATACTATACGATAAGAATATACTGTCAATGGTTTGAAGGCAGCAACTGGCCTTTGATATTGAAAAAAACTGTGAAAAAGGTGAACGTGAAAACAGTTTTTCGTCAACCAATGAAATGATAGTGATTACAAATAAAAAAAAGAATGAGATCGCCAGTGCCACCCCAGGCGCCCCCCCGGACACGCCCCTGATTAAAGTAACAAGGAAACTGGATTCACAAAAGTATAGACTACGTTAACTTTTAAATTAGTTAAATTGTCTCTCATTCCAGAATATAACGTATGAAGAAACAAAGAAAAGTATTACCAGATAATGAATCTAGTAAACATATACATATAGTGTGGTTCACTAGCATAAAAGTAAAAAGAGTAAAATACAGTAAAAGTAAACAGTAAATAAACAGTTAGCCCCTGATAACTAGGCTAGCTTGGTTAGCAGTAAATTGATCACAAGAAAACTCAAATAGTCACAAAACAGCTATAATAAAACAAAATAAAAGATAATACTCCAACAAGGGTATTTGGGTAATAGATAAAAAGGTGTGTGTCAGTATTTATGCTTGGTCATAGCTCTGACAAAATGGTGGACATAATGACGTTAGCTTAACTGCGGTGTGACTGTGCCAATAGGGGTTGCTATAGCAACATAATGAAACCAACAGCTGGTGGCAGGATGATTAATAAAACCTAAAATAAATAAACTCCATGCTGCTCCAAAGCCAGTTCTCTATGCCACAAGAAGTCCACAACTCGTGCCACAGGAGGCCATGGTCAAGCAGCTGTGGATGTAGTGTGGCTGTCATCTTGTGTCATAACACACAAACACACACATCTGAACATGTGAGGAGGTGTTCAAGCACAGACTAGACCTGCCCCACGAGTCTACAGTATGTTGTCTCCTACATACATTCACAGAGCTATTGTCCTATACTTCCAGGTGCAGGTCATCCTATCCCGCTTCTTTAATTATGCACACTAAGAAGGCCCCCCATCTGAGGTTTGGGTCCAGGTGATGCTGCTCCTTGGTCTTACTGTGTATTGGCTGAGTACAGAGACAACACCATCTGGACTTTATTCCTTTTTATTTATGTTTTTTCTGTTATTATTATTATTATTATTTTTGAAACCTCCCAGTATTTATCTACTGTCTTGTTGCTGTTTCTGGACTACATTGTAAGTACTGCATGCTTTATATTTGTGCATTTAGATTATGATGACTGGAGGAAATATATCACATCGAATGATTTTAAAAGAAAAATCTGGTAGTAAAGGAGAAATTTGTATTTTGGACAGGTGGCATTTGAAATTAAATCTTTCTTTAAACAGGTCCAACCAAGTCTAATTGAGATAAAATAAAATCTCCTTTTCAATGGTGTCTGGACTAAGATAGGCAGCAATGAAAATTTGTTACAGACTAAAAACATATGGCAAATACCACAATGTCTGTGACGCTTCATATTTTATTTGCAAATATATTACACACCAACCAAATCATTGGTACCAGATTGGTAAATGCACTAAATAAGGCAATTAAAACTTAAAGAATTGTCAAAGCTGGAATGAAGATATTAGAAGCTAAATGTACTTTAAATCCTTTTAAATTATGGTGATGTATGTTGTATTTACAAAACCACCACTAACAAGTCATCTGACTTCTTACGCTGAGGTGAGCATTTAATTGTAAGAAACATTGTAATTGTCCGTGTAGTAGTTGGGCTATTGAATGGCATGGAGCTGTGAATCAGTAGGGTTACCTGAAGCAGGATATCATGTCTCTCTAAACTCTAACACACTTTGTACTGCACTCTGTGTGGCCTACGCTACTTTCACTGACGAGGGTCCTGTTTCACCACTTCTTGTTTTTGTTCCAAGTACTACAAGCTGTGGCCTCTGTTCTTTACATTGGGCGTTTGTGTGTGTGTGTGTGTGTGTGTGTGTGCACCATCAAGGGGGTCTCCGTCTCTTAGAAGATTACTTTTGAATCGTTTATACTCATTGCTGTGTGATTCTCACATTTCTCTCTTGGAGGGGTCTTTCTTTATATTCGTGTTGCCATTTTCAGACAGAGGAACTCCTGCTGCTTCGAATCTCCGGACTGTGAATGAGCAGAGCCAACATGGAGAACAGCAAGGTGACCAATCATCAGTGCAGGCACAGTAGGAGACTTTAACCCACTGGTGTAACTGATAAACATCACTAATTGTTGGAAAGGAGCCACCATTTGTACTCCTGTGCTTTTCCTGCATGCTTTTCCATGACATGTCAAAAGTATACATTGTGAAAAAAGGTATATGGCTAAAAGCAGAGTTTGTTATATTCTGATATCATGTACTTTTAAAGGATCAGTTTACAGAAATCACAAAATATCAGCATATAAATAAAAGCTATTTGCTAGAGATTTAATAATACACTCAACTCACGGTTCGATACGATTTAACTAATAAAAAAGGATCCAAGCTGACAATTTTTATCAGCAAACACTTGTTAGTTTATTTTCTCTACATAAATCATATTGTTCCACTCTATGTTTTTTCCACTGCTCATCCACGCCCCAGCTGCAGTGACTCTATGCCCCACCAGGGGGGCCCGCCCCTCAGTTTGACAACAGACTGAATTAGCTTAAGTGGGAGAAAATGTTGAACTGTCCCTTTAAGCATGGCTCACCCCTGCTGTTTGTGTGTGTGTCCCCAGCAGCCAGTGAAGGAAGTGCTCCCCCTGCCTCGCCACCCTTCTCCACTTCCTGTGACCTCTTCCTCTCTGACCCCTGCTGCCACATCAAAGAAACACTCCCCAGGCTCCATCCAGCATGTACAAGTGGCCTCCTCAGGTGATTAACAGAGAGACCACACGTCAGTCATATATGTAAATAGCATTTGCTGTTGTCAGCCATGTTATTTGGTGATTTATAACTGTAACTGTTCATTTATTTATTCATTATATGAGTATATACTGAAAATCACTTTATGTTTTATGTTGCCTACCTTTTTTCCGATTATTTATATTAAAGAATAGCCACAGTGACTACAATTAATCAATGAAACTGAAAGTGAACCAATACTAAACATGAACTGAATTAAATTAAACAATATTACAACACACAACACTTGACAAGCTAAAGAGCAGATTCAGCAACAGACTCATTCATCCCCGCTGATCAAAGGAACGATGTAGAAAATCGTTCCTTCCCACTGCAATAAGACTTTCTAATAATAATTGACTCTTAATCAGCTGCTATAACATTATAATTTCCCTTCGGGTATAGATAAAATATTTTTATCTATCTATCTATCTATCTATCTATCTATCTATCTATCTATCTATCTATCTATCTATCTATTAAATAACACATCAAATATATTTTACACATAACTGGTGCTTTTAATATGACATATTGCCATATTGACTAATTTAAAATAATTGACCTTTAGCCTTTGTTATGCTGGTTTACAGTGGTGACATCATTCAACCATCTGAAGCCTCCAGAGAGGGATCTCACCCTGATGTCCCACATGAAGTCTATTAAGTCTCTGAGACACGCTGGCTTCACCGCGGTCTTCACTGGACAAACGGTGAGCCGGCTGGCACTGCCGTCAAGATAAATCCCGTAAAAGTTGGATGATATTGCCTTCAGGGTAAATAGGGAATTATAAACAATATACTGTATACTGATACAAAAATAAACTGTAGACAAGCTCTACATGATACATGTACATGTACATACACGTACATTTAGCTGCAGATCGCAACTTCCGCACTTCACCCTCCCCTTCCAAGCGTGAAGGGGAAACGACGATAGCCATGAAACTCGCCCTATCTAGAGCCGGTGTTTGCTTTGTCCATTCTGGGCTACTGTAGAAAAATGGCGGCCTTCTTAGAAGAGGACCCGCTCCCTCTGTAGATCAAAACTGCTAATTCTAAGGTATTTTCAGATAATTATAGACTGATCAAAACATACCTATGAATACTGTATTACATTTCTACCAGGACATAGATACAGTTATTTACACTTGTTCTGGCTAATTAACCATTAGCTACGGTAAGCACAAACCATTGATGGCCTCTTAATTAATACTGTTTTGTTTTTAATATACAGTATATAACTTTAGGACCCACTGGTACACAGATGATAATCATAATACTCCAGAGAATAAAATAAAGAATCTATGAAGAGCATCAGAAAGACTTCTGTGAGGTTTTTATGATAGTATGATACTGGTGATATTTCCTCAAACAGCAGTGTCACTTTCATTGTTGAACACTAACAGAAGCTTGACAGCGAGGAGTTCCTGGAGGAGGTACCAATCGTCGATGTGATCCTGGCTGACATCGACTCCCTGGTGCCCACTCACGATGAAGCTGGCCGCCCCATAGCAGAGTGGAAACGACAGGTGATGGTGCGGCAGCTGCAAATCAGGCTGCAGGATGAGGAGGAACAGAGGAGACAGGTACTCAACTGTACTACTGTGCTATATGTGAGTCTGTAAGTGCTGTATGTATGTGCACAAATCAATGTACAATCATATTCTCAAACTAGAGGGTGGGCCCACCAGGGGGAGAATAGAGCCTTTGCAAAAGAGCACACATGGTCAAGAGGAAAAAGGTGTAGTGCGTCTAAAAGTGATTGACCTGATTCTTGGAGGAATAATACTGAATTTATCTGATGCTAGCCGAATATCAAGAGTCAAGGTTTCATACAGCAAAATGACACATAAGATACAAGATGCACAGACTCCACAAAAATGACACTCGAATCCAAAGTATGAAGAAACCACAAAAGACACTAGAGACACCTTGAGCCTCTTATCTGTGTGTAAATAGTAAGTTTTGTACAACAGAACCTAGAAACATGCATAAGAAAAAGGAATTCTTGAAGTTCATTTTGCATATATTTTCTCCCGTAGTGTTGAGGTTGATAAAACTGTATCAGTTTCACTGTTTTGTTTTAATTTTGTTGTATTTTCCAGTATTTAGTTAATGTCAGTCAACTCTTCTTCAAAGATGATTTTGTAAAGGAATATTTTTCTTCTTTCTTTCCAATAGTTAGGCTAGAAGATTGATGCCCCTTTCATGTCTGTCCACTCAGTATGAAACTCCAGACAGCAGCCGGTTACCTTAGCTTAGCAGAAATACTGAAATAAAGTATATAGAATAGATTACAAATAACAAGTAACATATTGTTTGTTTAATGCATACAAAAAACAAGTGTAAAAACACCACGTCGCTGGATAGGTTGGATAGGAGCAGTAATTTCAAACCTCATGATGATGACACAACTTAAAGAAATCGGTTCTCCTGGTCAGAAAATAGTCCAGCACATAACACCACGTCTTCTCATCTAACTCATCTTCTCTCAGGATTGTTTGCTAACATCTCTTCATCCCTCTAACAGGACATGACTAATGGCTGTCAACCAGTGGATGGCTGGAAATACTCACAAACCCACAATGCAGTCTTGGGGCCCTTTGGTGAGCTCCTAACAGAGGATGACTTGGTGTACCTGCAGCAGCAGATCGAGACCGTTTCCCTGCAGAAGCGCTGCCAGGCCTATGAACTGGAGCTGACCCGGCTGACGGAGGAGCTGAGGTCGATTTTACCTGATCCAATTGTGAACATTTCCCTCAACAAAGAGGTCCTACAAAAGATGGACTCCGACGGGAAAATGCAACAGACTTTGCCATTGTGGTGCAGTCGTGTCTCAGAGATTGTTAAGAGTATGTCACTGCTGGTAGCTAATCTAACACAAAACACAGAAGAAGGGGGTGAGAGGAAGATAGTGGAAGGCATGATGGAGGAGATGACGGGTTTGCAGGGGGTAACAGATAGTTTGGAAGTTGATTTTGGATTGGTGAAACAGGACCAAGAGACAGTGCCAGCACATGGTGAGACCTCTAGTGGATGCAGGATTCCTCATATAGGGATGGTGTCAGCATTTAGCCATCGTTTGGAGACTAACAGCTACAGCAGAGCGCGGCGGGAGAGGGTGGAAAGGGAGATCCAGCAGTCTGGGGTGTCGGTCAGAAACCTCAGGTCCAACTTCGAGGGTCAGATTGGTGGGATTTATCCCTTTGCTGGGGTTGTGAAAGGGGGCCAGGTAGTGTTTGGATCCACAGGAGTAAGCAACCAGAACGCCAACACAGACCTCAGCTGTGAGGTGAGCCACTGTGATCCTAAAAAACTTGTACCTGTGATGGAGACAACCAGTTTAAGGAAAGAACGTATAGTGGTGCTTTTCCTGAGCCACTGGAAGAAATCTGCGTATGCTATTTCAGTGAGAGCAGCGAGGCAGAAACAGGGACAGGAAGCAGTGTTAGGGAGAGCGGCGGGAGCATCGCACCCACAGAAGATGACCTCCATGTTTCAATTCTGCCAACGGCGAGGTGCTGTGGACAAAATGCTGAACTCCTGGAAGACTAAACTAGAACTTAAAGATGCTCAAAAGTCCCTGTTGTCCTCTTCTAACTCCTCACAAAATCCACCACCGCGAGAAACCTACTCCCCAGAGCAATTCCTGCCAGACGTGGATGGTGTTTCACTGAGCCACGATAGCTTGACCCTCGACCTCTTCATGCTGGGCTACTTCCACATCTTGGAGCAGGAGTTGTCGCCTGAGGAGAGGAAGATGAGGCACCTCCTCTGCTTCGAAGTCTTTGACCATGTCGGCAGTTTCCCCTGGGAGATGGTGAGGGACTTCCACAAGGCCGTTCTCCAGGAGATTCAAGCAGGGAGGCGACATTGGAGTGACGGCTTCGAAGACATCAAAGTTAGCTTCTTTGGGGACTCGAGACCATGCCGCTGTCCGTCATCGGCGTCATCACTGCTGCTGTCAGATTCCAGACTCGTACCCAAAGTTATAGTTCAAACTGCTACTCCAGATGAGAGTGGCAGTGACACAGACTTCTCTTGCTTCAATAACGAAGACATTTGTAAGTACATTGACCGCAGCTTTGCTTTCTGGAAAGAGAAGGAGGCAGAGCTGTTTGATTTTGAACATTAGTATTGAGGGTGAATTTGACATTTTTGCACAAAATGGTGATATGTTGGAGCGTTTATTTTGGCTAACTGATGGGGCTGAATAAAATTATGCTAAGGATGCATTATTGATGCATTATTATTGCAAACTTAATTGATAGTTACAGTCCTCCTGTCAATCAAAGCTTCTTTCTATATCCACAAAATAATGCCTATAATTTCCATTTATACATATATTTTTAATATTTTTATTTTCTGATAGCAGGGCCACAGAAAACATTAAATACACTTTTTTGCCACTTAAGGGTCTCTCCACTGACTCAAAGTCAATTTGCTAATCATATTAAGTGGAACACGTAAGTATTTAAATATGCTCCAAATGTGCCCCCTAATATATTGATATATTTGTGATATTTGTCCAAGTAGTGTTGCTGTACCAAAGAAAAGCCATTGCTTGAACGCTGTATGTATATCACTGTCAAACACCGCATTGTTCCTCTCTTTTACTTTCAAATGTATTAAAAAAGTGGAAAACTAGAATGTAATGTGAGTGTTACGTAGGCTATATCATTGATGATTGTCATAATTTTTGCATGTGTCATAAAAATGTTACTTTGAAGATTGCTGTCTCACAATGTTCCCGTTAATGTTCACATCAGTTGTTGACACTTTTTATTGTGACACAGTGTCAAGAATAACACTTCACTTCAGCAAAGATGTGTATGCAAAGGTAATATTGGCGTCAATACATCATTTTATATATAATATTTTGCTAAAAAGTGTCACTAATTGCAAAGTGGAAACAAAAGTGTCTAGTGATACAGACCAATTGGCGACTTCAAAGACAATACAGCAGTTCTCCAGTACAGCAACAATATCTTTTATTACAGCCATTTTTTGTATTGCTGCATTTGCATGAGTTTCTGTGTTGGTTTTGTGAAAGGCCTGATTATTAAAATTGTGTGGGGGATGTCTGTTCAGTTCAAAGTGGACCCAAAATTCAGACAGGACACACCAGAAGGTCGAATCAACAAAATGTAACTTTAATAACTTGGAAGGGCAACAAAATATAACTGACGGTGGTGGAGGAGTCAAGGTCATGATAAGCTGAGCCCAAAACAGAAAAAGGAAAATGAAGGCCAAAGTCAGCAAGAGCCAGAAAAAGTAAAGATTGAGACGGAAATCAAAGACAACAAGAAAAAGGTCTGCTTGCTTGAGGCATCTCTGCACAAGCAGCAGAGTCTGACCCAGAGTGCCAATCGCAACTGGAGTGCAGAGTTCAGCCGGGGCACTGTGCACAACAGGACTGGAGAGACCTGGGAGAAGGACGTCAAGGACATCAAAGTTGCCTTTGACAAGATGTTGATGGCCTTAAATACAGAGTGAGACAGGAGGAGGTAGCCGCCAAACTCAACAGGAAGGTGAGCCAGGTCATCCTGGAAAAGGATGATCTATTTTAACCACTGGATCAGTTTGTTTTGAAGATGAGGAAACCTCTGGGGATAATTCGGGTCCCGGTAAAAACCTCTGGAACGTCTGGATCTGATGTTGTCAGTTAAGCTAACATTAGCAACAGCTCTGCTTGCAGGCTGTCCAGGAGGTTGTATGTCAGCCGAGCAGGTTCCACAATACTCTGATTTTCAAGGTGAAACTGCTTTATTCAGTGTTGTTACTGGTTTAAATCTCTAGGTCTGTTTGTTTTGGAGAGGAGAGGAGACCTCTGGGAGCAGCTGACTGCAATGACGGCAATTGTGGTGTGAAGACAACAACTCCCATGATTGGATGCTACTTCACAACCTCATCAACTTTGTCTTTTGTTATTGTTTTGAGGTGAAAGACCACCTAGTGGCAGAAATTACATATTGCACATTTACGCAAACCAAATTTGGTGCTGATTGCTCAGACTGTGTAGATAGAAGTAGCGAAAAAACTGATTGGACAAAATTAAAAATATCAATTATAGCAACTTTAAATCAATCATATATTTGCATTTAAATCTATAATTTGTAACATTTCAACATTAAAATGTGTAAAAACAATATACCTATGTTTTATATATTGTTGAGTTGTTTACTGATGTTATCCCAAATGTTTACAACATATTCAAACTGAGCATGTATTAGCGTTGTGGTTGTCTGCCAGAAGCTCTCATATATTGACTTTTGTATCCAGTTTTATGATGCACTATTTATATCTTGGTCGTTTTTAACAATCTATTTTATCTGGATGAAGGATTTTAGTCAGTGGATGTCTGGATCTTAATTTATCAGAGAAACAAGCTGAGCTAACGTTAGTAGCAGCTCTGGGACTTGTGAGCCAACAGTGTTGGAGAAACACAGATTTTTACCAGTTTTTTTATCGACTGGTTGAGAGCATCTCCAAAACCTCAGCTCTTGTGGGGTGTTCCCAGTCTGCATGTTATGGCTGATCGGTGCATATCAGCATATAAAAAGGTTTTATTAAGTACAGCGAAGCCTTACAGATGGAGAAAATTTAAATTTCTTACTACACAGCAAATGCAATGGCCTCAGGCTTTCTGAATTTCATGGGTGAGGATGGAAGAAGGTCATTATTAACGGGAATTATTAGTGAAAAATGTCTCTCAGCAGCAATAACCAGCATGGTCGTGAGGCAGATAATGTTGGTGTAAAAGGTATATTATTCATCTTAGAAATGGGATGAGAATTAGCATGAACTGAAAATACTCAATAAATTGACTTAAATAAATTGAAAGTACAGTGAGTAAACATACCTATTTTTATCTTATAAAGTCTACCGTCACTGTAATCGGCCGCACTTTTATTTACCTTTATGTAACCGTCATGCATATATTTATTATCTCATATCTGAGCCATAAAAGCCAGTTTTTTGTTTCAGGTCCAATGGAAAGGTGACGGATTGAAAAAGGTGAGGTCGCGCATGCGCACAGGCCCCATAAATTGACAGGAGGATGCTGAGCTGCATTCCCATCATTCTGTGAGGAGAGGAGGATCCCCCTGCGCACCCACAACGGAGGAGACGCCGAGCGATAAGAACATATAAAAATAATCAACGTTGAGCTTTTTATCTGCCATCATGTCAGCTGGAGGAGATTTGGGGAACCCCCTGAGGAAATTTAAACTTGTATTTTTGGGAGAGCAGAGCGGTGAGTCAGTTCTCGGGGAAGGTTTTGGGTTATCCTCCCCCTTAATGCCAAACATGCGTATATATGATGAAGGCCATGCATGTTAATCCTTGTTGATTTTGAAAGTTTTAGTTGAATCTAGAGGATGTGCCGGGTTGCCTTTGGCTGATTTGACGCCCTCTTGGCACAATCTGTGACTGTAGACAATTTGATTAACCTAAGAAGAAAAAAAAACCCGCAGGCATGTAAATGGCACCCTTGGATAAAACATAACCACCGTGATCACTGAAATATAACTGCTTATTGCACTGAACATATTTGGGGGTTGTTTTTAGCAGACGCAAATGGTCACAGCTCGCATCATTACCAGGCGATATGAATTGGGATGTTTTGATGTGCTGCAGTGACCGACAAATGACGCTCAGCCTGTTTTCAGATAACGGGTTTATTATTTCACTCACATCGCTTATTTCTAACATGAACAAACCTTTATTCCATCGCATGACAGTGTCTAAGATTTTCTCCATCACTCACTTGGTTTTATAGAGAAGATAATAAACAGTCCCCCCCCCCATGTGTCAGTTCGGGACACACCCTAGGCTGGCGATGTCTGTAGCATCTCTAAAACCTCGCAGTCTCCGGTTCGGTCCCATAAATAATCTAATAAAGATAATAATAATACAGAAAACAGGCCTGACACCGCCACAACATTATACTATATATTCAATAATCCATCTATTCTGGGGGGTGGGAATGACTGTGTGTGTGATTTGATGTGATGTGTGCACAGATTCGGGAGGTGCTGGTCGATAATGGTTTAGCGCTGTAAAAGCTGCCTGAATACGTGTTCAGACATCAGACATCCAGAGTGGCAGCAGAGGAGCACATATCCCATAAAATACACATAATCAGGCCTAATATGACAACAGCTTGACTAGTGTGTGTGTGTGTGTGTGTGTGTGTGTGTGTGTGTGTGTGTCTTACATTGTGATGCTTCAGTGTGTGTGTATGTGTGTGTGTGAGAGAGAGCTGTATGTCGACTATAAGCCTCCTTGTGTGTGTTTGTGTGGTCTGTGCTGCAATGTTGCTGTCCACGGTGCTGAATCGAGGCCTGGTGTGGCCACTGCCCATCGCTGGCTTCAAAACTACTGCTGTCTGCATTGAGGACTCTGCATGAGAGCCCCAGGCCTGCAGGAATAAGTCCAGTCCTCCTCACTCGTGTGTAGATCTGATGTAAAATGGTGCTAAAGATGGTGCTGGGTGGGATGTAAATTAAAAAAAAGAATCAAGCTCACTATATGGGCTCACCTTGATTCTCTGAGAAGTCACCATGCAGCTGCTGTGTTTTTGTCTGATCTGATGTGTTTTGTATCTGTCTGCTTAAGGATTCGCCTTGTGCAGTTTTTAGTTATCATGGATCATTTTTTGGACCTTCTGTTTCCCTAATTGATAGCATTTGTTCCCCCCACCATCACAATAAAAGAGAGAATAGAGAATAAAAGAGAGTAGAGCTGAAACAATCGGTCCATTGGTCGGTCAGTTGGAACTCAGAAAATGAATTAATTATTTTATTGATGTTTGTATTTATAGGACAAGTACATCTATGCCTATAGCGTGGACCAGTGCCACACACCACTGCATTTATAATCTAAGGTGGTTTGCGGTGTGCTTCCACTCAAATACACAAAAACTCAACAAGGAAAAAGCTCTAAATACTACAATACTAATAAGAATAACTGTAATTTTAATTAAACTGTTGTGGTGCAGCTTCTCTCTGCTTGTCTCTGTTCTGTATTTCTGTAAACTTAATATCAGGCAAAACAAGACATTTGAAGTCATCTCCTCATCATTTCATAGACTAAATGATAAGCTGACTAAACAAAAAAGTGATAGACAGATTATTCAATAATGAAAATTATTTTAGTTGCAGCCCAGAAAGAATAAATTATCAAACTCATGTGCTGCGTCAGTCAGTTTCTCTATATTTACATTGTTTATGGCCAATTCTTCTTTCTTTCATATTGATTTGATTGTGAGGAATGTCTTTTTCATCAGTGTGAAAAATGTATTTGTTTTTTGGAAAACTATTCACACTTTAGCTAAATCAGTGTCAGATGTTGATTGTAGTCCATTTTTTGTATCTTCTAAATGACTCATCTCTCTCTTAAGAGCAGAAAATGCAACTAATATTGATTGTTTACTTTACAGTGATGTGTATTTTGTTGTCTCTGCATGAAAATGAAGATGAATTTCAAGTTATAATTTAATTTAATGATCACAGATGTTACCATCACAGAAATTAAGTCTGATAAAGCAAAATTGTGGGTTTAATGTTTGGGGCCCTTTTCTATCTGTTATGCTGGATTATCAGGCAGATTTTGTCCTCAGGTACATGAGATGACATTTTCATATCATTATGTGATCATTTTTTTATTTAGGAAACTGTTTTCATGTGTTTGGAGATTCTTTATGAACTGAACTAAAAACCAACCTCTGTTCTCTGTTCTTCCAGTGGGGAAAACATCTCTCATCACTAGATTCATGTATGACAGTTTCGACAACACGTATCAGGTGAGACTCGGACCACATCCAGAACCAGAAACATCATAAAACATAGGCATGTAGAAGAATTGAATGCATGAGATGATGGTTACCACTTTTCTTTTGGCCAAAGCCATATTTTATAAACAAATTATCCTCCAATTGTCCTCCAATGTTAGATTTAAATAAATGAAATAATGGGACTAATCACATTGTAGGTCGACAATAGGTTAAGCCATCTTTGTCATAATAGAGACTGATTAACCACTGAATGAAGTTACATTGAAAACTTTTTGGCCACAAATGTCCACTTATATATATATACATATACATATATTACAACCAGGGTCCATGTAATTTAAGCTTACATAATGATGTCCAAATTTGAATGTTGTTAACAAGCAAATGTTAGAATAGCAATTTCAGGCTCTTAAAAAGCGAATACAAATGATTCTGTCTATTGTAGAAAAGTTTGGTACACAACGAGTCTGAATGATTGAGCCCTGAGGGCAATACGAATTAAATTAGCTTTTCAGTCTGATTCAATTCCGGTGCTTATTGGCTCTTTTTTTTTTCTTAACAGCTTTTTGTATTTTCCTTCATTGAAATGGTCACTCTGCTAGGAACAACAGATGGTGCAGGGAGACATTTAGCCTTTAAAATCTGGGCAACACTGATGATTGTTTCCCCGCCTCTTTTGTTCTTTCTCCACCACAGGCAACCATTGGAATAGACTTCCTATCAAAGACAATGTACCTGGAAGACCGAACAGTAGGAAGCCTTGTCATTTAAAATTCACATGTAGTTGCATGTAAAGATGAATTCATGCATTTTTACTGCATTGTCATTTTAGCCAGTCAACATCCAAGTAAGAAATGTCCCAATTTCAACTCTGTTTTCACTAATCCTTGATTTGATTTGCTTAATTACTGCTCTCTTCGCAGACTAACACGATTACCCTAAGGTTATTTCTGGCAGTAATAGCTTTGGTGCTTTGGCTTTTCTAGCCCTAAGAAGTCAAAGCCTTTCCTATGGATCATCTACTTTAGTTAGTAATAATACTATTTCTTGGTCAGGATATTATGCTCTGTCAGCCTGCACACAAGCTGATACTGGCTTATCCCTTGTGGATGTGTACTTACAAAGCCCTTACATCTGTGTGGTCTGCGTGTAGTGTGATGGTTAATGTTGAAGCAGCTGCTAAAGGTGTGTGTATGTGTGTGTATGTGTGTGTGTGTGTGTGTGTGTGTGTGTGTGTGTGTGTGTGTGTGTGTGTGTGTGTGTGTGTGTGTGTGTGTGTGTGTGTGTGTGTGTGTGTGTGTGAATGCAGGTAAGGCTGCAGCTGTGGGATACTGCTGGACAGGAGCGTTTCAGGAGCCTCATCCCCAGCTACATACGAGACTCTACAGTAGCTGTGGTTGTCTATGACATTACAAGTGAGCAGCAACCTCCTAACTGACCTTTTTCACAGCGGCCATTTTGGCATGAACTAGTAGGGTAAACAAAGGTGTTACCAATGACACTAATTAAGGTTTTGTTCAATTCATGTCAGACAGAGTCAGAGTGCTGCTACTGTGCATGTTCGCTCAATGGAAAGACTCTGCTACACTAAATGAACTGAGTCTTAATTAGTATCATTGGTTAAACCTGTGTTTGCCCTACTATTTCATGTCAAAATGGCTGCTGTGAAAAAGGTCAATTGTACTGTATTAAAATGACTATTTGTACATCATTAACACACACACACACACACACACACACACACACACACACACACACACACACACAAAAGACTGGATATAAAATAAGAGTCTGGTCTCCACAGATGTGAACTCGTTCCAGCAGACCTGCAAATGGATTGATGATGTCAGGACAGAGAGAGGAAGTGATGTCATCATCATGCTAGTCGGCAACAAAACAGATCTGGAGGAGAAGAGGTGAGTGTGTCAGATATGGGTCATAATGGACTGTAGCATTTAGCTGCAGTTAATGTAGTCTTGAAGATATTCTGTTAACTGAAAGCCTCAACGTGCCAGAACTGAATAAATCAGCCTTCAAAGTGTGTGGCGGTGCTAAAGTCTGGCCTGATCTCCCTGCAGGCAAATCATGATCGAGGAAGGAGAGCAGAGAGCCAAAGAGCTGAACGTCATGTTCATCGAGACCAGTGCCAAGACAGGCTGCAATGTCAAACAGGTGATCCCCGCAGTTTCACCATATTTCGCAACATTTTGGGCGTCAGTTTGCTCTCAGCTTCTCTGCCGTTCACGTGTCCCTCCAAGGTGATCGAGTCAACAACACGAATGAATAAAATGTCTGTGTGTAAATAATGTGGAGGGGGTATGTTGGGTAGGAGCTCCACAGAACGGTAGGAAGCACACATTTGAGGTACTTTTGATAAATATTTCTATTTCATGTCACTTTATATTTCTACAGATTACAGATTACTACAGTAATCGGACAGCTATAATTACTGGTTGTTTTACAAATTTTGATTTTACATAGAAAACAGAGGATACTTGTATATAAAATAGTTTAAATTAGCCCAACCACAACAAACATGCACAGTAAAATAATACAATAATAAGCTAACACTCAGTGGGGCTGTTTTCTGCAATTCTATTACTGTTGATAATTTTGGTACGTTTAGCAGATTATGCTTTTGCTTATACTTTTTTTTAATTTGTAATGGTGTGATTTTGCTGCTTTTACTTAAATAAAGGATCTACTTCTCTCCATCAAGGTTCAGAAATGTGATGATGCAACATGTCGACATGAACCTTTTCCTATTCACAAACGTAATGCACATTTTTACACATTTCCAACCTTCCTGCTCTTGCTGTCCTCTCTTTCATGCTCTCTGCTTCCCCCTCCCTGTTTTTTCTCCTCTCTGTAAATCTTCTTTTCCACTTTCCTGATCCTTAACTCTCCCTCCTCTCCTCTCCTCTCCTCTCCTCTCCTCTCCTCTCCTCCTAGCTGTTTCGTCGGGTTGCAGCAGCCCTACCTGGAATGGAAAGCTTGGACGACGCAAATCCTGAAGGCAGTATCCTTTACAGCCACTGTGACTCACTGTGCCAAGAGCCAAAACAGCCAAGAAATAGGCAGCTTATTTTTAATCTCTTAGTGGTTGTTGGCGCTAGTACAAACAGACCGCCCAGCCTACTGTCCGCTGAGGCATCAGCCATTAAACCTTTATTCTTTAATAGAGAGGAAATGCACAGAGCCTGGAAGGTACTGTGGATGCACAGGTATAGCACCACATAGTGGCTGTCTGGGAAGTGACATACACCGGGGATGTGTGATGGAGGAAGGTGATTTAAAAGGTAAATACTATAACAGTAAATGTGAATTAACTCAGCAAACTGCTTTAGAACAACAATTTAGAAACAATACTACCTGTATCTATATTGGACAAATATGTACAAGGGCAAAAGGGATAAGGGGTAACAACATTGTGTTAAAGAGGGACTTTAAATAAATGACCGTAATAAATGCACCGTAAGTATTTAAAAAAATATTATCTTTTTAATTATTGTAGGTTACACTAATATTATTGCAAGACAAACAGAATGGGTGTTAACATTGCAGTAAAACTTACATTGTAAAACATTTACAGCATTAATATTATTATTATAACATTATTGTTGCTTGGTTATAAAACATTATACTAAACTGTGGCTATAAAAGACTTGTGTTTATATGTTTAAATGATAATAAAGTAACAGTAGTTATGTAGTTTTGGGATCCAATGTAAGATCATCTGATGATCAAAAAGAAGAACACAGAAGGAGAAGACTTGTTTTGTCCTGTCACGTCAGCAGATTATTAAAGGGGAACTCCGCAGATTTTACACAATAAAGTCTGTTTACAGGTTTTGGGGAGAACTACTGAATATCTGCGCCACTCAGTTGTAAAGACTAAAGGCTTTAAAATTAAAGAAATCTGGGGGACTAAAGTGCGATTTTAAGGAGCGTATACATAGCAGAAACAAACTTATCTGTGTTTTATAGGACAACATACAGTAGAAAGAGTTGTGCGGCAAGCTGTTTATGTACAATAAAGCTAATATATTAGATTATAATAAAAAAGTGCCTAGTATTTAATTGGTACCCTGTATGTAGAAATAGTTACACTCTTAACTTGTGGGACTGTATATTTAAAGCATTACTAATTTTACTGTCACATGTCAGGACATAATATATGACTTTTTCCTTAACTGGATAACTCCCAGTGATCGACATCAAGCTGGACAAACCGGCAGAGCCTACTGTCCCTGAGGGCGGGTGCTCATGTTAATGCAGAGCTGAGATCGGACAGCTCCCTTCACACCATAGGCTTGTTGTGTTGCTTACTACTGGTTAGCTTCCAGTTGACTTCTCTAATTGGATATAGGATGCGGGCCTTGTATCTGATTGGACAAATCAAATGTTATCTTTCAGTCTTGTTCAGTTGTAAAATATTGTATACTTTGTCAATATGTAAGTGACTGGAGGAGAAAAGGGAAAAAAAACAACAAAAACAAAATGTTGAAATGAAAACGAAAAAAAAAAAAAAACACAACAACTCAGTTTTGGAAAAATGAAAAAGGAGAAAAACGGGACAACCAACGGAATTCTTTTCGCTGTTATGTTTTGTATTTTTTATATATAAAAAGGGAAAGCACCAAAAATGATGCCTAAACATAGAAGGAGAAATAATGGGGGGGAGGGTCGGCCATTTTTCTAGATGGCCGGACGCGTCTGAATGTCTGCAGCACGCATGCACGCTGATCTGATCTTTGACCTTTGACCTTTGGCCTGCCCTCCAGGGTCTCCACACTCTGGAAGGAGGTTGACTATCTTAGAATGTTTTATAGCATCTCTCTATAGCATCTCATGACAAAAATGTATCTCATTTGATATTCCCACAAGAGTCAACTTCCAGTAGGTTCACCTAACAGTAGCTGTGAAAATGTGGCACTCTATCTCTCTATGGGTTTAACTTTTATAGAACAAACTGTACTGTGGTTAAAAAAAAAAAAGAAGTAATAAAAAGACAACTTAATATCACAACTCCCCCGTCCCTCCAACCGCTCCCGCTCCTTTTCCTCTTTTCCTCTAACCCCTCGCTCCTCTCCCGTCTCCCCATTCCTCCATCCCGGTAATACACATATAACGATCCACTGTAATGCACTGCACTGTATATAATAATGTAATATGTATGTTGTGAACGTCCCTCTGTAGAAGTGGTCCTTGTTCACCAGTATGAATAATGTAATAATGTTTAATGATTAATAAATTACAGATTAAAGGGCTTCACTCTCCTAACCATCAACATTTACCTGATAGCAAAATGGTCTACTCTATTTATCTCAGACTGTATTCTGGTTTTACTGATTTAATCCAAAAAAGGTTTTAGTTTTACATCCATCCAACTCTTTAATCACATAACCAGTTACATGACAAAAAAGAATTAACTGAAAATTAATTGGATAGCAGTAAAAGGTGTTGGAAAAATAGATAGTTATTAAATAAGAAAATAAGGTTTAATTTTTATTTTATTTTATGTAATCTAAGAAACCATATAGGCTAATTTTCTTCACACACTATTCTAAAAACGTACATGTTAGCTAACTTTAGCCACACATCCTGTTTCCCTGACTTATGGCTAGTGTTAGCTCGCTTTATTTGTTAGCCAAGTTACTTCTTTAAAATGAAACATGTTTTATCTTTAAAGTGAGAGAAAGCATAATACTGATGGAGCTTTTTCTGTTTCACTTATCATTATGCTGCTTTGTGGCCTATATTTATTTAACGTTAAGAGTATAGTTTGATTGAAGACATTTAAAGGAATATTTAACATTTTGTGAGGATTTATTTTCGCTTGCCAATAGTTTGATGAGAATATTTGTACCACTCTCATATCCGTTTAACGACTCTGGATAGTTAGGTTAACCTAGCATTAAGACTGAAAATGAAACAGTCCAGGAAGTCCAGCTTCATTAAACGAGAGTGATACCAACTTTCTCATCTAGCTGACTGTCTCCTGCCTCTGGCTTTATATTTAATAAACACATATAAGAGTAGTATTGATCCTCTTATTTAAAGCTAATAAGTGTATTTTACCAAAATGTTGAATGTTCCTTAGCTCACATCTAACATGAAATAAAGTATTTTAGATAATGTTACATGATGTTTAATGTAACACTCATACTGACAGATGCCAGAATAATAATTGGATTAGGAAAATATTTCCAGTTTAGTTCTATCTGGTTTTAATGATAATCAGTTATCAATCATTGTGTGCGCCCTGTCAGTGTCAATCATACTACTTAGATGAGAGAAGGGGCTGATTAATTGGAATATAACATAACTTTTTGTGGGTGGAAACCACCAAAAAGGTAGAAAAAGTTGCCTAAAACAAATTTTGTTGCCCAAACATAAACACAGTAAAAGCAACTCAGGAAAACGGGCAGCGAGACTAGCAAACAGCCAACCATTCACATCAATCTGTTAATCATTTAATTGTTTACAGTGTTAATTTTGCAGCAGCCTGAGCTCCCTGTGGTGAGTCAGTTTCTGAAAAACCTGATCGTTAAGGGGAAGTTGAGGTGGAAAGAACCTTTTAAGAAGGAAACTGTCACTGTGACGCATCAGGTCGTTTGCACTTAGTTCTCCTGATGTAAGAGGACAGGTATTCCCCTGGATGGACAACCTGTCATTTGATCCCCCTGAGGGGTCAACGCAGACAGTTAGTGCTGTTAGTGTACAGATGAACTCCACAGAGACAAGAGGTCGAGGGTGGCCTTGCTTTGAAGGGTGAAAGCTTCAATGTAGAGTTTCTGACAATCTCAGCATCAGTGTTGTACATATGCACGGCGGTATAGTGATATTTATATATGGATAAAAACCAGAAACACTAGATTATATGAAAGAGTCATGAAAGATTGTTTTTAACACAAATGATTCAAGATATCCCACATTATCAGTCCGCATTAAACGATACACCTGTATAATCTTTCCTTCCCCAAAGAAGGACACACCTCTTCCATCAAAAAATACCTCCGGTATGATCAGGTCCTCTCAGGTCTGGGTCACTTTGGATCTCATCTACACCCAAAGCGGATCATGTCCAGAGTGGAAAGTTTTAGAGACACAAACCTTCGCTCCCTGCTGAAGGAGCTGCGGACTGATATTGCTATGGCTGTAGATGACTCTTTCCCTCTCGTCTATGGTTTGGCGGACAAAAACATCATCACTGACCAACTACTGAAGGTAAGAAAGAAAAAAAGTGTGCTTTCATTGATTGGAAATGTCACTTTTCACTGGTATTTACATTTTAATGACAAGTATTTAGCATTAGATGATAGATTTGACAGTATTTTACAGTAGATTATGACAAGTATTTGCATGGATTTATGGTTTAATCCAGACTGCAGAGTTCATATATCTCTTGTTGTTTTTACAGGACACTCTGGGGAAGGAGGGCAGAGAAGGGACCCACAAGGCCATGTACTCGCTCCTGTCCTGGGTCCTGGAGCAGAGCAGATCCACCATCCAGGCCTTCTGGAGCAACCTGTCCAAAGACTACAACCTGGACAGCTACCCCAAGCTGCAGACACTGCTCACTAACCTGCACTTGAGTATGTGGCGTTCAAGTTTCACCAAGATGTTTGGCAAATGTTCCTAATATGTCTGTCTGACTGAACTGTGAGGCTCTACTGTCCATTATGTCATCTAAGTGATTATGTATGCTTCTGTGCATAACCTTCTTACCAACAGAAGAACCAACATGAATATAAATCTTCAGCATAACTCACCAGTGTGAGCTCAAAAACAAACTGAGATTTATTTTGAAAATACAATTTCTATTATTTTAGATAAACTATATTTGATAAAGAAGTCAGAAGTAATTTGAATAGAAGCAGAAAGTCCTCCCTGTCCTTGTGTGCTTTCAGGACAGAGTTTTCTATCTACGACTATTGAATGCATTTAGAGCAAATAATAATTTAAGTTTAGTCTTTATTATTCGTTAATTTTATTCCATTTTATTGACAGGACGGGATGCTGCCGGTTCTAGAAGTGAGAAGAGATCCTCTGGAGGCCACAAAACCCCTCACATCAAGAAGAGGAGCCACGAGGACAGAGGGAAAAACTTGCACAATCAGCACCCTCAGTATCATGCCAAGACAAGCGATGGACCAGGTTTTTATTTCTCATAATGCATCTCTTCTAACACTATCACTGCAGCTCATTCAGAGATATTTTTCACTTTCTAGTGGCCTTAACAAATTAAACTAAAAATGTCAAAACAACTTACTTTTGGGCCGTTCAGGTAATCTGTGAAAAACGATTAATAAGCTCCTGATGATAATAAAACATGTTCTTTTCCTACAGGCGGTAAAGTGAGGCTATACAGAGTGAAAAGTGAAGCTCCAGCCCCAGAGCTAACATCTGGAAATAGTAAGTACAATTTGGTCATATTATAAAATATATAGACGATGCTTTATTACTACAGACACATTCAACCATTTTTCTGCCACAGGTGTTCAGGCGGTGTCCTTCTCGGTCCAGAAACCCGTCACTCTGTCTTCCTCCTCCACTGAGCCACCAGTCCGCCATGAAGCCAGAGAGAAGATCCAAATCAAACAGGTGGTTGGCTCAGATGAAAAGCCATTGGGTGAGAGTCTCTCTTCTTCTTTTTAATGCTCACAAATATCAACAAAATGGCATTATTGTGACACGAAAAGTCCGTCATGTAACAGGAACTGCCAGAAAGTGCATTAACGTCGGTGGGGAGTTTTACTCTTGTGGTCAGCCAGAGGAGATAAATGGACCTTCCATCCAGTCCAAAGCGGCTAAGAACATGTTTTACCACAAGAGGGAGACAAACACAAGCATGGTAGAGGACATCATTCACAGACATCTGTATTTTCCTATGTGTATGTTTGTGTCTTATATATGTTCTGTATGTGTGTAGGTGCACTATAATGATGATGAGTGTGCAGTGTGTAAGGACGGAGGGGAGCTGATTTGTTGTGATGGCTGTCCTCAAGCTTTTCATCTAACCTGCCTGGACCCTCCGCTCACATCCATACCAAGGTGAGCAATAAAATATTTAAATCACTATCTATTTTCATTTATTTTCAATATATATGCATGTGGGTTCAAGGAGGCCATGGTTTTTTTTCAGCTTTTGCTCTGAAAATAAAGTTTTAATTGTTAATCTGCAGTGGTCCGTGGCAGTGTGAGTGGTGCTCTGGCAACAGAGTGAAAAGAGAGACAGCCCGACTACCTTTACAAGTAAGGACACAACAATGAAGATTATGAGGACACATTGAATATGTTCACTTTTGTATAAAAATCTATGCAAGCCATGATTAAATATTTTCAGATTTTAATGTATATTTTGATAATACTAATTTTTGAGTATTATAGTAGTAGTAGTAGTAGTAGTAATTTTTGACTTATTGTGTTACAAAAGGGATGAAAATAATGATTAATGATCAGCTTCCTTAAACATTTCCAGTCATTTTAATGTCTTTAATGGCGAAAGACGCTGCTCCCTTCCTCTAAAAATCTTCATGATTGATTTTACTATTAAAACAGTCTGAAAAGCTTGTTTTATCCTGTCATAATACAATATTTTATATCACAGCCACTCATTGCCCAGCCGCAGGAAACAAACACGACCTCCAGTAACTCCATCACAGACATCTCCTTCTTCTCCCCGCTGTCGCCCTCGTCTCTCACCAGTGTAACCACGTCTGTGAACGGACCTAGTGGCAGAAACCAGGTAAAGACTCAGTGATGTTCTGCCTGGTGCAGTCTTCTTTATTTGTTCTCCTTGTATCTGTTTGACAGAACAATCCTGTCTGCTAAAATAAATAAAATGTGTATCTAGTGCTCAGGTGGAGAGCTGGTCAATGTCAGAGAAGTGTGTGGTGTTTGTCACCTGGCTGGAGGAGACCTGACTCACTGCCTCCAGTGTCTGAGGCGTTTCCATGCACACTGCCACTTCTCCAAGTAAGACATTCACTCCTCACTTTCACCATCACTGTGTTATCTGTAGACTCATAATGAGAATATGTATACACTTACCAAACAAGCTAGACAAATCCCAGTCTGGGCCTAAATGCGATCTATGCATCAGTGTGTACATACATAAAGAACTTCCTGTGGATTCCTGTTATATTGATCAGCAATGTGCATTACAGGGTGTGCGCTTACTGTGATCATTATCTGGTGACTAATGGATTATAAATGGACAGCTGCAGCAGGGTATACAGTATAATGGCCTACTGTAAATGAAGGTCAATGATTTTACAAAATGTTACCAGAGATACAGATGACAAATAAAACCAATGTAAATCCATGTGATGATCTCTTGTAGCATCACTTATTTGACTGCTTTTCTAAATGCTGTGCAATGTGCAATAAATTGACAAGAAATACGAGATTTCCTTCACCATGTTTAGTTGAATTTTTATCAACCATTACCTCAGAGAGCCCATGTTCCAGCTAAACAGTTTAGGTTGCCATCTGAAATGGTCTGAACCTCTTTCTCTGTGATCCTCAAGTCACATATTGATTGACAGTAAGATTATACACCACAGAGAGTCTGACTCACTCACTGTATCCTTGTTTTTGCTAGAGGGAGATCCATCTGCTTGTCCTGCTCCAGGCCCTGGGGCAGCTCTGCAGAGAAGGAGGCAGAATCCAGAGGCTTACAGGTGTGGCTGCACGTGTGCATAGTTTAAATAGCCTGTGTGTGTGTACAGATAATATACACTGTACTTCTTTATTATCTGGATATGATGGAGTGTAATCTCTCCTGTATGTGTGTGTGTGCGTGTGTGTGTGTGTGTGTGTGTGTGTGTGTGTGTGTGTGTGTGCGTGTGTGTGTGTGTGTGTGTGTGTGTGTGTGTGTGTGTGTCCAGCTCGCCCCAGTGGTTCAAAATACGCTCGGTCATGATCAGAGCTCCTCCGTCCCTGAGCCCATCCTCCATAAAGATGAACTGGACTCCATCCTGGGAGACGTAAGTGAGGCTCAGTTACATGTCGATACCACAGACGTGACATGAATATCACCATAAGCATGTCATACACAAGATGGCCGCCCCTCTTTATCACACAGCTAGGGAATATTTGTCATGGTGTTGTTAGTGTTGTAGATATTTGTGTACAGATGTTGAAGTTATTTTAATTTTATTTAGTGTTTTTGGTTTTATTGATTTACACAATCATTAATACATATATATGTATTCCTATATACACTGTACTCATATGTAAATTAATTTAAAGCTTTAAAGGAGAGGTAGGAAGCTTTAGCTCATGTTTAAACTTTAATGTACTGCAAGACGGCAAGATTGATTTCTTTGATGTGAAATGTTTCTAATAATAACAATAGATCTTTTTTATTTTTCAAAGTCAATATGTATTCTTCAGCACTTGCCTCTCAAAAAACAACACACTCTTAAACAAGGTGGATATTTTTGGATTTTACTGTAAGGAACAGATTGATTAGGTTAATTATAGGTAATTATATTGATCTCATCCTTATTTTCATTTTCAGAATTGTTACTCGAATCCTCCTGAATCCGACAGAATGACCTAAAAAATGAAAACGTTCCCCACAAACTAAAAACATGACCTGATATAAATTGATAACTACAGCGATAATCTGGTTGCTGTGTGATATCATCGCTGTCGCTGACATCATACTGCACGCATGTGCCAGATGATGTCACCAGGACTCCTTTGTGCAACGATTGATCCATCTGTGTTTGTATCTCAGCAGGGCTCCATTGATGGCATCTTGCAGTGGGCTTTCCACAACATCTCTCGGCCCCTTCCAGACTCTGACGGATGCTACCAGTAACAGACAGACGATCATCCATGCTCTAGGTTATACTGTACAGTAACAGTAATAAACTAAATATAAATAATTAAATGGAGATTTCTTAATATATTAGAGATTATGTTCTTGTTTCCTGCCATGCCTGAAGTATTATTTTGTTTTTTTATTGATTTTAGGTGAAAACATTGCATCTAAGTACAGTTTTCAAAGAAAGTGTTCAGGTGACCGTGATGTGCAACAGCTGCTATAATATACTGTAGCAGAAGAGTTGTGAATATCTCTGTCTCGAGCTGGTGTGAAACTGTCTCGTCCTGCATGTTAGCTGCACAGCAACATCATAGCTGACATTAGTTACATTACGTGCTGTGCCGTTGTTCGCACTAGTAATGGTATTTGTCATGCTATGGGATTTTCCCCCCATCTCACACCCCACCTTTAAATCATCTCCAAAACAAGTATGTCCGGATTAACCTGTTAGGAGCAGTTGGGCTCCTTCTGACCCTTCATCTGTTCCCATTAAGCCCAGTACAACCAGTACGCCTTTGCTGGAATAATACTTAATTTGTGTTAGTTTGTAGAACTTCAACTACACATGCACCATGTGAGTAATGTATATATATATAGTATATAATATATTAGTGAACATTGTGCCTTCTAAAGGACGTGCTTTAGTTGATAATGTACTGGTACAAATTGGCCATTAATCAAATTACCAAAACTTACTGTCAGGCAGTGAACCTGGGATTTTCAGGGTCCCCGAGGATCTGGGGTTGCCTGCAACTGTAGGTTTTTCTGACCATCTCATTGTCACCCTAATCCTCACACCATCATATTTTACTTGTAAGACTTTTGCTTTTCTTTTTCTGTGTAGCATCACATCATGGCTGAATAGGTGTCAGCACTGATGTGGGAGGGCTGGCATTGGGCGTTGGACTCTGCTCAGGCCAAACATTTGATAACTCGGCCTAACAAACTCAAAAACAGTTTTTAAGGTTGTCATCAGCCCACCACTGTGAAACCCAGTGATACATATGTATGTATTTTTCTAGTTTTAGCTGTGTTTTCATGTGTGTGTGTGAATGTGTTTATATCTTGAAGAGAGCAGTGTTAAAACTTATTTATACAGCACAAGGTTATACTGTATCACTGGCAAATCGACGATTAAAAATTAAACAGAAATAAAATTGATCGAAATAGCAAAGTGATTTAAAGGATGTGACTGATAGGCCTATGTGAAACCTAAATCACTGGTTACTACGCTACCCACACGAAAGTGTGTTGCAGTTCAGCAATATAACTGGGAGCTAGAAGTGCTTTAATGGTAATGAGTACAATCTTTAAATCTAAAACTTACTGATAACCAGTGAAGAGACTGAAACAGCTGATGTAATTTTGTCTTCTAGTGTTTGTAAAAGTTGAGCAGCTGCATTTTGTACCAGCTGAAGGCATGAGATCGTTTTACCCCTGAATACAATGAATTACAATAATCTAACCAAGATTATATAAAAAAAGTGCGAATTACCTTCTTGAGATCAGGATGAGGAAAATACCTGATTTTTCACATCCTCCTCTGTTGATAAAAACATGACTTACAAAAACACTGCCTGCATTTTACATTGTAGACAGGCAGCCAAGATGTTTTTGTAATATGAGGATAGACTTTAGACTCTAAAGTTTAGAGGACCAAAAACAAGGATTTCACATTTGTTTTTATTTAGCTGGAGAAAGTTTTAGGACATCCACACCTTTATTTCTGACAAGTTAATAACTGGTGGACATTGTTGGAGGAGATCGTGCACTTTCTGGTTTGAGATCAGCACCCAGGCTGTAACTGCACTAACAGAGACAATGCAAACTTCCACGTGTGCACAAAGACAAAAATATTTCTCTCACTGTGTGGACCTGTAGAAGAATTCACATTCACACGTTATACCAGATGGTTTCAATACAATGAGGTATGCACGCTGAGAAATGCCTCTGTTTAACAGGAATTCCTTGAAGACTATCACTTAGATGTGGAATGTTGTTTTTGTCATGGGATTCGAGAGTTTAAGCATGACTGCCAGAGGGATGGAGCCCGGCCAGGCAGCTCACAGATTTTTCTCCCCTTGGTATTTGGTTGCTATGGCTCCTAGCTCCTACAGGCCCAAAACAGAGGAGGAGGAGAAACATGCAGTGTGTGTATCTGTGCATGTGTGTCTCCATTTGTTTATGAATCCACTTTTCTAAATGGTTCATGAAACATCCTGCATACTTGAGAGGTCTGTGTCCTTGCAGGGAAAGCAGCATCACTGAAGGAGAGACAACCCATTTTCTTTTAATATTTGAGATACGAGGGAGAAAAATCTAATGATGTTTTATGCAATGAGATAAATATATCTGAAATATATCTTGAATTGGTGTCAAAGTGGGTGTAAATAGCAGTAAGTTAACACTTCTATGCTCTGATTTCCTGTCTTTAATTTGTAATTACAGTCTTAATGATTTCTGATTGAGGAGGATATTTTGCATAAAAATCTGTTTACATTATTTATTTTACTGTGTAGGTTTTAATCATGCTCTACTATCATGCAGCTTTCTCCTCGTTCTAGTGGAAGACCAAATGGAAAAAGTGATAAATATCCCCTCTCTCTTTTCAAAATGAAAACTTTCTCACCACTAGGTGGCATCCATCTGTGATTGATGTAGTAAAACAGAGTCAGAGTATTTCACTGAGCCATGATTCTTAAGGAACCATCACAATGCGATAAGAGGAAGTATTTCCTTTGACTATGAAGAATATGTTTGTGTTTGTATGGCGGGAAATACCCAGATTTCATTAGAACAAAAGGAATTCATCACAACTATTTCCAACACAAACAAATTATATGGCATTAAAGATGGAGCATGAAGAGAACATGTCTTGGTTTTGCTCACAAAGACCAGGGCATTAAGTAGACCTCACTTACCTACAATTCTGAGGTACTTTACTTGATCATTTCCATTTTATGCTACTTTATGCTTCTATTTCACTCCATTTCAGAGGGAAATATTGTACTTTTGACTCAACTGGATTAGTTGACAACTGTAGTTATTAAGAAAATCAACATTTTATATACAAAGCACATAATCATCTTATGATATATGACCATCGTCCCAACCAAATGCAACATCAAAATGCTGCATACACACTGATGCATCAGTAATAATTAACATAACACTATGGAATGGGCCATCCTGCTGTTGTACCTTTACTTTTTATTCTTTAAGATCATTTTGCTCCTAAAACTTCTATTTAAGTAAAGTTATGAACACAGGACTTTTACTTGTAAAGGATCTTGATACTTCCTTATCGCTGACGCAGACCTTACCTGGCATACAGCTCTTTTTCTCTGCGCTGTTACTTCTCACTGATCTTTTAAAAACTATGATCTAATCATAAATGGTAAGATGGTCACTTTTCTAACTATTTAGATAAAACAAACATGAGTAATAGCATTTAGACGTCAGAGTGCAAAAAGGATTAAATATTGTTTGTGTAATCACACAGATGTTTGTTATATACTCCAAAGTATGTTATGTACTAAATAGTTCAGTGTTGTGGGGTTGATTCCCATCTTATCTTCTCTTTTATCTGACATGTCTTATTTCCTGCCACACTGCATTCCTATATGATGTCTAATGAGGCAGACATGTCACAAAGGTTATCAAGAGTATGAAGAGTGTGTTGTGTAACATCTCTGTCATCATCTATGTACTTTCGCCTAATGCTGTTTAAAGAAATAGACATTTTGGGAAATAAACCCACTTGCTTTCTTGCCAAGAATTAGATAAGAGAGGGTTCCCACGTGTGCTGGAAAACCTGGAATGTCAGAGACTAGTTTTCTAGTCATTAAAACACCTGGAAATTGATTAACATGACCAAATATCTTGGAAATAATCAATGTTTTTTACTGTATTTTATCCTGCCCTGTGGCCAAATTAATGCTACAGTTAGGGAAAAGCTGTGGTCAATAGACCTTTTTCACATCAGAGATTTTGACAAGAAATAGTAGGGTAAACACAGGTGTTACCATTGATATTGATTAAGGTTGTGTTCCATGTAGGTCAAACAGAGTCAGGGCGCATGTTGGCTCACTGGAAAACACTAAATGGGACAGAGCCTTTGTTGATATCGTTGGTAACAACCAAAAATGGCTGCTGTGAAAAATGTCTATTCAGAAAAATCGGCTGTGGTGAGAACAGCCAAGCGCACCGCAAGAGCGAGCTAAAACGTGTCCCATAAACAATGACCACCTATGGCTAACCGTCGTTTGTGAGCAAGCAAAACTCCTGTAAAATGATTTCTTTAAAAGAGTGCAACCCTATAACAGGATTTTTACACTTTGTGAACAAATGTGCGGTTAGCTTAGCTTTGCACAAAGATTGGAAATAGGGTAAACAGCTAGCATGTTTTATCTTTCTTGTTCAATCCATGCAAAGCCTCAAATTTAAAAACTTGTTTTTTGTGGGATGAGTAACTTCCAGTAAGTTCCTAGAGTCCAGCAGTTGGTCCCGGCCAAGAAAGAGTCTGGCACATAACCCGCTGTAAAATGGCAAAAATATTCCTTTAAAGACTTAAATACACAAAATTTGAATGAGGTAACTGGGAGAGAAAATAAAAAATATGTAACACATTCAAGGTGCTCATGTTAAAGGTCCGTAAATTACTCAGTTTCATCAGGCTGATGAATAAATATTTCTGAACTCATTTTGGGAGACAGAGTGGTTCTGAGATGAGTGTTTCATGTGTGGGAAGTGAGTGAGCAAGAGTTAAACATGTATATATTAGTAAGACACTTTAAACACCCAGTTTTCTGTGGCAGTGTGAAAAGGTTAAATTCCTCAAACACACACACACACACACACACACACACACACACACACAACACACATCCTGTTTCAACTCACAGGCCTGGAATCCTTTGGAAAAATATGATAGGTGAAATTCCCACGCTTTAGGCATCATCTTTTCACATTCTTTGGCACTTCATCAGTGTGGGCAGTTGTCCAGTTGTCTGAGGGTTACTAGAGACTTCCAGTCAGGACCCTTCACTCTTTGTTCATACTATTGTTGTGGGCAGGAAACTGCGAGAAGCCCTCCATTGTGCTGGCACAAGGTTTCAGAGCAGAATGTGTTATTTCTTTGAACCATTGAGAAATAACAGCACATGGCCCTGAAAGAGACTTTGAACGTTGTTCCCAGTGTAACTAAAGGTTTATTTGCCTTTATTCAAGGAAAATTATGCTCTTTTGAATATTCGCAGGTTACAATTACATGAACATTCGTGCACACCAGACTGTCTTACTGTTTTTTGACCTTTAATGAGAAACTTTTTCAAAATATGTTCATGTTTTTCATGACAAACAGTTTGACGCACAGTAAATATTTGATTAACTTATGATCACCAATGTGTCTAGATTGCAGTGATCGAATATGAAGTTAATATGATAAAATCTGTAGGAGTTAGTTAACATAGAAGCCCTGAAATGCCGGAAATGGCATCACAGTGGCGGACTTTGACGGCACGCCACAGACACGCCCTTCAACGTACAGTCACAAATAGCACAACTTTTAATCACATATGTTGACTGTACTGACTAATTTTGAAGTAGATTTGATAATTCCCCTATTTATCTTGCAATTTAATATACTTGACTTCCAGCGGTTTCCTGCAATACTCCAGGAAAAATACTCCGTAGGAAATATGGTTTGTAGATTTGGAGGGGTGTTTGTGTTTTATCACTTTATAAAAATATGTTCATGTTTTCATGAGTGTATAATCACCTGAAAATGTTTGTCAAATGGGTTTTTGTAACCTTAGAATGAGCCGTTTCTATCTTCAGAGGGAGCGTGTGCCATGTTGAACTGCCATGTTTCTACAGTAGCCCAGAATAGACAAACCAAGGCAAGGGTGTTGTGATTTACAACTAAACAACTAAATCCTACATCATTTAGGAGGATCTATTGGCAGAAATGGAATATAATATGCATCTGTATTTTTTAATTAGTTTATAATCATCTGAAAATATGAATCACTGTGTTTTGGTTTCCTTAGAATGAGCTGTTTTTATCCACAGATGCCACAGGTTGCCTTCTGTTGAGTCTGTTATGTTTCTACAGTAGTCCAGAACAGACAAACCAAGCACTGCCGTTTGTGCCTCACACTTGGAAAAGGAGGGTGAATCGAGTGAGTTGCTAGATGGCATTAAATCCTACTCACTGGTTCTTTAAGAAGATTTTTTGAATGCAGTAGTATTTTCACATTGTGGTATAAATGTTTATTTTATTTCATCGCTGCTAGAGTGGGTTTAAATTCAAACAAACAAGTTACCAGGGGAGACACATGCGTAATAAATCAATACATCGAAGGCCTCGGGTTTACTCAACACCTATCTGATATTCTGAACAAAAACAGAACATTGTAAATTTAAAAGGTATTGGCTTAAAGTGTACATTTGAAGGTTTTTCTGATGTATATTTGAGAAGAGACACCTGAACATATGTGATATTGCAACTTCTGTTTCCTTTGCCATGTTTTGGTTTAGTGCGATGGTGCAGTTCCAACATTCCTGTGTTGCATAAGAGTGAACTGAAGTCAATAAAGTCTGAGTTCTTATTTGTGTTCCTGATCTCACTGAAGTAGATCTGAACATACTGTTAGCTGGGGGTGAACACACTGCCAACACACACACACACACACACACACACACACACACACACACCACCACCACCACCACCACCACCACCACCAACACAGCTGTGTCACATGCTTTTTCTATTCTGCCAAGAAAAATTTACTCTCTTCTCTTCCCGACATGAAGTTTCCACTTTTAGTAAAACGTCAAGGTCAGTTTTCCTTCCTGGTTTGAGTGATGCTCAATTTGTAACCTGACACGGGACTTAAGTCAAAAACAATGATCACTTTGCTCAGTCTGACAATGAATAGATGCCTTTTTCTTTTTCACCATGCAGCGGAGAACCATTGCACTGAGTAACCGCAACACAACAAGATTAATCTGACAAGACAGCGGCTCCCCACCATCTAGCTGTTTGTCTAGACATCTCCGTAATTTGAAGTGGTTTAGAGCAATTTATTAAAACTCATGAAGTCACTGTCTGTGGTTGCCTCTCGTCTCTGTCTTTCCCTCGCTGTTTAGAGTAGTATGGTCAGCTCAAAAGACAAACATCTAAACCTCTGGTTAGGGAGAAGAAAACTCCTCTAACTCTCTGTTTCTGTGTGTGTCCCCTAAGGAGGCCAGATAATGATACGCTGGCAGGGCAGATTGCAGGGTTGCCATCGGTCTGGAACTGTAAACACAGCGGAGAAGGCTCGTTAGGACATTCCAGAAAGGTCCTCAACTGGGAATTCTTGGAAGAGCTTCTCGTGTGTTTGCATTCTTCCTTTGGGACAGCAGCGCTAACAGCGTCTCCTGTGATCACTGCCCTGTCCCGAGTGAGAATTATATGAGGAGAAATGAAGGCCAGCAGATGTTGAGCATTCCTCTGCAAACTGTGAACTGGACAGTGATGACGCAGGTACAGCCAACAATTTCAGTACAGTAAATGTTTGTTTTTCATGCTGCTGAAATCTAATTTGATCATATAAGTTTATACTTTGTTGAAGATTAAGCCAGTTAAGATTCTTCAAACAAAGTGAGATCATGTAACTTTCATTGGACAGCTGCCACAAGGGATGATGATGGTATAATGCTAAAAGCTAAACCACTGTTTCACATTTCATCAACTATTGTTTATTCAGGGAAATTTACTGAGCATTAAGCTCTTTAACAGCAGTTCACACTAACAGAAGGACATAAAGTATAATAAATAACCACAATAATAACGTAAAAAAACAAAGTCATGTCTGACAAGAATGACATACAGCAATAAAAACAGTAAAGTGATGAAAAAGTCAAATAACAACAAAAACAAGCATGCCAACCAGGATATACAGCAACAGTAAAAACAATAAAATGTAGAAACTGTCAGATAAAAACAATAAATAGTTATGTTTATGAATCAGCCAAAGCAGGAGCAAACTCCTGAGTGTATTGAATTGAGAGTGTTTTATTAGTAATGAATTCAACTTGATGTGCTATTTTTTCTCTTTAAAGTTACAAGGTAGCACTTTAAAGCTGCACTAATGACCACTGGATCAAATGAAAACTGTAAAAGGAGTCACTCATTGTGACAAACACATAGTGAATTATTACCAACTCAGATCCCCTCAGGTCTATGGAGCGTTTTAGCAGCTTTCAGGTCATTGATTTGGTTTTACAGTCAGCAACTTAACTGTTGGTACAATGTCACTCTTCTTATCAACCTTATTTTCAGCAGTTTTCATTAAAAGAAGCTCTAAAAACCCATTGTATACTACTCGCCCAACACCAAGCGGCAGACAGACACAGTTAGCGACTGAATACAGTGGAGCTTCTAGCAGCTCCTTCGACTTATTTTATTGAGTTGACTATAAATCATTACAATAATGTAAGCACAACTGTGCTACAATGCTAAAGATTTTGACATTTCTTGACATTTTTTCCACAGAACAAAGTTACATTGAGATGTAATTTGTGTGAAGATTAATATGCGTTTGATCAAATGATAATGTCAGATTAGTGACAGACATTATAAACAAGTAGATAGCAGAGAGAGATACAATGACATCCAGTCAACATCACAAACATGTCACTGATTCTGCCACAGCTGATTCACTGACAGCTTTATCTATCTGGGTCAATGCACAATGTGACTTTTCATCAACTTTAAAGTGTTTCAAATGTTGGTTTTTTTTCCCCCATTTTGTATTATTGGCCATTTAAAATCTCAGAATAGATAATTCTCTCCTGGCTTCCCCCCGAAAAAACTTTAAAAATAGACAGTCTGTGTAAAATAAGACAATGAGCTTCTTTTAGTCAACACAATAGAGTGTTGTGTGTCAGCAGACACATACAGGCCTTGAGTTGCCCCTATTAACATATCTCATAGCTGAATCATCATCACTTACTGGTGGTAATGCCAAAGCTAGAAGTCATCCGTACTTTAATGGATTTTTCCAGTTGACACTTCAAGAAACTGTTTGATTTGCACAATAGACTTACAGCAAGCCAAGCAGAAAAAACAAACAGCTGAGCTATTGAACTATTTGAAAAAATAAATCAAATAAAAATGTTATGGTATGTGTTAAAATGTGTCATTTCAGGACAGCACTTTCTTCTTTGTATCAAACAATCAAGTTGAGGTAATTTGACAGACACAGTCCTATTATTTATTTATTTATGAATGAAAACATCGGTAGATAGCAAATAAAAACCTTACAACTAAAGGGAAACTAGAGTTTTAGTAATAAAAAACATAAAAGTTAAGATTGATAGAAAATAAAGATAAAGAAAGGAGGATCATGACAGTGTGAAAGAAGAGCCTGACGGAAACTGGACCTTCAGGGCTGATACCAATATTGATATTTGAAAGACAACTAAAAGCTGATGTAACACTTATTTTTGAGATAAACGTCTTTGAAAAGGATCCCTCTTAAGCCAACATCAGCAGTATCAGCTATGCCAATGTACTGTTTGGACTCTAATACTGAATGAAAGTCAATAACAACATTAAGTTAATAAATTAGTAACATAATTTAAAAGTATTATTCTAAAATGAATCCAGAATCAGAGTCTGCAGTAACTGGCACACATACACACACATATGCAGAGTAAGATACAACAAGTGTGAATTAAAAGATGGAGTAATGGTAGCTGAGGTATTCAGAAAGGATAAGATGATCACTCACCACACCTTTGAGACTTTTCCCACAGATGTTTAGTAGCATATGACTGACGATCAGTTTAATCCTCATGAAACCATTTAATGACCTCTGTGTATGTTTCTCAACTTATACATACTATATTAATAAGGTGTCCTTTGGTGAGTATAAGTCAAGTATGTGGAAGAGATATAACCATGGGATGTTGCATAGTATCATTTAATAAACACTATTTTTGCACAATATCAGTATGGCAGTGTGACCAGTAGAATACATCAATGATTGTAGATAATGTTTCACCTGCAGATTTACTGTAAACACCTGCACTAAAACACATGATTAAAGTACATTGAGAATATGTCCTGCTGTTGGAAATATATGTAGTATAAATACTGTGTGCCAGACTGTGGTAATACTGGAAACTGTAATCACATTTCCCTAAGAAATTCTATCCTTCCGTCACGTCCCGACCCCCTCCAGCCTACTACGTCCATCACCTACCTGCTCACTCTCTGGTCTCACCCTCAACTGAACCCTCATACACACCCCCACTCACCATCCCGGCCCACATTCCCCTCATTGCTTCTGGACCATGGAAAGCCCCTAGTACATTTTCAGAGCTTGCTGAGCACCGTATACAGACACAGAGCCCTCTCTCTCTCACTCTCTCTCGCTCTCTTTCCACCGTGCCGCCGGCCAAAGCCAGCCATCAGATCACATGCTATGTGCAGCCTCAGCAGCAGAGGAGCACAGCTATTTGCTGGGGGCACACATGCTGGGGCCCGAATGAATGACTGGCATTCTGGTGACCTCCCAGGATGGCAGCCGACCGCTGGGGTGGAAGGCTGTTTTAGGACAGGGTGTCATGGCTTGTTGCTGTGTCATTCGTCTGCAGTATAGGCATGTTGTCTCCGGGGCTGAAGGCTGCAAAATGTTTTCACACCTCGAAAGGGCAGCTTGGGCTGGTATTTATAAAGGGCCTCAGGGCTGTGCCTCAGAGTAACGGTGCTCAGTTGGGTGCAGTTTCTCCCTGAAGATTAGGATAACTAAGACTTTAAGAGTATCTATTTTGTAATTCAAGACCAGTTTTTCTATTCTGAGAGACTGATTAATGCGGGCTACTAGCTACGTCTAAGTCTTGGTTTCTTTTACAGTATACGGCCCCTCTAGAAAACTAAAATGTTTAATGTTGTCTGGCTGCTAGCCTGTGGCCGATAGCTTTTGTTGTACAACTTTGTGACTTGTTTTCCATCTTGACACTTGACCTGTCAAGATTCCTGTCACATACCAGAAATACAGTTAACTTAGGCAAAGCTACGTTTGCAGAACTCAAAGATAAGTGAAAGAAAAGATGCAGGAGAAATAAGGGGATGGGAAGAAAATGGAAAAGGGAACATTATTACAGTGACACTCAGCTATTTGCCCTCAGCGCTGTATGAGTAATACGTCTGAGAGCAGAGGCCAAATATTCAGAGTGTTTTGAGTATAAAAGAAACAGTGAAGTTGCCATGGCGACGTCAACATGTAAAGCTCATATGTTAAAGGTGCAACATGTAAGCGTTTTATTACCCAATAGAACAAAATTCTCATAAATTGACGTTGAATTGGGTTGTTTGTGAATACCTCAACTATTAGTTCACCATGTTAGGGAGATTTATGGCTTTCAAAACTCACATACCAATCTATATTCTTTGTTTTTATAAGCATTTCTGCTGAATAACTGCTCTAATTAGCTCGCTGGCTCCTCTCTGTTGTAGAGTTCCTTTTGACTATTTGCCAAAATTACAGTGTGCTGTGTTGGTTAATGCTGTGGTCATTCACTTGCCAACCGAGGTCAATAACAATTCCTGTAAAAGCTTCCACTTTAATGGAACACATCTTATTTTAGCCCTCCTTTCATATTTTGAATGCTGTTAACAATGATATCCACACAACAAAGCACAATACACAAGAAGACTTCTCAGATATCATGACGGTGGAGAAAAATGTGGATTTTCCAGTTCTGCAGACAGACAGGGTTGGGTGCATGTGGTCTCTTTGAAAACACACCTGAAGATCACAGTTGGGGTCAACTGAAGCCATTCAAAACTTTAAATAATGATATAAATGAAGTTGTTATGTTTACTACCAGTGTAGGAATCTCTCAGTGGTACATTGTAATATTACTGAGCCAAGTTAAAGGAATAGTTTGGCACTTTGGAAAAATGGGCTTTCTTGCTGAGAGTTACATGAGAAGATCCATACCACTCTCATGTGTGTACAATAACAGCCAGACACTTAGCTTGGCTCAGGTAACATAAAGACTGGAAACAGCTAACCTAGCTCTGTCCAAAGGCAACAACGTCCATCTACTAGCTCCTCTAAAGCTCGCTAATTAACACATTATATCTAATTTGTTGTATCAGTACTGAAATATTGAAAAGTCTTGTTTTGTCTAGTCTTTATGCTAAGCTAAGCTAACCGGCTGGCTTCATGTGTACCGTACAGACCACCGACAGTATGGTAAAGACATGAGAGTGGTATCAATCCTCTTTTGGGCAACAATTTATGCACATGATTTAATTGATTACTTTCACCTCCTTTCAATCAGCTGTGAAAATCAATATAACATAACCTGCCCTTGATATGACTGCACCACACATCTGTTTTGTCATCTTTGAACAGATTCATCTCTTCTGACTCACGTCTGAAGTCTGTTTGCTGTGAACGTCTGGAAATTCCCTTGAATGCAGCTCAACTTGCTGCAACATGCAGCGATTTCTTCACTCTTTGCTTTAAATAAATAAGACAACGATAGCCTATTTATTTTATTTTCTTTTGCTCTTAAGGTATCAAAGAAGAATTAAGTTATATCATGCTCGCCTGCTTGCCTCAACTTAATTTTTGTAAACCAACCCTGCCATCACAATCCAAGCTGTTGCGAAATACGAATACATGGGAAGCTTGTCGTCCGTGGTTTCCTGAGAACAGGATACCACTTGAGTGCAGCGCACCTTGTCCTTGTCTATTGTGTACTGTGTGAATGAGGAAGCCGTCCATGGATGTGAGAGCCAAGGAGAGGAATCCATCCCACTCCTTCCAACACTATCAGTTACATTCCTCACCAATCCTGCCATATCAGATGACCTTGTCTGCTATTCTGTGTCATTCTTTCCCACACAGTTTGACACTGTAACATGCATCCTGTTCTATCCAGTCCCTTTAAATCTGTCTCAAGCCAGATACAGACATCGCACTCTCTGATCATCTCCAAAGTAGTCCGCAGACTTTAAGATAAAGACAGATAAAAAGAGAGACAGAGTCAAACATCTTTTTGTTTCGCCTTCAGTTTAACACAAATCTCTCTTCATATAATCACTTATTTAAATTATGACAAGTGAAACAGCCTTCAGGCCCATACAATGTGTCCTGATATATAAACCATAAGCTAATTTTAAACGATCCCAGAGTAAAATACACTAAAAAAATAGATCTTAATTACAATGTAGACTATAATTATTACAAGCCTGTCGAGTAGTTGTCTCCATTGTTTGAAGGGTGGGTTGTCTTCAATATCTTGATGTGGTTAAACTTCTGCTGCTCTCAAATGACACAAGAGAAACAGCTCTCTTCATCACGTACTGTACATATCTGTAGATGTGAAGCCTCAACTGCAGCTTTCGTTGGGAGGAACATTTTATTTAGAGTTAAAGACTGGTTTGTGGTGCAGTTAAAAGTTCTAATTTTACTGTATGTGTCAAGTTGATTGACACAGTTTAAACCTTCAAATAAGTATTTAAATTAAGAATAAAGTCCACATTAAAGACAAATCTATTTTGACATGAAGGTTGACTAATTACAGCACCATCTTCAACTTAAAATCTTGCATTTTGTCATTTATTCTGGGATACAAACGTCTGAAATAGTGATTCCCAACCTTTTTTCGGGGCTTGTGACCTTGTAAAACAAAGCAATGTCTACTTGTGACTGCTCATTACCTGTTATATATGTCAGTGAATTCTGACAAAATCAACCACGAGTAAGTTTCATGTGTAAATTATATGTGCTGTTGCTTGTTTCTGTTGCCAACAACTGTACATAAAGGATAGTATTTGAGTGCCACCTTTTCTTTAAAAATCAATCAATCCACCAATTACTGAATGTGAATCAATTCATTAATGAAGCCATTTAACAACATATGAAGTTTGGTTTCGGGGCTATATACATACAGGATGTGTTCATCCCTGTTTAGTGGTTGTGAAAAATTTATTTTTAAAGTGAGGAAATAGAAAATACAAGTCCAAACATGAGTGGTGAATTCATTTAAATGTCAAATTGGACTTCAAATACTAAACTGAATGAAAGTGACACTTGAGAACTTGAGTTTAGTTTGGTCTTCATTTCATCTCTCTGTAGTTGCTGTAATACACCCCATGGAAAATGATATACAATCAACAAAAGCTTTGTTTTTTACACTAAATCTTGTTATAGCATCTTCATTGTCAATAGGACAAATTATTAATGTGACTAATAGTTTTGACACTTACCAACTTAATGTCACTGATCCCTTTTAGTGGTTAAATTATCAAAATGTTTAATAGTGTGTTGTCTTTAGTCCTTTTAATCTGAAATTACTGCTCACTGACACAGTACACTACAGTAGCTTTGTCTTCACGTGCAGTATTGTCTCGGGATATTTTCCTACAGAAATCAACTATGAGATAATAAGTGGTTGAATAATATCCTCTTCCAGCAGCTGTTGAAGTAAATGCAACCAATTTATGCCCATTCAGCTACATGATCTGTCCTCCTGTTGCAAAATAGCTGAGTTACAAACTTAAAGCGCTGCACTTACAAAATGGGTGTGTATGTTGTTTTATCATTGATTTAAACTTTGTTCTGCGGACAAAACAATGAATCAATACACATTTGAAAAATCAATAAAGTTGTGTTGATCAAAGAGCTTACTTACAATAACAGAAATAGTAGTGTGCCTTTAAGGGCTCCCCCTCTGTTAACACACAGACAGATTTTGACTTCCTGTCTGCCTCCCTTTGACAAAGGCATTTTTATACTGACTTTAACACATGGCTCAGATGAGTAAATTTAGAGTCAGACTGTTTCCAATTGTGTAACTGGTAGTTTGACTACTCTCACTGTTGCCTCATTTGTGCTCATGTTTCCAACAAAACCTCAGGAGCAATATGATTTTTACTGTGTAGAGCAACAACACAATTGTGTGTTATTTTGCAGGGTGTCCTCAAAAATGCATCAATGCCACTCTTCTTTGCACAAACAAGGAATAACTCATGAAGTTATAAGTTTGGTCCACTTTGGGGCCTCAGACAGTCTTTGTGGCATGCCGTTTTAGATGTTCATCTCCTGTAATGACTTTTTGAAAGCATCCATAATTTTCAAAGGGTCAGCCCTGCATTCCTTTGGAAGTTCACAGGAAGTGTGGTACAATGGAGGACAAAATGGCCAGAGGCGTTGTCCACCAACAGAGACACACATACATGCTGACACACACACACACACACACACACACACACACACACACACACACACACACACACAGGACACACACACACACACAGGGAGGGAGCAGAGGAAGTCGTGAGGTGGTGTTAAATGACATGACCAGACTTTTAAAAAGGTGGAGACGGTGCTGCTTCACAGTGTGGATCTGAAGGGGAAATGCAAACATGTCCCACTTTGCTGACCAGTCGCCTCCTTGTGAGTGCCGCCCACAGAGACGCAGTGTCTGCATGTTTTTTTTAAATAAAAGAGCCCATTTAAGAATACGCAGCATCTGAAACATGACGGGAATGTGTGTGTGTGTGTGTGTGTGTGTGTGTGTGTGTGTGTGTGTGTGTGTGTCTGTGTGTGTTTAATTAAGGAGGGTGAAAGAGTCAGAGAGATGATTGTTGACACATACCATCAGCAGTTCAATACAAACTCATTGGGCCTATAGATTTTTAGGTCTGATGAGATAATAGACCTGAGGCCAGTGGCCACATACTGTACAACAATCAATTCCTGTGGCCCATTTCTTTACCAATTCAGTTTGAGTTTGCATGTGTTTTCTCTGCTGTAGGCGTTTGGAGGGAAAATGTGGATCATGCAATGGCAGGATAGCATCTGTAACCCTCCCAGTTCCTTTCTGTCTCTCTCTCCACTGCCCAAAGATATGATTAGTCTGTTATGACTGAAATCTCTGCTATTTAAAGGGCCCACATTAAAAGTCAGAGTCTCTGTCTCAATATAGGCCTCAATATAGGCCTCAAAATAGCAGCAGTTAGGTCTGAGAGGTAATAAATAGCTCCGTCTTGTCTTTTGGCTTGGACAGAAATAAAGCCTGTCATAAAGATTTGCTTTCTCCCTCAAGGCGAGACGTTTATCTCTACCAAGGAAGCAAAAATAAACACGTGTCAAACAGTGCTGTGGTCTATCATCTGGAGAAGATGCAGAAAGAAACTGAACTGTATGACCAATTAAATGACCTAATTTGTCGACGGAGGGAGGGCTGTCCATCCATACATCTCGTGATTCTGTGTGACCTCGTCTCAGCGGGAGGGCGACCTCTGCATGTTTGAGATTTGAACCTGTAAATCAGCGGGAGGAGTGGTGCCCATGTGTGGCATTCCCCAGGCCCTGTTCTGCACCATGTAGTGTGCTGTTGGGTACAAAGAGCCACTGTGTTTGTAGCAATGGGGCATACCCAGACCTCAGATTCCAGGGGACAGCTGCCACACACACACACACACACACACACACACACACACACACACACCCGGGACACGCACACAAAGGCATGCACTACCTCAAGACCCTTGCAGACAATAATTCTCCATAGTGTCCTGCAGTGTATGCTGAGAGCTTGAATTCCTCTGCTAAATTACACATTACAGGGAGATATTAGAGAGACACTTAATGAATTTAGTAGTGAAGTAAGTGAGTGAATACATTTACTCAAGATAAATGAGGTACTTCTATTATGTCTCTTTATCCTTCTGCTCTTCAGAGAGAAATATTGCACTTTTTTTTTACTACATTATTACATCCATAGTTGCTGCTTTAGAGATTAAGATTTTACATGCAAAACATGTGATCAGATCTCCCCCCTTTCCTGTCAACCTTCCCCTGTCCTATTAAAAAAAGGCATAGAAAAACAGTATAGAATAGATAAGATTACCTCAAATTTGACCAACTACAACAATTAAGTACTTCTTGTGTCAAAATATTGTTTAAAATAATTTCCTAAAGTTTCACAAACAAATGATTAAAGTGACTAATTTTGTATGAAATACGTTAGATACAGTGTTCAATTGGTACACTCAATAAGATTTTAATTAATCAGCCAGTGAACCTCACAGCAGCTGAGCTGAACAATATGATTAATTATGAAACACTAATAGATAATAAGGATACAATGATGATATATGACTATAACTTTGACAGGGGCCATTTTGCATATATAGTAGGCCACTTGTTGTTATTGATACTTGAATGCAGTACCTTTACTTATTATGGACTGTAATATTCTTCAACTTAATCAAACGATCTGAAGACTTCTTCCTCCACTGAATGAGTTCATCAGGGACACAGAAACAGTGCAATGACCCGCGCTGCCGCTGAACACCTCAGTGAAGTCTCGTTGGAAGGACTTTATTTGTGCCCTTTATACTGAGCATGAACGCATTTACTCCCCAAAAAAGCACACATGCCCCGTCCTATACTTACATTTTAACTCCTCATTGGTAGCGATAAAGCGCACTGCAGCCTCCCCCCCGTGTGGTTTTACGCTTTTGATCCCAGAGGGACCTCGCGTTTAACATTCCTGGCATTCCGACCTCAGTCCCTCCTCGGTTACTTATTATCGCCGCCTGCTCTCTCCACAATCATTTCACAGCGAGAGACAGAGGAGCGAGGCAGCCCGTCCGGGGGGAGGAAGATGAGACACGTTTGACTCGAACAAAAAAAAACACAAACCTAATGGAAATAGTGGATTTACTCTGAATGTTTTACTTCGAGGTCGAGAACAACGGTTCGTTATGATGAGAGCGTGAGCTGGTAAGAAGAGCGTATTTTTCTATGTTTGCCAAAACAGAAAAACGAGCTCAAACATAAATAAAGTTGCGACATGGTGACTTCTGGTTCACGGTTTTGATAGTGTAGTGTGTTCTGAGGGAGTTTAAGGCTGTTGACGGTGTTTTGAACACGACAAATGTGCTTTAAGACCAAAGTTATTTTACAATGCGGTTTTGTGCGCTTTTGCTCCCCCGTGAGATTGGAATTTTAGGCGCATGCATTTTTTTGCCTGCTGTGGAAAAATGTCTCCACATCTCTTGTGTTGTCGCTGTTGGTTAAGTAGATTTACAATTTGACACTATTCTGATATAATAGCAGAACTAAAACCGTGATCAGGGAGAATTATACATTTTATTTGAAAGGAAAGATACATGATACCTGATATTAAAGTATGTTTTACTGTTATTGTAAAGGCCTCAAACAACCTTCCTTCTGCATGTGACTGTATTAATAGTATGTTAATGTACTGTATATGTATCAGTTGTCTCGTGTCAGATATGTTTAACCTCAGACTAATTGTACTTTATTCTCTTATTCTGCTCTGTTTCAGGTTCACAGCTGATTTATTTAGATATTTTCAAAATAAGAAAGAGCTCAACTGATCCCTAGAGAAGATAACAACGTACACAAAGCGATATGTCGTCCACTGAAGAGCCGTCTGGCACGGTCCTGCACCGGCTCATCCAGGAGCAGCTCCGCTATGGGAACCCCACAGACACCCGCACCTTATTAGCCATCCAGCAGCAGGCCCTGCGTGGAGGCAGTGGAAGCAACAGTGGACCCAGCAGTGGAGGCGACATGGGCAGGAGCCCACGATCCTCTCTTGAGAGTCTCACCCAGGAGGACCCTCCATTCCCTCAGCTCTCTGCAAGGCAGGAGCCCCAAGGCCAGGAGCACCAGGGGGACTACCACCACTCAGAAAGTGGCTACCAGCTTTACCAGCTGCACGGGGAGGAGCTGCCAACTTATGAGCAGGCCAAGGCGCAATCTCAGTATCAGGCCTCTCACTGGGCCCCTACAGGCCCCATCACGCAGCTCCATGATGGGATGCTCCTGCACGAGGGGGCCTTCCACGAAGAGGCAGATCTGATGGAGCTGAAGTGCAGCCATGTGCGGTCACTCAGTGAGCATCGCATGCAGATATCTCTACAGAGGCACGATGCAGCTGCTAAAGCGGAGGCCATCAAGAGCGCCTCTCACAGCTACCCCGAGCTGCCTTACTACACACCGCAAGGCCTCCAGAACACAAACCAGAGCCTGGACAAGCGAAGCCCACCTCCAGAGTACTCAGTCCCCATCCAGGGCCAAGGATTTATCCCTCACCAGGTCCAGGAGCCGATGCAGGCACAGCAGCACAGGTATAAAGACAACTTTTGGAGGACGTGATCATGTGTGATTGTGTTTTTTTAACATTGCATCATATTCTTCGGTGAAGTTTTGTACGAGAGCCAGACTTACAATCATCTTCCAGGACTCGTCGTTGTGTTTCACATGCGTAAACACATAGTAATCGATGTGAGTCACACCGTAGGCTGCGTAACGCTTCACATTTCCTTCTTGAAATACTTAGAGCAAAACAAGTCCAGCCCTGTAGGTGTTTGTAATGCCTGGCATACTGGAACAGGATAGTTTCGCATGCTTGTGTTGCCTCAGATGCTTTTATAGAAGTATGTTCCTCATATAGGCTTTTACATTCTTCACAGCCACTGGAGTCAGCTTGTCTGCTTGCTGATAGATGTGAATAGAGCGATAGTTCAGATGCCTCACACTTTTAACTCTAGCTGGGTCCCCCTAGAACATTCTGATTCAGCTGAAATTCAGGCTTAAGATATTAATTTTTTCTTTCTCTCATAGATATGTCCAGTCAGCTCAGCCAGCTGAACTCCCCTGCTACAGCACATTCAACAGCCTGCCACCTGCTGGCTTGGAGGAACCCAACCAAGTGGAGCTGCTGCTGATGGAGAATGAGAGGCTGAGGCAAGAACTGGAGGCACACAGAGAGAAGACTAGCCGTATTCAGAAGGTAAGGAGAAGAAATACATGAGAGAAAATATAATTTTTATGCAGCTGACATCAGGAGTAAGAATACCCAAAATCGAGCTAGATTGGCAATTTTTACATTTCCCAACATCCACACATCAGTCTTTAAATGTGGGAGTCAAATTTAGTGAATTCAGAGGGAAAGCCAGACAACATCCTCCATCTCAGCCACCTGTCTATGAAACACAACCCCGGTCGACAGTTGTCTCCCCGACATCCAACTCCAGGCACACTCCCTCATCTGGACTGGACAGATGAGATCAGCAGCTGCTACCTTCCATACCACAGTGGCACAAACAGAGGTCACAGCCTGCTACTGTGTTTACACACTCCTTTCATTGTGGAGCTGACCTGGTGGAGGCCAGAGAGCGTGTGTGTGTGTGTGTGTGTGTGTGTGTGTGTGTGTGTGTGTGTGTGTGTGTGTGTGTGTGTGTGTGTGTGTGCTTTAGTCCCAGGGAGGCCATAGATTTTCAGGGCAATCTAGGGCTTGTCAGACAGCAGTCGATCAGGTTGTGACCCACGCACACAGCTGATGCGGGTGGGGAGGGGGTCCATGGCAGGTGGTCAGCTGCTGTGTAAAAAGTGAAAGGTCTCTTTTGTTTTTCCAGCAAACAGAACTTTTTCCGCCACCTCACGTTTCCTGCCATTTTTTGGGGCCTTTCATGACTCTGTAACCAAACAGACCTAAAAATTTGTTGTTCAACATGGTGGAAACGGCTTCAGAGACATTTGACACCTCAGCTAGTCTATAAAATCCACTCTGCTGGAGTTATGTCACATGGCCCTTGCCTTGTCTCAGCCTTAAAGAATGATAATTGCCGGGGTTGGAAAGTTTTCTCCGTCAGGCCGCAGCCCTGAGTAAACATGCCTGTGTGACTGCTATAATGGTGGGTTTCTCTTTGCCGTTTCCACAACCCAGGCACAGGCATGCACACCTTCCCTCCGCTGGCATCCTTCCCAGACCTCTGTGTGTGTGTGTGTGTGCGCGCGTGCGTCTGTGTGAGTCTTTGTGTACATGTTAACTTGTGCTTCACAGTGTGTTGTGTAAATGCGTGCTCGTGTGCGCTCACACACCTGGAACTAGAGCTATCAGCCCTCAGGAATGTAGATATAAATCAGTCTCACAGGGAGTGGTGCGGGCTTGAATTCCTTCCCTGAATTATACCACACACACATACACACTGGGTGTACTGTATATACACACACAGTCGCATATGTACCCATATCGTACAAATATGTATATCTATGTGCTGTAACAACATAAATCCACATTCCAGCTCCTCCCTGGCATGTGAAGTAGGTTAACCGAAAATTCCTCTTCTCTACCATCTCCTTTTCTTTCTTTCTCTCCTCCAATCCTCGCCCCATCCTCCTCTTCTTTTCTCACTTTTCTTCCATTTTCAGTTGGAGCAGGAGATCCAGCGTATTTCTGAGGCCTATGAGACACTGATGCAGGGCAGCAGTAAGAGGGAAAACCTGGAGCAGACACTGAGGAAGAGGCTAGTGGCTGAGATCAGAAGGCTGCAGGACTTCAACAGAGACCTTAGAGGTATGGACTCCTACCACAAGACACACATAATATTCTACCATAATATCAGACCCAGAATTGACATTAAAATGTTTTTTTTTTTTTGCATTACAGAAAACTTGGAAAATGCCAGAACGCATGTTGCTAAAGAAGTAGAAGCGGCCGACCATAACCAGCACATCATGGCGAAACTCCTTGAACAAAGTAAGTTTGTCATGTTGCTCTCTGTTACATCCTCCTTTTCAATCAACAAGCCTGATTGGATTGGATTGGTGCAAAGCATGGGGCCCTTTTTGTAGCTAAGGGCATCCTGCATGCAGGAATTTCACTTGCAAAACCTCAGCTTATTTGGTTTTATTTTATTAAGAAGGCTTAATAATAGGGAATCCAATCCATGCACCTCTTTGCAAAAGGGAAACGAATGTGCTCTAAATGACAGAGCAGCAGTGGAAGTGGTAGAAATGAGCTTCCCCCACCTGTTGTTAGTGTGATTTATGTTGTCTGTTTAAGGAACTGGACTCAAGCAGAGTGCTGGTGTTTGTACGGCCTTGATGAGGAGGAATGCTCTGTGCTATGTGGGTCAAAGGGATAGGGCGGCTTTCTCCCCCTTTCTCCTGCTTCTTCCTCTCAGCATTCCAGGAGTGCTTCACTAAATGAGGAACACTGGCCACCGTGTAGCAACTCTGGTACTTATTACTGGAGTTGGACTCAGGAGGGAGAAATTGGAAATTGACACTTTTTTGGGGGGGAGGGGAGAAGAACCTCATGCAGATTTGTAATGATTTCATATTTGATCTCACAGTGTGTCTCTTAAGATCATGGAATTAACTTGACCACCTTTGCTTTTCAGATGAGGAGCAGAACTTTGAGAGGGAGCGGGTGGAGCGGGAGCTGCAGCGATTGCGAACCACTGCGGAGGAGCAGAGCGGCAGGGCGAAGCGGCTTGAGGAGGCCCTGGACGCCGCTCGTGGACGTGGTCGCCAGCTTGAGGAGGAGCTGAGGAGGAAGAGGGCTTATGTGGAGAAGGTGGAGAGACTTCAGAGTGCACTGGCTCAGCTACAGTCCACCTGTGAGAAGAGGGAGAGCCTGGAGATGAGGCTGAGGACACGACTAGAGCAGGAGCTGAGGAGTCTGAGGGCGCAACAGGTAAATATCCCATCTGAGGAAAACCATCAAACTGCTTGCTGCTACTCCAATAATTTTAGTATTTTTTGGCCCTGTGGTTAAAATCCTCTCCTCTCTCCACCTCAGAGGCAATCACAGCCTCCAGGAGTGACGATGAGCTCCCTCCAAGAGCGTCTGCGGGAGCGTGAGGAGCGAATCCTGGCCCTCGAAGCCGACATGGTGCGCTGGGAGCAGAAGTACCTGGAAGAGAGCACCATGAGGCAGTTTGCAATGGAAGTGGCTGCCACTGCCGCTGCACAGAGGTAAAGAATGCTTTTGCTTGACATTTGCTATGTGTTATTTATTTTTACACACACATATTTTGGAGCTTTTGAGTTAAGACCCAGTCTTTCCCTTTGCAGAGACACCACCATCATCAACCATTCGCCCTGCCACTCCTCTAACAACAGCTTCAATGAGGACCTGCCAGTTGCTGACTACAGGAATCAGGAGATGGAGAACAGGTGCATACTTATAATTAAACTCTCTTCTTTTCAAAGAGTCACCTTTACAAATCATGACATTTTTTTCCTATAGCTTATCTGCTTCCTGACATTTATTTTTGTTTCTTTTTTGCGTCAGGATCCGCGCTCTTTACGCTCAGATCTTGGAGAAGGATGCTGTGATCAAGATCCTCAACCAGCGGCTGCACCAGGACCAGGGCCGGAGGGACGAGCAAAGTCCACGTACAAACCTCCTGACTACGGCGGGGGCATCTCTCCGACCCGCCTCCTCCACCCCCTCTATCAGCACCACCACCAGCACCACAAAGAGTAGAGGTGAGGAGCATAATGTTGCCTTATTTAATAATTCATTTGAGTGGTACTAAGGCTACTTTACTTCTGACATTACACACCTTGTATATTCAGTTCAAATAAGCTGTTAAAAAGTATAAGATTTTCTGATGCTGACATTTTTTGTGTCTTTGTTGTCTTTTAGGTAAAAGTCTTTCAGATGATCAGACTTTGCCAAACCGTCAGTTCTCTGCTCAGTCTGAACCTGGAACGCTAGAACGGCAGGTGGAGGGAACCAAAGCCAAAGAGGCTGCCAGCACAACTAAGCTCAACAGTGGTGAGTGATCTATCAAATATGCATGAGTGTGTTTGTTTACGAGGGGCCAATAATCCAATAACGCTGCCAGTATAAAACTTGAGTGATAAATGATTTGCACACATGCATCACAGATCTCAGACTCCACGGCACAAAACACACACATATGCAGCGTTAAATGCAGCTTTTCTTGTTTTGGACCTCGACTTCATGCATGTTCACATTGATTAACCATGTTGCTGCTTAACGGGCCAATCAGATACCATCTGTCCAGGTCATGGTTCATAATGTGGGCCTAGAGGAATTTGCATGGTTAGGAAATAATGTGGATCTGTTGACTGAGCACATTTACCAGAGTGGTCTGTTTGACTGTGGAAAATCTCTGTTAACCTTTAGTCATTGATAGCTGAGCTATATATGAGACATTTTTCCACTGTTTTATCCTTAAAACATTTAAATTTATCCTCTCTTCTTTCTTTTTTTTCCCCAGACAAGACAGTGCCTAAGAAGTTGCTATTAAACCCCTTCAGAGGCCTGGAAGAGCTGGAGTCAGAGGCAGTGGAAATCTTCATTTAAAGAACTGAAAGGTGGATTTTGAATGAGAGGGGAAAAAAAAGCAATTCTGAGAATCTGTGAAGAGTGCAAGTCTTTGAATAGAGAATGGATTAAATATTGGATGAAAGAATGTCGTGGAAAGAGGCCAATGCACGGGGGAGGAAAAAAAAGACTGTTTTCACATTTTAGAGACAGAGCTGTGCTCCGGCTCATTTGCTCTCACTAAGCTTGGACAGCTGCAGGCAGTCTGCCCGACTGGGAGAGAAAGGATGAATCTTCTGAGGTACTCGGACAGTATTGTGGATTGTAATAGGGCAACATGTTCTCAGAGAGTGTATGCCAAAATATTTATATAAATATATCTATAATTGCTGCTCCCCCCCCCTTTATTACCCTCTTTAACTCCTATCAGAATCCAGTGAATTAAGAAGCTACATATTTATCTTATCTGGTTTCCACATTCCCCAAATGTTAACTTAAGCCTCATGCTCGTCTAGATAAATATTCAATACAAGGTTATCTATGTGACCTGCATTCCCCTCCTCTCCAAAAGAAAATGTGGTGTCAATCTGAGTAACCTCATTCCCATCATAGATCTTATCTGTTTGGAAGATGACATTCAATAATTTAAGCTTATCACATGAAACACTGCTGATTTAAATGCTCTCACTGTCCACGCTTCTTAAGTCCGAGCAGCTGGTTCTGCAGGAGCTGAGAGGTGTGTAAACTGTGAGATGCATCATATATAAAAGACAATTTGGTGTTTATTTTTTGCCAAACTGACACAAACCCTGGTGTTGTTTGTAATTTTGTGAGGGTGTTGCATCGTGGTGTTGATTTCATCATCTGTTGCTTTTTCTGATAACTTCTCAAAGTATGTTTGCGTGTGTGATTACAGTATGTGAGTGTGTTTCATGATGTGGTGATTCTGCTGGTTCGGTCACCACTGTGGGATAAAAGTTGAAAACTACACCGTGTTTGGTTTTTGTTTTGTTTACTGTGAGCTTTGAACTAACAAACAGGTTAATTATTATTATTATTATTATTATTATTTATATATTTTATACAGATGTTTGTATTGTTATTTTAGTTATAATAGTGCTTTGAGCAGGATGCCAAAGAGTTAATGTATGTTTGTTGTAAGTTATGTGCCGACAATCACGGTCATGTCAAGCTGTACACAACCAACCAAGTGTTGACTTCAAACGGACATTTCTGTGAACTTCAAACAATATGAAGGTTTTTACAGTTGAATTCATGCAACATTTCATAAAGCAATAAAATATTCTAATATACATTAACTGACTTGTGAATTGTGTCATTTAAAGTACTGTCTTTTTTTCTGTTTGCTCATATAAAGATTGTCTAATACACGCTCATAAGTTATTCTGGTAAATGCTGTGAATCTCCTCCTGTTTTACTCCCTCTTCTCTCTCCTATCGTCACCCTATCTCCTCGTTCCTGTCCTCTCGTTCCACCACAGAGAAGAGTGCTCTTCATTAATGAATACCAGAGCTGCATTCTTTTGGGTTCAACTTTCTCGGGTGGCCTGCTCTCTTGTTCTCTTCTTGCCATGAAGAGCGTGCTTGACATAGATCACATTCTCACAGGGACACGTAACCCTGTAAGTGACAAAGACAGGTTTTTCCCAGATTAGCCACTAATGCCATTTGAAATTCCGGCATGCCGCCGTCCACCTTTGCTAACATGTGCTGCATTCCCAAATGCTTTTATTACCTCCTTTTGACTCACACCCAGAGGTGTTTATGAAGCATTTCAGGACGTGCCATTGAATATGAAGATGAGAGAATGGAGCTCTCCATTCTGTTATGTGGTATCTGTTTCAGGACAGATCTGCCTCTCTCTCACACACGTGCATGAACACACACACACACACACACACACACAACAGAGCCACAGATATCGACTTGTACCAGTTTGGGGCGGTTGAGCAGCACTGACAATGAGACTTCACAATGCAGAAGGACAATGACAATGAACGATATAGGATATGGTCATGGTAGAGATGATTCCACACATTTGTAGGGATAAATGCAGAGTGGAGAGGAGCAACAAGTAGTGAGACTCTTTAGTCTGGAGGAGCTGGCTTAAATATCTGGTTTGGTTTGTTTGAATAAAAACAGGTCACACTTTTAAACTTCTTTTTAAATTATTTCTGTTTTGCTTTATTGACAATTTAATATATTAATACGATACAATTTATAAAGGGACTATAAATTGTAACTAATGGCTTTAGGTAAAACACTTCACTAGTGCCTAATACATCAATTACACACAAGTAGTTGTGAAAATCCACTTACCACTTGTTGCTAGAAAAAGGGCTGTAGATCATCTGGACCAAAATCAACTTATTAACAACTTATTTACACTTACAGCTTGATATTAAACCCCTTTATTAATGACATATTAACACGTATAATTTGAGACTTGACAACTTGACTTGACGACATATCAGCATTAAGAAGACCAAAATTTTGGTCTTCTTAATGCTGATACAATAAAGCATGAGTGCATTACTTATTAATCATTGATTAAGTCATAAATTACAACCTATAAACGCTTCATAAAGAGTACCTTATTGGAAAGTGGCATCAATACAACATATCAGACTTTGTCAACGGCAGAACAATAAAATTATGGACGTCTATCACTGTCTACGGTGTTTTCACAACTTTGCAGAGCTTCCTTTATGCTGGATTGTTCTTGGAGCTCCAGGCGTGATGCTCTGAACTATGTGGAGTGAGGAAATCAAACAGTGAATGTCTCTGGAAGTGCATCACACTGTCTTAGCGTCACTCCAGGTGAGACATAATAAAACATGGACTCAAACTGTCTTGTGCACATCCATGAAACCTCAGTGGGATTGAAGTTAAATATCAAAAAGTAACAAAAATACAATATAAAAGCACCTGCACACTGGAATTGAACTGCTGTACATTTTAATTAGCAATATTATGACCCAACACAAATCATTCTCAGACAAACAGACCTGTCAGAAAATCCTGTAAACTGTTGATCATTTATACTCACCACGTTTACTCTGTTGACGTTGGTTTATGCAGCTGACTGATTGTGTGCTGTATTTGATCCAAATGACCTGCCAGTAAGACATTTCTAAAAGGTTCTGATGGCTCCTGATTTAATGTAATTGAGTGGCATTGTGGGGATAATCTTTTAAAGTTATCTATTAACCTATGACCTCAAGAAAACTATTTATGATAAATTTTTTTGCTCCAGCTTTGAAACTGTTTGTTATTCACAACTGAGTGAGCAAAGGTAAAATGTATCCTGCTGTACTGGGGTTTGATAATTGGATGGGGAATATGTTAAAACACCGAAGCATGCCTGGACTTGGGCAGAGAGGATATGAGCTGATGAGATAGTACGGATGCTTGTATGGGAAAACACAGAGCAGGAACTGGTGGTATGCGTTGCCATCAATCTTATTTATGAACTGAGAGCTCTTATCTGGCGTACTGACTGACAACATTGTGAAGACTCGCCAACATTCCTCTGTGAATGTGAAAGGCAGCTGACATGTTTCGACTGCAGCTCTCTATTTTTCCCAGAATTGATATGATGAAGCAGGGTAGAACGTAAATGGGAGTCAGGGGTCAAATTCCATTGTGCTCAAACATCCAAGCAAATTACATTTTCAACACTTTTTTGGAACAGTTTTCGCCCTCTCTCTCTGGCGCAGTCACATGGGAACTCCATATTGACCGCAATCACCATGAAAGGAATGGGTTTGTTGCTGTGTAAACCGTGGAAATGATCTTCTCACACTGTGTGTTTGTGTGCGCTGCCGGGTTTATTGCCCTGTCCTCGTGTTTACAGTTTAACAGCACATTCCTACGAAGCATCAGCCTTTGAAGTTTCAGCACATTCAGCAAATATGCTGATGGTGAATGATGATATCAAAGTCGGAGTGTAAAAGAGGAGGTTTTTGGAATGCAGATTGTCTGCGACTCACATCTGTGTGGTTATTAATATGGACTTTACTCTATACAAGGCCAAACACTCATTAAGAAAGATAAACTGTAATTTTGACTTCTGCACTAATACACACAAATAATAGCTGCTGTGTACATATCACAAGCGTGTACACCCATGCAAACAAACACAAGGACACAAATGACTGTTGAGGCAGCAGTGTGATGAGAGATTAACTGACTCCTCAGATATATGCAGCACCTGATGAACAGACACATGGAATAACTTGCCGGCAAGCAAAGATCCTCAAAACACCGAGCGGAATGCAAGTAAATCCACAAAGCCCTATATCATTTCCCTTCATAAAACCCCAGCATGTTTTTGGACATCGGTAATACATGTGTCTTCTAACAAAAAGTAACTTGTCACCACCTGCTACACAAGCCTGCTGCAGAGGCTGCAGTTGTGAGTGACATTCCTGTATGTTCAGATGGCCATATGTTTAAAACCACAGAGATGACCCTGAGCCCATATTTCAGCCACACGTCCCTGCTGTGGCCTTAACTGAAAAGTAATTATTATAAGATGGTGTGCGGGTTTTAATATGGCCAGGATGTCTAATGATTTTTTTGTAAATAAAGCAGAGGTCCTAAAGGGTCCATTGTGCAACATTTAGGATGTTCTATTGGCAGAAATTGAATATAATATTAATGTGTTTTCATTAGTGTATAATAAACAGAAAATAGGAGTTATTATGTTTTTGTTACCTTAGAATGAGCCGTTTATATCAATAGCACATGTTGAACCACCATGTTTCTACAGTAGCCCAGAAGGGACAAACCAAACACTGGCTCTAGATAGGGGTTTTTTGGGGGGCACATTTCACGGCCACCATAATTTCTCCTTTCACTTCCCTTTCACTTGGAAAGGAGAGGGTGAAGCGAGAGAGCTGCAACTAAACCACTAAATGCCACTAAATCCTACACACTGGACCCTTAAAAGTTAAAAATCTATTTACTGGGTTGTTTAAAATTAGGCTAGATTTTTTTTTTTACTCTTAGCATGTAGGGTAATTTTGCATTATGGGTCTCTTAAGTTGTTTATCTGTTGAAAATCATCTACATAGAAACATTTAAGAAATTTAATTACTGGACATATACAATGCACAATGTGTCAATACATGGGCATGTGTTTCACTCCTGACAAGTGGCCCTGTAGACATTAAATAGTTAAAAGACAGAATTCAGTGACTCGACCTCGTCCTGAGGATTATTTACACTTACAGGTCCTCAGAGACTCACAAAACATGAGGCATGCACTGTAGCTACAGTATGTGCTCCACCCCCCTGGAAAACATGTGTTCTTTGACTTGGGGGATTAGATCTGTTAACTGCTTTACAAAGGTACACACACACACACACACACAAGCACACACACACACACACACACACACTATGTATGACTGAGGAACTCAACTTGACAACAGAGTAGGAAGCTTTAGGTTACAACTGCTCCTGGTGTTAGGTGATACCCAGATAACTTAAAGAGCAGAGCAGCCAGTGCAGTGTTTAGACATTTGACCCCCACCGTATTAGGATACAGTACTTTATTAGATATGATATAGATGATGTAATTACAATGCACTTTTGCAATCTCTCGCTATCTTAATCTCATTGGGACTTCCCTGATTGAATAAAGCCTTCCATACATGCATCCAGAGTCCAGATTGCATAACCTGAGAGAAAGGGTAATATAACAAAAACACACAATTAAAAAACCCTATCAGCTATCTAAATGTTTGACTTCCTCACTATTTTGAAAACCTCATGATACATGGACTTTTAAAGCCGAGCAGCGCCACCTGCTGGACACTTTGGAGACTTGCTGCACATATGTAACGTACACATCTGCATTTTGCCAGTATCAGTGTATTTTTACTTTATTATTGGACTAAACTCTGGTTGGTTTCTTACATTTTATAGTCAATAAATAACTATATTTAGGTGTTCTAGTATCGCCAATGGTCGAAACTGCAATTCAGAAACGTACTTTGAACCTAACGTTACATATAAAGGAATAAAATAAAACAAAAACAGTGCAAATGGTTTAATGCATGTCCCAAAAAACAAAAATAATATTATTATATATCATGACACAAATGTCATATTTCTAAAAAGATGCACTAACGTTAGATGCCTTCATAGCGGTCTTTAATTATCGCGATGTAACTAGGCAACCGTCACCTTGGGTGGGCTGGATTTATAGACAGTAGCAACATCATTGACTCACAACAGAGTGAAGCTACACTGGCCGGTGTACGCCTGACAACAAACCGTGCGTACCCGCCCGTAGCACCCCGCCCATTCAGCTAGCACCGCTACCGTAGCAACATAAGCTAACAGCTAGCTTACATCAGTTTAGGGCTGTGTTGAGGTTGGAATATTATTCAACCTGTCCGCGGTTTATTCTTTATAAACATTAAAAACGCGGCCTGGCCATTTACAGAGCTGGAGGGAACTCAAATCCAGGATGTGCTCGGTGGTCGGATGTTATTCGGGGCGTCGCAGTGCGCAACGGTTCAAGTTACCGGAGGACCCCGAGAGGAGACTGGAGTGGGTCCAGTTTCTCGCTACAGTCAATAAACAGCGTTTTAAAGAATCGTCCTGGACAGACATTACAATTTGTAGCGAACACTTTGAAAATGACTGTTTTGAGAACCTGACTGACGGTCATCCAGGCAGCGTCCAGCTAACGTTAAAGCTCAGTGCTGTCCCATCACTGTCAGACGACCCGGAGCCACATATGGAGAGCCCAGGATGTGTGGTGAGTCTAAACATAGGCTTTAACGAGGCATCCCCCAATGCTGCATCCTTCCTATGACATTATATATCCCGGTGAATGCTTTAGGGAGGGTCTGCAGGTGGTTGGATGGAGCCAGTGGTGTAGTGGTGCCTGGAGAAATGGATGTACTCTTAATTTCTGCCCCACATTTGATTTTAGAGCAGCCCACCCAGCAAAGGACAGTGGCATGTAAGACTTCTCTTTACTTAGCAACAAATGTCCTATTCTAACTATTATTCAGTGCTCCATCTGCTCATGAAAATTGGACAAGTGTGTCATGCGTTCGCCTTGGGATTTAGAAGTACCCAATGCTGAGGGAAAAATAAGTGGGTGTAATGGACCACCTGTCCATTAGTTCAATTCAAATGGCTTAACACAAACTTTATCATCATAATAAACAATAACAATACAAAACATAAGCAGTACAAACAATAAAAAGATTTGCTGTGCATTATTGTAAGTTGTTTTTAATTTCAAATTGTTACAAATTACATCTTATTTTTTCTGCCCAGCAAAATACGAATGACAACATACTCAACAGTAATTTAATACATTAAATACAGTTAATTGAAATACAACCTATCTCTGCTTGTACAGCACTGACGTGTGTAATATCCCATTATTGACTTGATGTATACACCACATGGTCCCACAGTGATTTTGTGTTATCCCATATTTACATGCTAATGTAGCCATTTACTATCCAGTTGAAGACACATTGTGCAGTTAGTGCACACACAAAGTGTGTGTGTGTGTGTGTGTGTGTGTGTGTGCATATACATACTGTATATATACTCAAAAACACATGATACTGTAACATTTGTAACATTGTCTGGACCAGTGTGCAAACTATGCACAAGCTCACTTTCTTTTGCGGCACACACGGTGACTGGCTGTGACTTATCCTGACTACAGTAAAGAGAAATGGATGATGGTAATTTGGTGTGCAGACAGTTTTTTTTCTTCTTATCTCTGAGTTATAATGAGTGAAGTTCATGATATTGCACCGCCATGCTTCGATGGTGATTCAAGTTGGAATGTATCGTACATCAATAATAGCCTAAATTTATGAGTGATCCATGACGATAAAGAAACAGAAATGGATGGCAAAATAGGACATTTTCTGATATATTGTATGTTAACAACAAGCTTGTACTTCTTTTATTTCTTTGTGTAGGAGCCTGTGGAAACCACATTAGTTTATGGTCAACTAAAAACATGTGATGGCCCAATGTCCTATTGTGAAGAATCAAGACTGGCTTCAATGGGTAAAGAAAATGTCTGTGTTTTGAATTGTGAAAATTATGTAAATTCGATAATTTTCTCACATATACAATAAACTTAAACTTCCTTGCAGATTCTGAAGGAAACCCAGTCCTAAGAGGCGTCTCATGTTCAACTGATACTTCAGATGGTGTCGCGTCCGTATACGGCCAGATGCATCCAAGAAATGTGAATACTGATTTGATCAGGGAAAAGTACGTTTTCTTTCAATTCGTGCTTTGTCTACTTTTTTACATCAGGTTGGTGTTTTAATATTATTCCTTTAAATTGGTCTTTAGAGCTGCACTTCTACAGAGGAAAGGGAAGTATGTTGTGAACGAAAAACGCCTCCTCCAGTTGTTTAGCTGCAAGTGTCCGTCATGTGGCTGTAAACTTAAGATGGAGAAGTTCACCTATGGGGTGCTCATCATCTTGAACCAACAGTGCCTTCAGTGTGAGTACAGGAACCAGTGGAAAAGCCAAGTCAACGCCAGCGTCCCAGATCAACACCCGAGAGGAGGCATAGATGTAACTCCAGAGACCCGGCAGGTAGGACTTAATACAACATATTCAGATACGCTGATTGTAGGTTAAGAATTGTGCATCCAAGAAAATGTCTGTAAGAAAACCATAGAAAAACAAACTACACTGGTCGATATTGTTTGTCATATTTCAAATTTTTATCTCTATCAATCTTTGTCATTGTATCACAGGAAGTGCCAACAGATGACACCTATAGCCGTGTAACAGGGGTCTCTGAGATTGTTGCTGTTGTTGGTGAGGACAATGATCCCTTGGAAGAAATGGAGGAATCGAGTGATCCGGATGACATGGATTCAGACGAAGATTGGAAGCCAATGAAGAATATTTTGCTGCCTAGAGTGCTTCAAAAGGAAACAGATGGCAAAGGCGCGAAAGAGGATGGCGCTTATCCCCCACTTCCCACCAAACACAGTCAGCTCTGCACAGATTGTGGGATGTTTTTCAATAAACAGAAGCCTCACACGTGTGAACATATAATTAAACCCTTTTCTTGCAATTTCTGTGGTAAGAGATGTGTTAGTGAGGTCGCTCTAACCTCTCACAGCAGAATCCACGATGAAAACTATGAGCACCCGTGCAAATACTGCCAGAGTACGTTCAAAACCAAGGTGGACAAACACACACATGAGCAGATTCATCTAAGTGAAGGAAAGCCCTATAAATGTCCCGACTGTCCAGAGACGTTCGCCACAAATAAAGAACGCAGAATCCACCTGGAGGATCACAGAGGCCCCCAACAGTTAAAATGTGAAATCTGTGGCATCGAATTCCTCTGGCCACTTTCTCTCCAGAGACACTTAACCGTGCACACAGGAATGAAGCCGTTCAAGTGCTCAGTGTGCCAACGTGGCTTCAAACAGGCAAGCCACCTGAAGTCCCACATGCGTCTGCACACCGGAGAGAGGCCTTACAAGTGTCAGCATTGTGACAAATGCTTCAATCACAACGTGAGCTTGAAGAGTCACGTACAGCGTTACCACTCGTCCAATTCTGGACGTGAACAGAAAACAGAAAAAAGAAATGAAGAGGAAAGTGACACTGCTGATGCGGAGGGTAACGGGAACAAGAGAGGTGTAGATTCAGGGCTTGATAATGTAGAGGAAGAACAGGATATGGAAGAGGAGGAACAGAAGGAGAGAATATATAGACCAAAAAAAAGAAAGAAAACCACAGGTCGACCCATAGGAAGGCCAAAGAGTTATGAATCAGACAACGTAGCTCTGGACGTTCAGGTGGAAGGTCAGTGTTCAAACAGAAAGACTGAAAAACGACAGGCGCAGAAGGTAAAGAAAACACAGCGCAGTGAAGAATTTAGTGAGGACCAGCCGAGTGACAGCGACATGTCCTTTGATTCAGTGGAGGAGGAGGAAGAGGAGACGAGCGAGAAGATGATAAAGAACACAGCGAGATCAAGGAACAGATCAAAAACTTCCAATAGTGACTCAGACTTTGACCCAGAAGAAAGAAAGGAAAAGAGGAGCAGCAGCCAGAACAGTGGTAGAAGTTCAGGGAGGCGCAGAGGAAGACCCAGAAAAAATCTAGTGGTGTGAAGATTCTTAAAGAATTCGGTTTAAATAATATATAAAGTAGACATTTATACAGAACTGGACAAAACATGCACACCTAGGCCAGAGTCTGGGTTAAACTTCTTTACCTTTTACTGTGAAGAGAAGCTGTTGGTTGGATTTGAAAGTACTTTTGAAATGTGTTACCTGATGTTTAAAGTATGAGATCATATTGGATAAAAGTATATTAAACAGGGCTGATCTTCCTTTCTGTTGTCCGAAACTTTATTCTTCATCATACTGTTATGTGCAATAATGACTGATCTGTAAACTGTCTGACAGCCACACACTCTGCTGAGAGGAGAGGTTCATTTATTTCTTTTAAGATGGTTAGTGTGTGTGTACATTTTAACATTTTTGTGGCAACAGGGTTGAAAAAATAGATCCAGCTGCTTTTGTAGTTCAGTGACAGCTAGATAATGACAAGAGTAATGAAGCCATGGTCTCCATAGTGATTGTATATTGCTTAAAGCTTAAAGAGTTACTTAATTACATTTTTAAAGCGTATTTTCTCTCTCTCCTGTGACTACCATGCACATAGTTTTGATGTAATCCACTTGTTTAGGTATATGTCTGATGTCTGTCCAGTACAGTAGAGGTGAAGTCAATTTGGTTTGTAGTGTTTATATAGAAATAAATTACATTTTAATCAATTAATATAATTAAACAGCAATATATATTTTTAACAGTGTCCCTCTGTCCGGGATAATCAACATACCTAATTATGAACGGTTTTCATTTTACCTGATGAGTTCCCAGATAAAAGTAGTTTAGTAGCTGTCAGCTGCCTTTCATTGGAAAAATCATCTTTCATGGACCTCATTAACCTACATATAGTTATTAGTTTTCTTACAATATTTTTGCAGGATATTCCTAATTTCCTCACAGACCCCAACCAAAACCCCACCCATTCAACCTCCAAAACTGCCGCCACTGCCGGCTGACACAGAAATAGCCAGCTGTTAGTTTATCTGTGTTTTGGATGTTGGGATAGTAGTTGACACCAGGGTCTATCCTCCAGTCTGGTACTTAAACCTAGAGTAGGTAATGTATTTCAGAAGCATTTAGGTTATACTTATATAAAAAGAGAAAACAATCCCTGCTCAAATGTAGCAACCACAGGCCTTTAATGAGCTCAGCCAATAAGAAATAAGGTAAAATGACATGCAGTTACACTCTTGTACAATAGGTGGCGTTATCGGCACATTTAACGTTGCTTTGCTAAGAAGAAGAAGAAAAAGCCTATGAACATGAAAGGCACACTATGCAAGATTTTTACCTCAATATAACAGCTTCGAAGTCATTTCGATGTAAACGACCTGGTAGTATGGCGAATCATCCCGACAGCCATTGACAGAACCAGCAACGCAAGTCTGAAAGGTGGCGTCCCGCCAAATCTCGCGAGAATCACGGATTGCTTTACGGCGCGACGTCACATACATCAGCGACATAAGAAGCAGCCTCAATGGAAGACACTAGCAGGCTTTCACTCAGACGTGAATCATGGCAGATTCGGCGAAGAAACCGAAGAAAGCGCGGTCGGAAGAGTCAAGGAAGAGGAAACGAGAAACGGACAGCGAGAGGAACCGGACCAGAGTCCCACTCGGTCAGGCTTTCTCTCGTTGGCGAGAGTTAAAGAGCAGCACAGGATGTAACAGCGATGCTCACCTCGCGTTCTTGTTGATGGACTAGTGAGTAAATCCAAAACTTACTTACTTTCTATGTGGTATGTTGTTGCGCTTGTTTGTTGTATGTCAGTTCATTTACGAAGTTGTTTATTCATCCATTGTTGTTGATAATAATAATAATAATAATAATAATAATAATAATAATAATAATATTACCAGTTAACTAATGTCCAATGTCTAGTTAGTTAGAGTAGCGCAGCTGTTTGCAGACTTCCTAGTAAACACTCGCCTCCCTTCCCTGTGTTTGCGTCCTTCTATTGGCCAGCTGAACTCAGGTGTTGTGAGGTGTATTTATCACGTAGTCCTTATCTGGTTCCGATTTCGTATGGCGTGTGAACTGTGATTATCGTAATACTTCAAATAAAAGCCCGGGCTATTATTTGAAGTTTTACGGTATGCAAACTTTAGCTGGCTAACAGTGAACTCTCGACTGTACCTTTTACTTGAAATTGTGCTTTTTACGAGTCAATTACATCTGACCGAATTACAGAACCCAGGAATCATACCTAGTTTCACCCTGATCACCCTTGTTCACCACTACTCCTGTTGCAGAGAACATGCTGATCTTGCTCTTTTGTTCCAGTTACCAGCATCAGAAAGTGACGTCTACACCCAGCAAGGGTCACAAAGGACCACCAAAGCCACTGGTGTCCAGTATACAGGAGTCAGACCGTGATCGGTGTGTTTTTCTGCTCTATCCTAATAATCCAGGTTCTCTGGACATAGCACATTGTAAACTAACCAGTTTATCTTTTCAATTAGGGATGAAGATTTCCCTGTACCTGATGTCCAGCCATTCATCACAGAGACAGAAGAGGTTGATGTTTTGGAATCCAGGTGAGATTGCTTTCCCTCTGACATTGTGATCTGGTGTCTTTCATTGGAACACAAACGTGTGTGTGTGTGTGTGTGTGTGTGTGTGTGTGTGTGTGTGTGTGTGTGTGTGTGTGTGCATATATATATACATCAACTCTGATGTTATGAATTAATGCGACGTAGGCTAGCCTGCTTTATTGGTGTCATCTGGCATTTTGTAATGTTTACGTTACACTCAAACACAATAAATGAAATTTTACAGTAGGCCTATAGGCTATTTTCTTGTAATTTAGCTGCAATCATGTAAACAATTTAAGCCATCAAACGCGGTAAGCCACTTTATTATTATAGTATAAGTAGCCTAGACGAATGCTTGACATTATTATTATTATTATTATTATTATTTGTATTAGGCTACCATCACCAGTATTCCATCTTCGATAGCACAACATATACAATTATGCAGTAGCCTAATATTTTTATGAAATCGTTAAACATTACCTGGTCAGTAGACATCTTCGGAGTCTATCTTTGCCTGTTCGATGTCTGACGCTTCCATCCTACTGAACATGTACCGGTATACAGGGGGGGGGCGGGATCAGGCCGTGAGTGCAGAGACGCAGAGCCGTATATAGAGAGACGGCTCTGGTGAGTGTTTTTTACAACAGTAACGTTAAATACAAGTACACCGCAGTGACTCTAGGGGTAGCTGTTTGACAAAACCGGAAACTGCATAGTGTGCCTTGAACATGAACAAGCTAGCGCGCTGCTGAGCTGTAATAGTAGTGTCAAAGGAAAGGGAGACATGGCCGAAACCCAGCCAAAGAGGAGGACAAAGTCGGAAGAACAAAACTTGAAAAATAAGTTTTATGAACAGGAAAGGTCTAAGAGCCGCATAAACATCGGTAAGGCTTTCCAACGGTGGAGAGCCTTTGGAGCCGAGTGCACCAGCTGTGCGTACGCCTGAGTGTAACATTACATCCGACCTATTAATGTTCAATATGTCTACAACTCTGACATGGCCATTGTGGACCTCGTTGCGAGATGGCCTGGGTCAGTCCATGATGTTTGCATTCTCAGACAGTGGACTTTATTTGGAGTTTGAGGCAGGGAAAGTGGATGGTCTTCTCCTCGGAGACAGTGGATACACTCTGAAGCATTGGCTAGGACACCTGTTATAGCAGTGACGCCCGCACAAGAGTACAACTGCGCCTGAAAGCATGCAACAAGGAGGAACACTGTTGAACGCTGCACTGGAATCCGCAAACGCAGGTTAGTAAAATACAATATGACTAGAATATGCAGTGTGTAATCTATATAATGATGTAGTACATCATTTTTTGTCCTTATCTATATCTACAGTCAAGCCCTTTGAGATATGCTTGTGATAACGGACACTATAAATATAAATAGATAAAGGCCTATATTTTGAAATGATATTGACTGGCTTATTTCTGTTGCTTGTTAGGCGTCACTACCTCCACAGTGAATGAGTCCTGAACGTCTCTGTGTCATTGCTGCCACTGCGGTGCTGCACATCTGTCAATCAAAAGAGATTCTCCCTTCTGAGGCGAGGAGAAATGGAGCTGGAGGCAGATGAGAAGCCCTTTGGTCCTGTCATCCCTGAATAGATCATAAACCACTTATAGGACCTGGAAAATGTTTTTTATTGTAACAGAAGTTGGAAATGAACAAATGACCACTATCAGTAAAATGTACAATGAACCCTCATAATCTAACATTGCTGTTTTAAATTTTATTCTCATGTTTTTGCATTTAATAAATTTTTTTTTTATTTATTTTTTTTTATATTAAATAATATATTATAATTAATTATTTTTTTTTTTTGTGCCTTCCTGTACTGGTAAATCAATATAAAATAGGCCTAATGTATAAAGAAATACTCAACAAAAACAACAGTAAAACCAATCTTCTACAATTGGTTCTGAATGAATGAATTCACCTAATCATTGCTTCACGTGTATTCACATGGATGTGCTTCATAAGACCGTGGTCAGTCAGGCCTGATGCAATCTGTAAAGTCGAATCACAATGTCGGACATAAGAGTGAAGACCTGTTTCTTTACGGCCAGCTGGTGCACTCTGCTCCTCGAGGAGCAGTAAAGGAAAGGTGTATTTGTTTGGCTGTTGAGTTCAAATGTCAACACATATCAACAATCTTTCTCCAGAATGACTGACTACACCTTGAAATCCAGGATGTGCTCCGTCTTCGATTGTGATTCGTGGCGTCGCAAGGTGCAACGGTTCAAGTTACCACAGGATCCCGAGAGGAGACTGGAGTGGGTCCAGTTCCTGTTCGATGTCAACGGACAGCGCCTCAAAGAATCGTCCTGGACTGATATCACCATCTGCTGTGAACACTTCACTGCTGACTGCTTTGTACAGCAGACTCCGGAGACGGCCACAGTCCAGCTGAAGTCCAGTGCTGTCCCGTCACTGTGTATCAAATCAGAGCCGGATGAATCTGAGCCTCCTCAGGTGAGACTAAAATATGTGGGGGATTTTGCTTGAAGAGCTCAAACCTCCGGCTCTTAGTGCACAGAAAGACACTGAAGTTACACACTCCCACCGACACAGCAGATCAAAACAATGCTACAGACTGTTGACAACATATTTCCTGAGAGGTTTGTTTGTTTTGATACACAAACCTGTATGAGTGGGCGGAGTTCACACACACTTTGACTAGCAAACTACTTAAAATGGGTATCCATTTCATAATGAATTAATACTTAATTTAGATTACTCCTAAAAGAAAAATTGTCCGGAGCCACAGTACAAGTGTAATTGTTAAGTACAGCAGATGTGCCCAAAACATTGTGTGTTTTTTGCTAAACAAGTTGGTGTGTTTAAGTAGTTAGGATTGTATTACTTTATTACTTTACATCATAAAGTGACACACTTACAAACCAGGGTTTGGTAAAAGTTTAAACAGATAAATAAGCAGGTATGTTAGGTGTTCATGCTGGAGGTATTTCCATATTTCTTTACTACAAATACAACAATTACTCTGGGGATCCAGCAGATAATAGACATACTCCACCATGTGCTACCTTAAGAGTTCAGTCTCTTTTTAATGTAATTGTGAATCCAAGAAGACTATATATAGTCTACACACTGCCCAATGTTTTGACCTCTTAACTTATTATATAAATATTGTTAAATTATTTATTATTTATTTATTTTATTTTTTTGTACTAATTTTATTAAATAAATAGGTGAAATGATTAGTTGATTTTCATCAACTCTTCATCATAAATCATTGTAAACTTAATATCTTTAAATTATGTACTCCGACAAAATAAGACATTTCAACGTTCACCTTGGACTCTTGGCATTTTTTTTATTATTTATTGTTTAGTAAACTGAATGATTAATCAAACGGTAGAAATATCAGCAGATTGTTTTTATAATGAAAATGATTTTTAAAAAAGCCCTATAAATTGGTTCATTAATATAATAAATCCTAATGTGTATGTTCCATTTTACCCATAGCACTTCTTGTTCTTGTGTCTTTCACAGACAGTGTCAGCAGATGAAGATCACAGCACTACCACCGGGGTCGCTGATATCAAAGAGGAGAGCGAACCCACGGATGAAACGGAGGAATCGGGCGACGAAAGTGAAATAGATTCAGATGAAGATTGGAAGCCAGTGAATGAGCGTTTACTGAATAAAAAGCTTCATAATGATGAATCTGATGAAGAAAGCGAAGGTGACAGTGATAATAATCCTCCGCTGCCCCCCAAACACAGTCAGCTCTGCACAGATTGTGGGATGTTTTTCAATAAACAGAAGCCTCACACGTGTGAACATATAATTAAACCCTTTTCCTGCAATATTTGTGGGAAGAGATGTGTTAGTGAGGTCGCTCTAACATCTCACAGCAGAATCCACGATGCAAACTATGAGCACACATGCAAATACTGCCACGTTACATTCAAAACCAAGGTGGACAAACGCACACATGAGCAGATTCATCTGTGTGAAGGAAAGCCATATAAATGTCCCGACTGTCCAGAGACGTTCGCCACATACAAGGAATGCAGAATCCACCTGGAGGATCACAGAGGCCCCCGAAAGTTAAAGTGTGACTTCTGTGGGGTTGAATTTGTCACACCACTTTCTCTCCAGAGACACTTAACCGTGCACACAGGAATGAAGCCGTTCAAGTGCTCAGTGTGCCAACGTGGCTTCAAACAGGCAAGCCACCTGAAGTCCCACATGCGTCTGCACACCGGAGAGAGGCCTTACAAGTGTCAGCATTGTGACAAATGCTTCAATCACAACGTGAGCTTGAAGAGTCACGTACAGCGTTACCACTCGTCCAATTCTGGACGTGAACAGAAAACAGAAACGATAAATCAGAGGGAAAGTGACGCTGCTGATGCTGAGAGTAACGGGAACAAGAGAGGTGTAGATTCAGGGCTTGATAATGCAGAGGAAGAACAGGAAATGGAAGAGGAGGAACAGAAGGAGAAGAAAAATAAGAGAAGCACAGGTCGACCCATAGGAAGGCCGAAGCGCTATGAATCAGACAACGTAGCTCTGGACGTTCAGGTGGAAGGTCAGTGTTCAAACAGAAGGACTGAAAAACGACAGGCGCAGAAGGTAAAGAAAACACAGCGCGGTGATGAATTTAGTGAGGACCAGCCGAGTGACAGCGACATGTCCTTTGATTCAGTGGAGGAGGAGGAAGAGGAGACGAGCAAGAAGATGATAAAGAACACAGCGAGATCAAGGAACAGATCAAAAACTTCCAATAGTGACTCAGACTTTGACCAAGAAGAAAGAAAGGAAAAGAGGAGCCAGAACAGTGGTAGAAGTTCAGGGAGGCGCAGAGGAAGACCCAGAAAAAATCTAGTGGTGTGAAGATTCTTAAAGAATTCGGTTTAAATAATAAAGTAGACATTTATACAGAACTGGACTGAGTTCTGAGAAAAATTAAATAATGTGACCAAACATTGGCTTTTACTGTGAAGAGAAGCTGTTGGTTGGATTTGAAAGTACTTTTGAAATGTGTTACCTGATGTTTAAAGTATGAGATCATATTGGATAAAAGTATATTAAACAGGGCTGATCTTCCTTTCTGTTGTCCGAAACTTTATTCTTCATCATACTGCTATGTGCAATAATGACTGATCTGTAAACTGTCTGACAGTCACACACTCTGCTGAGAGGAGAGGTATCCTCCAATCTGGTACTTAAACCTAGAGTAGGTAATGTATTTCAGAAGCATTTATGTTATACTTATATAAAAAGAGAAAACAATCCCTGCTTATACAGTGGGTACGGAAAGTATTCAGACCCCTTTTAAATTTTTCACTCTTTGTTTCATTGCAGCCGTTTGCTAAAATCAAAAAAGTTCATTTTATTTCTCATTAATGTACACTCAGCACCCCATCTTGACAGGAAAAAACAGAAATGTAGAAATTTTTGCAAATTTATTAAAAAAGAAAAACTGAAATATCACATGGTCATAAGTATTCAGACCCTTTGCTGTGACACTCATATTTAACTCACATGCTGTCCATTTCTTCTGATCCTCCTTGAGATGGTCCTGCTCCTTCATTGGAGTCTAGCTGTGTTTAATTAAACTGATTGGACTTGATTAGGAAAGGCACACACCTGTCTATATAAGACCTTACAGCTCACAGTGCATGTCAGAGCAAATGAGAATCATGAGGTCGAAGGAACTGCCCAAGGAGCTCAGAGACAGAATTGTGGCAAGGCACAGATCTGGCCAAGGTTACAAAAGAATTTCTGCAGCACTCAAGATTCGTAAGAGCACAGTGGCCTCCATAATCTTTAAATGGAAGAAGTTTGGGACAACCAGAACTCTTCCTAGACCTGGCCGTCCAGCCAAACTGAGCAATCATGGGAGATGAGCCTTGGTGAGAGAGGTAAAGAAGAACCCAAAGATCACTGTGGCTGAGCTCCAGAGATGCAGTAGGGAGATGGGAGAAAGTTCTACAAAGTCAACTATCACTGCAGCCCTGCACCAGTCGGGGCTTTATGGCAGAGTGGCCCGACAGAAGCCTCTCCTCAGTGCAAGACATATGAAAGCCCGCATAGAGTTTGCCAAAAAACACTTGAAGGACTCCCAGACTATGAGAAAAAGATTCTCTGGTCTGATGAGACCAAGATTGAACTTTTTGGCGTTAATTCTAAGCGGTATGTGTGGAGAAAACCAGGCACTGCTCATCAACTGCCCAATACAATCCCAACAGTGAAACATGGTGGTGGCAGCATCAGGCTATGGGGATGTTTTTCAGTTGCAGGGACAGGACGACTGGTTGCAATTGAAGGAAAGATGAATGCGGTCAAGTACAGAGATATCCTGGAAGAAAACCTCTTCCAGAGTGCTCAGGACCTCAGACTGGGCCGAAGGTTCACCTTCCAACAAGACAATAACCCTAAGCACACAGCTAAAATAACAAAGGAGTGGCTTCGGAACAACTGTGACCATTCTTGACTGGCCCAGCCAGAGCCCTGACCTAAACCCAATTGAGCATCTCTGGAGAGATCTGAAAATGGCTTTCCACCAACGTTCACCTTCCAACCTGACAGAACTGGAGAGGATCTGCAAGGAAGAATGGCAGAGGATCCCCAAATCCAGGTGTGAAAAACTTGTTGCATCATTCCCAAGAAGACTCATGGCTGTAGTAGCTCAAAAGGGTGCTTCTACTCAATTCTGAGCAAAGGGTCTGAATACTTATGACCATGTGATATTTCAGTTTTTCTTTTTTAATAAATTTGCAAAAATTTCTACATTTCTGTTTTTTTTTCTGTCAAGATGGGGTGCTGAGTGTACATTAATGAGAAATATAATGAACTTTTTTGATTTTAGCAAATGGCTGCAATGAAACAAAGTGAAAAATTTAAAGGGGTCTGAATACTTTCCGTACCCACTCTATGTAGCAACCACAGGCCTTTAATGAGCTCAGCCAATAAGAAATAAGGTAAAATGACATGCAGTTACACTCTTGTACAATAGGTGGCGGTATCGGCACATTGAACGTTGCTTTGCTAAGAAGAAGAAAAAGCCTAAGAAAAATGAACATGAACATGAACAAGCTAGCGCGCTGCTGAGCTGTAATAGTGTCAAAAGAAAGGGAGACATGGCCGAAACCCAGCCAAAGAGGAGGAGAAAGTCGGAAGAACAAAACTTGAAAAAGAAGTTTTATGAACAGGAAAGGTCTAAGAGCCGCGTTAACATCGGTAAGGCTTTCCAACGGTGGAGAGACCTCCGAAAGTTGAAAGGCATGAAGACGGATGCGGAGGTTGCTCTGTTTCTGCTCGATAGGTGGGTAACAACATCGGTGTATGTCTCACTGAAACAGCAAGTCAGTGTTATATAACAGATATATATATATATATGTTATATTCTGCTGTGCTTCGGTCTCTGTCGTGGTGTGTGTCTCTACAACGTTAGTGAAGGGTTGTACAACCACGATGACCTGAAAACACACGTTTGTTTTAGATTATTTGTGCTGATGGATCAATAGAAAGGTTATGATCGGTAACGTTACTTTATTTGTTAGCTTACCTTCCAACCTAACTTACTGTCCTTACTGTAGTTCTATAAAACCAATCTCAGATTTTACTGTGTTGTGTTTGGGATGCTGTTTGTGTGCTTGTATGTCGTTTGTTTGATGATGTTTCCTATTATAATCAGTGGTGTAGTGATGCCTGAAGAAGTGGATATACTCTTTAACTCGCTCCAAATGTTTATTCTTTAAAGCTGTCCGCCCAGCAGAGGATGAATGCCCTACTCTTTACCCTTGCATATTTAGTTCACACTAAAATGGGACAGTATTTGCATATTGTCACTCAACTTCTGCTGCTTGACTTCAGGCAGTATGGATCAATATGAAGGTAACATTAGCCACAGAAGAGGTGCAGATTTTGCATTCAGTACTGGCCTCAGGTAACTGTGAGCTACATACAATTATGCATTGTTAGTATACAAGTGTTCCTTACTTCATCAACTAAAGAAAACTGAACAACTACTGTATTTCATGTCTACACCATCCTAGAAAAAGAAATCAGCCTGAAGTATGTGCATCAGAGAGAAGTGGGTATATCCAATGTTGACCTGAAAATAAGTGGGTATATACCTGTGTATATGCTGGACTACACCACTGATTATTATGATTGTTTTGCTTTGGCTATGAGAAAAGAGACATCTTCTTTCTCCTGCTGTTGTTAGTGTCATTGGCTTGGCAATTCACATCCTTAAATTTGGAGGGGGGGCAGAGCCTTTGGAGCCGAGTGCACCAGCTGTGCGTACGCCTGAGTGTAACATTACATCCGACCTATTAATGTTCAATATGTCTACAACTCTGACATGGCCATTGTGGACCTCGTTGCGAGATGGCCTGGGTCAGTCCATGATGTTTGCATTCTCAGACAGTGGACTTTATTGGGAGTTTGAGGCAGGGAAAGTGGATGGTCTTCTCCTCGGAGACAGTGGATACACTCTGAAGCATTGGCTAGGACACCTGTTATAGCAGTGACGCCCGCACAAGAGTACAACTGCGCCTGAAAGCATGCAACAAGGAGGAACACTGTTGAACGCTGCACTGGAAGGAGCTGGAGGCAGATGAGAAGCCCTTTGGTCCTGTCATCTCTGAATAGACCATAAACCACTTATAGGACCTGGAAAATGTTTTTTATTGTAACAGAAGTTGGAAATGAATAAATGACCACTATCAGTAAAATGTACAATGAACCCTCATAATCTAACATTGCTGTTTTAAATTTTATTCTCATGTTTTTGCATTTAATAAAGTCATCTTTTAATTAGTTAATTGTTGTGATGCTGAATAATATATCATATATAAATATGTTTTATGTTTGTGCCTTCATGTACTGGTAAATCAATATAAAATAGGCCTAATGTATAAATACATAATATAAAAATAATCAACAAAAACAACAGTAAAACCAATCTTCTACAATTGGTTCTGAATGAATGAATTCACCTAATCATTGCTTCACGTGTATTCACATGGATGTGCTTCATAAGACCGTGGTCAGTCAGGCCTGATGCAATCTGTAAAGTCGAATCACAATGTCGGACATAAGAGTGAAGACCTGTTTCTTTACGGCCAGCTGGTGCACTCTGCTCCTCAAGGAGCAGTAAAGGAAAGGTGTATTTGTTTGGCTGTTGAGTTCAAATGTCAACACATCTCAACAATCTTTCTCCAGAATGACTGACTACACCTTGAAATCCAGGATGTGCTCCGTCTTCGAATGTGATTCGTGGCGTCGCAAGGTGCAACGGTTCAAGTTACCACAGGATCCCGAGAGGAGACTGGAGTGGGTCCAGTTCCTGTTCGATGTCAACGGACAGCGCCTCAAAGAATCGTCCTGGACTGATATCACCATCTGCTGTGAACACTTCACTGCTGACTGCTTTGTACAGCAGACTCCGGAGACGGCCACAGTCCAGCTGAAGTCCAGTGCTGTCCCGTCACTGTGTATCAAATCAGAGCCGGATGAATCTGAGCCTCCTCAGGTGAGACTAAAATATGTGGGTGATTTTGCTTGAAGAGCTCAAACCTCCGGCTCTTAGTGCACAGAAAGACACTGAAGTTACACACTCCCACCGACACAGCAGATCAAAACAATGCTACAGACTGTTGACAACATATTTCCTGAGAGGTTTGTTTGTTTTGATACACAAACCTGTATGAGTGGGCGGAGTTCACTCACACTTTGACTAGAAAACTACTTAAAATGGGTATCCATTTCATAATGAATTAATACTTAATTTAGATTACTCCTAAAAGAAAAATTGTCCGGAGCCACAGTACAAGTGTAATTGTTAAGTACAGCAGATGTGCCCAAAACATTGTGTGTTTTTTGCTAAACAAGTTGGTGTGTTTAAGTAGTTAGGATTGTATTACTTTATTACTTTACATCATAAAGTGACACACTTACAAACAAGGGTTTGGTAAAAGTTTAAACAGATAAATAAGCAGGTATGTTAGGTGTTCATGCTGGAGGTATTTCCATATTTCTTTACTACAAATACAACAATTACTCTGGGGATCCAACAGATAATAGACATACTCCACCATGTGCTACCTTAAGAGTTCAGTCTATTTTTTAATGTATTTGTGAATCCAAGAAGACTATATAAAGTCTACACACTGCCCAATGTTTTGACCTCTTAACTTATTATATAAATATAGTTTAATTATTTATTATTTATTATTATTATTTTATTTTTTTTGCTAATTTGATTAAATAAATAGGTGAAATGATTAGTTGATTATTCAGTTGACAGAAAATGATCAATTATTTTGGTAATTGATCAATGGTTTAGTTCTTTATCAGACATAAACTGTAAAAATGCTGTAATTTCTCAGCTTCTCTTCATCATAAATCATTGTAAACTTAATATCTTTAAATTATGTACTCTGACAAAATAAGACATTTCAAGGTTCACCTTGGACTCTTGGCATTTTTTTATTATTTTTTGTTTAGTAAACTGAATGATTAATCAAACGGTAGAAATATCAGCAGATTGTTTTTATAATGAAAATGATTTTTAAAAAAGTCCTATAAATTGATTCATTAATATAATAAATCCTAATGTGTATGTTCCATTTTACCCATAGCACTTCTTGTTCTTGTGTCTTTCACAGACAGTGTCAGCAGATGAAGATCACAGCACTACCACCGGGGTCGCTGATATCAAAGAGGAGAGCGAACCCACGGATGAAACGGAGGAATCGGGCGACGAAAGTGAAATGGATTCAGATGAAGATTGGAAGCCAGTGAATGAGCGTTTACTGAATAAAAAGCTTCATAATGATGAATCTGATGAAGAAAGCGAAGGTGACAGTGATAATAATCCTCCGCTGCCCCCCAAACACAGTCAGCTCTGCACAGATTGTGGGATGTTTTTCAATAAACAGAAGCCTCACACGTGTGAACATATAATTAAACCCTTTTCCTGCAATATTTGTGGGAAGAGATGTGTTAGTGAGGTCGCTCTGACATCTCACAGCAGAATCCACGATGCAAACTATGAGCATCCGTGCAAATACTGCCACGTTACATTCAAAACCAAGGTGGACAAACGCACACATGAGCAGATTCATCTAAGTGAAGGAAAGCCCTATAAATGTCCCGACTGTCCAGAGACGTTCGCCACGTACAAGGAATGCAGAATCCACCTGGAGGATCACAGAGGCCCCCGAAAGTTAAAGTGTGACTTCTGTGGGGTTGAATTTGTCACACCACTTTCTCTCCAGAGACACTTAACCGTGCACACAGGAATGAAGCCGTTCAAGTGCTCAGTGTGCCAACGTGGCTTCAAACAGGCAAGCCACCTGAAGTCCCACATGCGTCTGCACACCGGAGAGAGGCCTTACAAGTGTCAGCATTGTGACAAATGCTTCAATCACAACGTGAGCTTGAAGAGTCACGTACAGCGTTACCACTCGTCCAATTCTGGACGTGAACAGAAAACAGAAACGATAAATCAGAGGGAAAGTGACGCTGCTGATGCTGAGAGTAACGGGAACAAGAGAGGTGTAGATTCAGGGCTTGATAATGCAGAGGAAGAACAGGAAATGGAAGAGGAGGAACCGAAGGAGAAGAAAAATAAGAGAAGCACAGGTCGACCCATAGGAAGGCCGAAGCGCTATGAATCAGACAGCGTAGCTCTGGACGTTCAGGTGGAAGGTCAGTGTTCAAACAGAAGGACTGAAAAACGACAGGCGCAGAAGGTAAAGAAAACACAGCGCGGTGATGAATTTAGTGAGGACCAGCCGAGTGACAGCGACATGTCCTTTGATTCAGCGGAGGAGGAGGAAGAGGAGACGAGCAAGAAGGCGATAAAGAACACAGCGAGATCAAGGAACAGATCAAAAACTTCCAATAGTGACTCAGACTTTGACCCAGAAGAAAGAAAGGAAAAGAGAAGCAGCAGCCAGAACAGTGGTAGAGGTTCAGGGAGGCGCAGAGGAAGACCCAGAAAAAATCTAGTGGTGTGAAGATTCTTAAAGAATTCGGTTTAAATAATATATAAAGTAGACATTTATACAGAACTGGACTGAGTTCTGAGAAAATTAAATAATGTGACAAAACATTAGTTTTTACTGTGAAGAGAAGCTGTTGGTTGGATTTGAAAGTACTTTTGAAATGTGTTACCTGATGTTTAAAGTATGAGATCATATTGGATAAAAGTATATTAAACAGGGCTGATCTTCCTTTCTGTTCTGTCAGTCACACACTCTGCTGAGAGGTTCATTTAATTCTACAGACATCTGACAGGTCATCTTTTGTACTGGTATAAAAGCATTGATTCTCAGTAGTGTTGGGTGTGTATTTAACGTTGTGGGACTGGAAAATGAAATGAAAAATGGTCTCCTTAGTGTCACTTATTTATATTGGCTAAAGCTTGAAAGAGTCAGTTAATTATTATTTTAAAAGGCACATTTTCTCACTGTCTTCACTCTACTTTGGTATAATTTACCATGTTTTGAGGTATCTGAGATATCTGTCTAATAAAGAGATGAATTTGGTTTGTAGTGTTCACATCATTGTACGAAGCTTTGTTACATTTTAAAATTAAACTAATATATTTTCCAACAGTGTCTCTCTCTCCCCTGAATAATCCACATACATAACGTTTTATATTTGTTTTAATGAGGCTGTCCCAAATAAAAGTAGTTTAGTAGCTGGCTCTGTGACATTTTGTTAGAAAAATTGGCTTTTATGGGCTTCATTAACCAACGGAGCCCCGGAGTGGCCATAGAGAGTATAAATATACATCATGGCCAGTTTTACTGCATCGAGCGCTCCAAATGCTGTTTTGTGTGCATGAGATACACCTATGTACCCTGTTAATCTGTTTTGCTTATAGAGTATGTTGATTCAGTAAATAATGTAGTTTAAGCCCATACTTTGGTGCAGCATCAATGTACATTGCTATTAGTTTGTTATTATGATAAATATTTCCATTCCCTGTGTAAGAATAGTTGCTCCTGTGATGTTAGAGAGCCACCATGTGGTCAACTTGAGTATTAGCTTTTCTGTATTGTCATTTTATAGTATAACTCGTTTAATATAGTGGTTCAACCCATATTAGTCGATACTCTCTGTTGTTGTATAGGAAACCTGGCCTATAATTACCATCTAAAATATGTGGTAATTTTGCTTTGACAGCTTAAACCTCTGGCTCTTAGTGCACAGAAAGACACTTCAGTTACACATTCCCACCTACACAAACTGTTGACACCAGGTTTGTTTTTATGTACAAGCCTGTCTTGAGTGCACAAAGTTCATTCACACAGTGTCTAGCACACATTAATTGACAGAAGTGCTGCCTGTTATTTGCTTATTACATGAACACATCATATAAATTATTCATTATAAAAGAGGTCAGTGCCACTCTCTAGCTTTATCTAACTAATAAACAAATATTAGTTAGAGAAACATTACGTTATTTTTTTAAGGTAGACAATTTGGTGTGTTTAAGTGGTTAGATATTTATTATTTTTATTTTAAGTGACACTCAGGGTTATCTAGGTGGTTGTTTGTGATGTTTTAGTTTTGCAAGGTCAAAAAACAATGGCAAAGACATAGCGTGGAGTGGAAAAGTAAATAAAAGTAAGTAGGGAATAGGGAATATTTCACTCAAAATGCATAATATATGTGGCTGTCTCACCCTGTTCTGTGGCTAATGTTAATTTCATATTGATCCTTACTGCCTGGGGTCAAGTAGCAGAAGTTAACTGACAATGTTCAAATACCACTGGCCCTTTTTTTCTTAAATATGCAGTTGTAGTCTCACATGTCACTGTTTATAACACGGGGTGTTTATCCTTTGCTGGATGGGCTGCTTTAAAATCAAATTTAGGGCATAAATTAAGATTACATCCACTTCTCCAGTTCACCACTACACCACTGACAGTAGCTGTTTGCTGTTGGCCTGTGGCACACCATAAAGTTTCAAGGGAGAAAACTTTGGGCACTCCTGGTTAGTTGTCTGACGCTATGTTGCGCCGGGATACGCCTGATAACAAACCACGCGAAGCCTGACACTAAGCCCCGCCCACCCCGCTGTCAACACTGCCCGCCACTGCTGCAGATATACAGTTAGCCGTTAGCTCATGTGTGGGACGGTGGTCTGTCCTCAGCCCCCCTGAAACCGCAACGCTGTCCGGTTACTTTTAAAAACTGGATCAGAACCGGCGTCCAGGATGTGCTCGGTGGTCGGGTGTGAGTCGGGGCGTCGCAGTGTGCAGCGGTTCAAGTTACCGGAGGATCCCGAGAGGAGACTGGAGTGGGTCCAGTTCCTGTTCGATGTCAACGGACAGCGGCTCAAAGAATCGTCCTGGACTGATATCACCATCTGCTGTGAACACTTCACTGCTGACTGCTTTGTACAGCAGACTCCGGAGACGGCCACAGTCCAGCTGAAGTCCAGTGCTGTCCCGTCACTGTGTATCAAATCAGAGCCGGATGAATCTGAGCCTCCTCAGGTGAGACTAAAATATGTGGGGGATTTTGCTTGAAGAGCTCAAACCTCCGGCTCTTAGTGCACAGAAAGACACTGAAGTTACACACTCCCACCTACACAGCAGATCAAAACAATGCTACAGACTGTTGACAACATATTTCCTGAGAGGTTTGTTTGTTTTGATACACAAACCTGTATGAGTGGGCGGAGTTCACTCACACTTTTTTTCCTAATAAAGTCCTTTAAATGGGTATTAATTTCTTATTGAATTAATACATGATTTAAATTAATCATTGGCCAGAGCCACAGTACAAGCACATGTTGTTTTTGGTAAACTATTTGGTGTTTTTAGGTATTAACAAACGAGGGTCTTATCAGAGTGATAATTATTGATCAGTTTATATTATTATATTTATAGTTATTGTTCCTCCTTTCACTATTAAAGAGATACATCAGTAATAAGCAAGTATGTTAGTGTTTATATACCAAATTTCCTTCTTACAAATAACTGATTAATTAAGAAACACATTAAGAGTTATAACAGGAATACTAAATGCAACATGTAGAGTACATTATATGATTCACACTTAAATATTTGTATTGCCCCCAGTTGAAGGTTGTTTGTGCTGACAGGATGTTTAATGTGTCTTTATTGAGCCAGAACCCTGTAGTACTGTTGATGCTGTATAATGAGCACTTGCCATGTCCTCAGTATATAGATAATAACATAATAATAATAATAACTAAAGGAATGTGATACTGTGTTACCCCCTCTGCTCACATTTACAGGCCTTTTGTGTCGGTGTACACACTAAGCTTTCATTCATTTTCGTATATAAAATAAATAATGTATTAAGGTACTTTCAGTGTATAAATCAACCAAACACATTTTTGGTGTGTTCTGTGTAGCCTTTGTTACCACAATTCATAGTCAGTCTATGCTTATTTAGTTTCTTTTTTTCTTTTTTGTGTTACTCTGTAGGAGCCTGTGGAAACCCCAGAAGTTGACCCTCAGTGTGATCAACCTAAAACATGTGATAGTCCATCTTCCTATTCTGATGAATCAGGACTGATTTCATTCGGTAAGAAACGTAACGTTGTTATAAATTAATAAAAACTGAGCGGCAAATGTTTTCTTTTTCTGTGAATAATAAACTTTAAATGTACTTTGCAGCTGCCGGAGAAAGCCCAGTGCCAAGTGTTACTTCAGATGGTTTCATGTCTGATTATGGACAGATGCTACAAAATATTGTGAACATTGATATGATCAGAGAAAAGTAAGTTCATCCTCTGTAACAGTTGTCCTTTTATTGCACCAGACTGGCGTTTTAAACCTGTGTCTCATTATTTATTTATTTATTTTTGTTTGAATAATTTTTTAGAGCTGCACTTCTACAGATGAAAGGGAAGTACGTCGTGAATGAAAACCGACTCCTCCAGTTGTTCAGCCGCAAGTGTCCGTTATGTGGTTCTAAGGTAAAGATGGAGAAGTTCACCTATGGGGTGCTCATCATCTTGAACCAACAGTGCCTTCAGTGTGAGTACAGGAACCAGTGGAAAAGCCAAGTCAACGCCAGCGTCCCAGATCAACACTCGAGAGGAGGCATAGATGTAACTCCAGAGACGCAACAGGTAGGATGCTACAACGTATCCACTGCCAGCTTAATATCTTTTTAATTGAATTGTGCATCCGAGTTTTTAAACTGAAACCATACACAAGCTACACCCATGAGCCATAACATTACAACCACCTGGGCACCCACTTGCATCAGTGAGCCATGAGTCAACCCGTCTCTATGTTATTATTCATAACTATAATGCTTTTGATGAGTTATTTCTTTGTGAGCTCTGTGTGACACCAAAGAACATAAACATACACATCAGAAGCATTAAATTGTTTCCCAAACTTCTGTCCAAACCGTCCGTATTACTCTTGTTCGTTCGTTTGCAAAAAGTCAGTGTGAACAGGAACCGGACCAGAACTAAAATGCAACAATTTATAATATTTTTCCCCTGCTCTGGAACAAATGAACCTGGTGTGAATACAACCAATTCAAGTCAATTATCAAGCAAAAATAGTGTAGTGGAGTGCTGGTTTGGCTGCTTCTGTTCATCATATATCATAGTAAACTGAATACCTTTAGATGTTGGACATTTGAAGACTTTGCCTTGGACTCTTGGCAGCGTGATCAGCATTTTTTTACTATTTTTTGTACTTTATGTAGAACAGATAATTAATCAGTTAATTGAAAAAATAATCTGCAGATTGTTTGATAATGAGGAATGAATTGTTAGTTGCAGCCCTCCAAATAGGCCAGTTAGTGCAATAAATCCTAATACTATCTGTTCTTGCTCCTCTAGGGTTGTCTGGTTCCATATTAATCCTGTACAGACTTTTTCCTCATACCCATTCTTGTTATTGTATCTTCCACAGACAGTGTCAACAGATGTCAACCACAGCACTACCACGGGGGTCTCTGACATTGTTGCTGTTATTGTTGAGAAGAGCGATCCCACGGATGAAACGGAGGAATCGGGCGATGAAGGTGAAATGGATTCAGACGAGGATTGGAAGCCAACGAGTGAGAGTTTAATAGACAACCAGCTTCACAATGATGAATCTGATGAGGAAAGCGAAAGCGAAAATGATTATTATCTTCCATTTGCCCACAAACACAGTCAGCTCTGCACAGATTGTGGGATGTTTTTCAATAAACAGAAGCCTCACACGTGTGAACATATAATTAAACCCTTTTCCTGCAATATTTGTGGGAAGAGATGTGTTAGTGAGGTCGCTCTAAATTCTCACAGCAGGGTCCACGATGAAAACTATGAGCACCCGTGCAAATACTGCCACGTTACATTCAAAACCAAGGTGGACAAACGCACACATGAGCAGACTCACCTCATTGAGGGAAAGCCCTATAAATGTCCCGACTGTCCAGAGACATTCGCCACATACAAGGAACGCAGAATCCACCTGGAGGATCACAGAGGCCCCCAGCAGTCAAAGTGTGACATCTGTGGGATTGAGTTTTACCGCGTCCTCGCTCTCCGGAGACACTTAGCTGTGCACACAGGAGCGAAGCCGTTCAAGTGCTCAGTGTGCCAACGTGGCTTCAAACAGGCAAGCCACCTGAAGTCCCACATGCGTCTGCACACCGGAGAGAGGCCTTACAAGTGTCAGCATTGTGACAAATGCTTCAATCACAACGTGAGCTTGAAGAGTCACGTACAGCGTTACCACTCGTCCAATTCTGGACGTGAACAGAAAACGATCAATCAAAGGGAAAGTGACGCTGCTGATGCTGAGAGTAACGGGAACAAGAGAGGCGCAGATTCAGGGCTTGATAATGTAGAGGAGGAGCAGGATACAGAAGAGGAGGAGCAGGAGGAGACAATACATACCCCTAAAAAGAAAAGGAGCTCAGGTAGACCCATAGGAAGGCCGAAGAGAAATGCAGCAGGCAGCTTGGTTCTGGCAGAGGAAACGCAAGGTCAGTGTTCAAACACAAAGACTGGCGGAGCAAAGGAGCAGAAGTTAAAGAGAACCCGCTGCAGCGATGAAGAGATTGAGGGCGAGCTGATCGAAAGCGACATATCCTTTGAGTCGGAAGAAAGGAGCGAGAAAGTGACATCGAACACGTCAAGAGGGAGGGCAAAAAATTCTGACAGTGACTCAATTTTTGAGCCCGAAAACTCACCGAAAAAGAGGTGCAGCAGCAAGAGGAGTGGGAAGGGCTCGGGGAAGCGCAGAGGAAGACCAAGAAAGAATCAAGTAATTGAAGACACATAAAAACACATTGAGCTGGAAAAACAAAAACAGTTACCGAGTTGAGCATTTAGTAAGAGAAATACACTTTCGAGTGTCATAAGGTCTTCCGTGACGTTTCACATGCACACTGGAGTGTTTTCTTTGCCTTTTACTGTTAACACATACATGGTGTTAAGTGCCTGTGTTGTAAATATTCAGTAACTCCATAATAGTTTCATTTACTGTATATAAACATCGGATGTGTTCATTGGCGAAAGGATGGATGGTATGTGCATATTCTGCTTTATTATACATGTCTCCCGGGAAGCCGTGACAGCATGGCCGTCATTCGCATGCACAATACCAGGTCCTGAAATTAAAGCATCTAAATATATAAACTTTATTACGTTTATACCTTCGCTTTTTCTGCTGTGACATGTCAGAATGCATTTTGGCTGCTGTGTTTGCGACATCCAAATTAAACTCTTGAAAACTGAAGTGACTTCTAATAATGCTACATCATGGACAACAACTAGCAGCTGCCAGGCCTTGCAGATTCATGCATCCATGCAGTGTGTAAATCCAATATTTCTGTCTCCACCCCACAACAATAAGAGTGAAAGGATTTGGTCTTATTTGTGTTGTGAGCATTAAGAAGTTACACTGAATCGGGATAGAGATCGGGCTCAAATTAGTTAACCTGCACTGTGGAGGCAGAAATGCCGGAAATGGATGTTGTAAAACCTGCCCAAATAAAAACAAAAAAATCTGCAAACCAAATATCACTGGGGCCAAGTTAGGAAATAACCCTTTAATTTACAGGACATTAATTACGTAGTACTGTGAAGAAATAGGCAAGAAATAACAGTAAGTAATATAGTTGTATTGGGTAACTGAAGAGTTAGATGGAGGCAGAATGTAGAGGTTTGGTTGGAAATTATATAGGAATAATTGTTAAAGTGAGTGGTATAGCCCACATACAGGGTAAGACAGGTGCATTGTCTAAAGTATGCAAATAATAAATCAAATGCACCCTTCTAAGCACTTTGTGTGTTTGTGAAGTAAAGATGCACACAGAAACCTTTATAATGGGAGAGAACAACCCATTGAAGTCGCACAGATTGTTTGACCTGTTGTGTAGTTGGAATAAAACTGAACATCATATATATATATATATATATATATATATATATATACACAACTTATTTTTGTCACTTGTCTTTTATGAGATTTGTGCAAGAAACGACTGCCTGCCACAAACCCACAGTTCTCCATATCAGACAGAAAGCTGCAGCAGGAGTTGACTTTAGCCAGCAGGAAGTTCTGGAAAGGCATTCAATTCAATATTCTATTGAATAGGTACGGAAGAGGATTAGGGCCAAATGTGAAAATTTTTAAAGTAAAAATAAGTTTAAGAATTCTTTAGTTTAAAATCAGAATTTAGAGAAAAACTTATTTTTTATTTTTTACTTTAAACTCAAATAAAATGTTTATATTTGGCCCAATTTATTATTAGTATAATAATAGTAAAGTAATAAGTAATAAATTAAACATAAGATTTATTGTAACCCAGGTCAGACCTGAACCACATCTCTGTGTTGAACTATGCAAACAAAGTCTGCAGCAGTAGAGGAGTTCATCCTGTAAACATTTACTGCTTACAGTAATTAAAGAAAAATACCAATATGTGGATTGTTTAATTAATGGTTTTAAAGTTATGTTATCAACAAGACACTCCACAACTACTGCAAAACAAAACAAAATGGATATAAAAATAGGTTAAATAGAAGTATGTCTTGTGAAATGTCTTGTAATTGGGGTTGAACTGACCTTTTAATTTGTGTTGCTCTGTAAAATTTACTAAACTCAGTAGCCCCACCTGGAAATTAGTAATCAGATTACAGTGGTATTTAGTAAAAATGAGGATTATTAGCAGGATAACAATTTTAAAATACACTTCTGATGCTAAAAATCTTTCCAGTTTCCATTTCCTTTTTAAAGGTTACATTGTTCTGTTGTCTTATAGAAAACACTTTCATCAATACTTCTTATTAAAGTTTATTTTGTCTTGTTTTTGGTTACATATTTCACGTTTAGGTCATCCTAAAGTAACGGGAAGTAATGAGGTGACGTTACTTTAATTTTGTGATACTTGGATTGGGTTACTGACTACATTTTTTAAAAGGTAATTATTATATTGTAACCCCGCGTCTAACCACATGTTACTGAGTCTACTGTACACGGTGGTTATATAGACACTGAAGGCTTTATGTTACCTGACGAGTTTTGAGGTTGTCTCAGTTCAAATAATTGAAGTTTACAGCATTAATAGTGGCTCTATTGTCGCCAACCTTTGTATACAAGGTAATCTTAAAGTAAAATTTAACGCCGGTGAACGCCAGATACAAAACCAGGCGAACCCCGGCCACAGAACCACGCCCACTCCGTTACCACTGCAGCCACTAGCACAAACGGCTAACCGTTAGCTCGACCCCGCGGTTGCCGTTGGAAAGCAGTCGACCGGGACTCATAAAACACTGAACCGTAACGCTGTCCGCTCACTTTCAAACCTGGAGGAACCCAACCGGGGTCCAGGATGTGCTCGGTGGTCGGGTGTGAGTCGGGGCGTCGCAGTGCGCAGCGGTTCAAGTTACCGGAGGATCCCGAGAGGAGACTGGAGTGGGTCCAGTTCCTGTTCGATGTCAACGGACAGCGGCTCAAAGAATCGTCCTGGACTGATATCACCATCTGCTGTGAACACTTCACTGCTGACTGCTTTGTACAGCAGACTGGCTCGGTTCGGTTAAAGCCAGGTGTTGTCCCGTCACTGTGTATAAAGTCAGAGCCAGAGGAGCCTCTGGAGAGCCCACAATGTGTGGTGAGTCTGCTTCCTGATAGCCCTTCACATCCAGTTTAATGCATGTGCAATGTAAATACATACATTAAGTGATCAATCATAAAGACCACAGGCCATTAGCCACAGAGCCCCCCTTGTTTTCATTGATAAGGTTTATCAAACTAAAGAATGACACTCTTATAAAGCAGGATAATGGAAATATATCAGTTTAAAGGACAACTGCGGCGCAAAATGAACAGAAGGTTAATAACACCTGTGTACCGAGGTGGTCTGTCCTCTGGGATGTTTTAATGTTAATCCAACGTGACCAGTATTTTTAGCACAAACCGATAGTTACCTTATAACGCTGGTCAACGGGGCACACAGTAACGTGAAAACAAACCTATTTCTATACCACTAACAAGGCTCAAAATAGCACCACGCTTACACGGTAGCATAACGAGGGCCCCTACCTGTAAACCAAGCATTGAGAACTTTGTAATTGTAAAGACAGTTTATTAAAAAGATAGTTTAGAACAACAGTAGCATTCACGTGTACAGGCTGGGGCCATCTTGGGAAAACAGTCATGCAACCAGTGGGACTGTCTGAGATGTGAAGTGACTCTCTGAACTCACCTTGTTGCAGGAAGAAAGCACTCAGCATGAAGAGAAGCACTCGTTGTCAATGTCTTCAAATTCGGTTGAATGATCCGCCCTCTGTTTAGTGTGTATCCTGTGGAAGCGCTAGTCTCTGTTGCGCTCAGTGCTTTCTTCCTGCAACAAGTTTCAGACCAAGGTGGCCTATGTATCCCACTAATGCCTGTTGATGCAATATGGAGCGTTCCTTTTGTCTTGTAATCGCGACGTGCAGCTCGAGAGCGACGTCACATCTGTGTTTGAAAACGAGTAACCGCGGGTTTCTGCGTTCTGTTTGGCACACAACACGACGAGCTTGGTTGCAATAGGCAGTTGGGACGTTTCGGAACGTTTATAGTGATTATCTGGTTTACGGTGTGCCCACCGCGGATTTCACATGTTCATTACATATTACACAATCATATTTCACAGTTTGATATCTGAATATGTGACGCGTTCCATCAAAATGAGTCGGATGTCGCAGCGGCCCGTTTGTGTAGAAACACGTTTTTACAAGAAAATACAATTTTGGTCTATTTTCAGTTTTTACATGTTTCTAATTAAATAAAGTCTCAGCTTTCATACCATGTCAAAATTAATGTAAAATACAAAGGATAAATATAGCTAGCATAAATAAAACGAAACAGGTGTCAGAGTTCAAAACACCGGCTAGCGTGTTTGTCTCATCTACGTCATCTGTCAACTGTCAGTTGGACATGGAGACAGATTGACAGATTGACTGATTGACAGCTTGGACAAAATTAATTTTCGCGACGACTAAATTGCTCGACTTTTAAATTCAATTCCTGTAAGACATGCTACGACAACTGGATCGACCTTATTACGGACTTTTTCACCGCACTGGCAGCTGAGAGTGAGAGTGACAGCGGCGGCTCGACCTCCGGTATTTCGCGCTACCGACACCGGCCGGCTCCGATCGCGATGGCGAAGAAAGTGAGTGTGACGGAGGCCAGGAGGAAGATGGTAGCATACAATGTCTCTGATTATAATGATGTAAAGCAGTAAAGTTTATTTATTTGAATATAAACTGTCTATAAATGTCTTTCAATTCATTTGGAATATGGCGGAATGTTGATTGCTATCTTTAGAGCGCTTTTTCTCAAAAACAAGGTTTGGTGACAGTCAACCTTTGGAAGGGCGAGTCTCATACAATTTTTGGAGTAGAAAAATAATTTTGGTATCGCCATAAAGCTGAGACTTTCCTCTTTACAGCCATGAAGAAAACTCAAAATGTGTTTCTGGGTCAAAGTGACTCAAAATGATGGAGCAGGTCACATATTCTGTTTTGGTTAACGTTACCGTGGCTACTGCTCTGCTTTCTGCTCAAGACCCGGCACTGTTGTCATAGCAACATGGAGCGTCTCTAGCCAATTTCAGCTGCACAAGCTACAAAATAACTAATTAGGCGTATTTAACACATAATAAGACTGTAGCGACATGCCTATAGGTAACATTATACAGTGCTGTGTGTACGACTTCTTCATTTGGTTACAACAAAGACAAAAGTGCTTAAAATAGTAGAAAACCACAATGTTTACTACGTGTGATGTTCGGAGTAGCCATCTTGGTAACTGAACTCGGGGTCTTCTGAGTTCAGACGACTTCAGGAGTCGTTTTTCCGACCTCGGTGCGTTCTGTTTACAACTTCCGGTCCGTAACTCAGGAAATCGACTCGCAGATCGAGTCGGTTGGACAAAAAGAACGCACCAATATCCCACACATACCAAGGATTGTATTGGAAGCACTTTGCCGCCATCTACTGGTCGAATGTGAACTACATCCGGTTGATGAAACGTGAAGTGTCGGCTCGGCAGAGCACATGAATTTTTGGCTTTTAATTTCAGAAAATTTGCTTGAATGCAAAAACACAAAAAATTAATTTTTTGATATAACTGTAACTTAAATCTGGCAATAAGGGGTTAATCATACACATAGTTATAGGAGTTTTTTCTCTTCACTATAATAAAAGATGACACAGGTTCCTTATTATTAATTTTCTCAGATAAACACGTGAGGAATGTTAGTAGTAAGCCTGGGAAGATATGAAAATTTGATGTGACAATTATCTTGGCCTAAATAATTGAATATATAATATTATACTTAAAATTTCACACTACTGGAATCACTTCACCTTAAATTTTGTAACAGACACATATAGTTATTGCATCATAGATTATCATCTCCCTGTTCTTTATTTTGGAATCTATATTTCCACACATCCTGTATATACTTTTTACCCTTTAGCCTTCCCCAGTTAGTAGTCATAACTATAGTAACTAACCCCTTTGTGCATCCACATAATCAATCTGTCTACAATGTAGACTCTACATGCTGTACGACACAATAATCACAGTGTACTCTACAAATCAACATCAACATCCCTCTTTAAGAGATTTACTGTCCACTTCCATGTTCACAGCGTAAAGTCTGCATGAAGTAAATCATCAATTTTAAAATATTCATAAATTATAGTCCACATCTTGTGTGTCCTTGTGCAGCCTAATTTAAATGCTGCTTGCACTGACAGGTGCTCAATGGCTCATTGACTTATCCCCATAGGGCTGTTGAGGTCACATACAGCAGTGGCTCTCAATCTCATTTCAAATTGATACACATCAGGCCGTGGACCCGTATTTGATATGATGTATAGTTCACTGGCAGATCAGCAGTGAAATCTGTGGACAGAATAGTGATTATTTTACATTCTAACTTTCAGCCAATTAAATAATAGTGAAATATAATATTCCTCATTTTTCTGTGGATGCCCTGAAACCCCCTCAAGGACCCCTAGGGGTCCCCATAACCCAGGTGGAGAACTGGAGGCATACAGTATGATGAGCACTACCGGCTAATGTAGCCATTGGCCATTCAGTATCCACATTGTCCAGTCAGTGCACATTTATTCTCATATAAAGTCAAAGATATGCGTTTATTGTCCTGTAAAGAGCTCTGGATGTAGTTTTAACTATAAGCTTTTATTCTTGTCCTTCGTACAGGAGCCTGTGGAAACCACAAATGTTTCTTTTAAGTGTGACAACCTTAACGCATGCAACAGTCCAACTTCCTACTCTGAAAAGTCTAAACATATTGTAAGAGGTAAGAAACTTTACATGTAGTGTTACATAAAAACTGAGGAGGGTATTTATTATTTCTTTTCATGTGAATACTAAACTTTCTTTTGTAGATGTCAAAAGAAGTCCTGAGTCCAGTGGTGTCTTAGTGTCACCTGATGTTTCAAATGCTGTCGCCTCTGGATCTGACCAAATACAACAAAGAGTCATTAATGATTTAAACCAGGAAAAGTGAGTTGCTCTTTTTCAACATTTTTGCTTACTTTTTTTTTTATATTTAACATTAAGTTTTCTTTTTTAAATCTTCTTTTTATTGTTTTTTTTTTTTAGAGCTGCGCTTCTACAGATGAAAGGAAAGTTTGCTGTTAATGAAAGCTGCCTCCTCCAGTTGTTCCGCCGCAAGTGTCCATCATGTGACTGTAAACTTCAGATGGAGAAGGTCACCTATGGGGTGCTCATTATCTTGAACCAACAGTGCCTTCAGTGTGAGTACAGATACCAATGGAAAAGCCAAGTCAATGCCAGCGTCCCAACAGCTGAGGATCAACACCTGACAGGGGCCACGGAAGGAACTCCATACACCCAAAAGGTAGGACGTGAATATTCAGACATATCCCGACACTCTGCCTGCAATATAATGACCTCAGAACCTGCTCTACACTACAGAGCTCACATTTCAGTAGGGCTGCAACTAATGATTACTTTCATTATGTATTAATCTGCAGATCACTTTATGGTTTGATAAATAAGTTGTTTGGTCCATAAAATGTCAGAAAATAATGAAAAATGTTGAACACTGTTTTTCAAAGCCCAAAGATAATCAGTTTACTGTCATAGAGGACTAAAAAAACAAGAACGTATTTACATTAGAGAAGCTGAAATCAGAGAATTTGTACAATTTTCCTATAAAATGACTCAAAACAATTTATCGATCATTAAGATATATTATAATTTACAACTAATCAATGAATCGACTAATAGTTGCAGCTCTAGAATTCAGTTTAATTACAATAATGAATCTTAATATTTTCTCAGTTTGCACCTCCTTTTTGGTAATTCAGCTATAATATTCTGCTGTTAATGCTATTGTATCATTGTATTGTTCACAGAATATGCGAACAGACGACAACCTCAGCAGAACAGTTTTCTCTGAGATCGTCACCTTTAGCGACGAAGAAAGTGATCCCTCGGATGACGGGGAGGAAGGCGATGAAGGCGGGGTGAGTTCAGACGGGGAATGGAATCCAACCGAGGACATCTTGCTCGCTCAAGAGCTCACAAAGGAGTCTGACGAAGAAACCGAAGATGATGATGAAGAAGAAGAAGAGGAGGAAGATTTTGATTCCCCGGGTGGCCTCAAAATTAATGAGCTCTGCATAGAGTGTGGACGTTTTTTCAGTATTCTGAAGCCTCACACGTGCGAGCACAAAGTAAAGCCCTATTCCTGCAACATTTGTGGCAAACGATGTGTTACCGAGATCTCTCTAAAAACTCACAGCAAAATCCACGATGAAACCTACGAGCATCCGTGCAAATACTGCCACGTTACCTTCAAAACAAGGCTGGACAAACTAAAACACGAGCAGACGCATAAAGATAACAAAGATCCCTATAAATGTCCAGACTGTCTGGAGACATTCGCCACCAGTAAAGAACGCAGAATCCACCTGTCAAATCACAGAACGCCGAAGGAGTTCAAATGTGGAGTTTGTGGGATTGAATTCAAGGACGTGCATCATCTTCGGAGACACTCTGTAGTGCACACGGGTTTGAAACCGTACAAGTGCTCAGTGTGCGAGCGCGGCTTCAACCAGACGAACCACCTGAAGTCCCACATGCGTCTGCACACGGGAGAGAAGCCTTACAAGTGTCAGCATTGTGACCGTAGCTTCAATCACAACGTGAGCTTGAAGAGTCATGTCCAGCGATACCACTCGTCGGGCTCTGCACGCGGCCGGAAGAAAAAAAAGATCAAGGAAAGGCTGAGCGCCACTGGTGATGCCGAGGACGACGGGAACAAGAAGGGCACAGACTCTGAGTTCAACAATGTAGAAGAAGAACAAGACACAGAAGAGGAGGTGCGGAAGGAGAGAACCGATATACGAAAAAGTAGAAAGAGGAGCACAGGTAGACCCAGAGGAAGGCCGAAGAGGAATGCAGAAGGCGACTTTGTTTTGGAAGGGGAAAAAAAGGGCCCACGTTCGAACACTAAAACTGGAAAATCAAAGGCGCAGAAGTCAAAGAAAACAGGTTCTATCGATGAGGAAAGTGAGGACGAGCAATCAGACAGCGACTTATCCTTTGACTCTGGGGAAGAGGAAGAAGAAGAGAAGGAGACAGCGAGAAAGAGCACGGCGAGATCAAGAGGAAGACCAAAAAATGACAGTGACACTGATTTCGACCCAGAGGAAGAAACCAAGAAGAAGAGGTACAGCAGCCAGAGCAGTGGTAAGAGCTTGGCGAGAGGCCGGGGCAGACCAAAGAAGAATGTAGCAGTGTGAAAAACCTTAAAACACACAGCTGAAGGATTAATTTGGTGTGAGTGATGGTGAAAAGAAAGAAGCCATTAAGATCAGAGGCCCACAGAGAACTGGACTGATATCTCTTGAGTAGATATATAAAAACAAAACATCCACACAGGCCAGTGTCTCTCTGAATTAAATTGTCTTTTAGTCTAAAGACTGATACTTTTAAACCTGTTAGCTGAACATGGGCTTATGTTAAGTCTCGAGTTCCTTTCAAGAAAAAAAAGTTGTTTTTTTTTTGTTCAAAATCAGTGCGAAGAGAAGTTAACTTTCACCAATGAGACCAGCCCTCTCGATTATTTGATGTCACTGACAGTGAATGGGCAATAAATGGGGTCAGGGTCAAGTTTATATATTGTAATAATATTGTTAAAAAAAATACCTTTCTACTTACGACACTTTGACAGTTTCTTTTCTTATTTCACTCAATAACTGTATCTTGAAGTATTCAGATTGTTCATTGTTACATGTTTTGATTTATGAGTATTACAGTTTTACCAGTTAAGGCTAATGAATCAGACTCAATCAATGACGATGTTCACTTACACAATGCCTTCAAATCTATAGAAACAACAGTATCTCTGTAGTTCCACCTAATACATGTAAGTATTGGAGTGTTAATAAAAATGTCTGTTCTCCTCTTAAGCCCGAGCTTCAGTGATAATCAGTGTGGCCTCACTGTCAGAGATGATTTTAAAGGCCCGTACCAGTTGTTTTGTATTGTTTACTCCATTCACTACAAATTGATGATTCGGTTTACATTGCTGCTAATTTTGGTTTCCATTTTCTTCAGTATGCTACAAAGTTTGTTATGGTTCTGTTCTGATCCAATAATTATACATTTATTAAACTCATCTTGGAACGTTCGAGGACAAACCGTCATCTGAGATGTTTTTGTGCATCAACATTTCAATGCAGCAAACTGACCCAACCCACAGTGTGTTTTCATGATATCAATGTTGGATCACAGTTTGCCTTCTGGTTGTCACCTCTCCGACACCAGCGTTCATCAGCGCAGTGATTTTGTGACAAAATATCAGTTCTCAGACCTCAGAGCTTCCCTGAATGCACCACTGAGGAGGGCTTTGGTAATGTTGTTATTAGAACACAAGTGTATAAAATACAGTTTAATAAATGAATGAATAAATAAAAAGCTATCCAAAACATAGTTTCAAGTCAAGTCTTTCCATAACATATAGACGCTATGATTATGTCAATAAATGCATCAATTTAGTAGTCAGTATCGTGGTCTGTTAAGGGACTCCAGATTTCTACATAAAACGTAAAAATAAATGTGTCCTACTGCCTTTTTTGAGAGTTTGTCATCTTACCTGACCTGTTAGCTTGTAGAGTATTCACCGTTCTTCACATTTCTACTTTAAAAAACACCAAATCAGACAAACTGGTCCTTATCCAACTCTAATGGAGCTGCTGTGGATTTAATTTATTGCCAAAGGAGTGCACTTTTCCCTCTACCTTGAAATTCTTGAATGTATGTGTATTGTAGTCCAGAGTTCCCACTTTGATCAGAAACCCTGAATGAATCCCCCCCGCTTACATGTTTATCCTCTTTCTGTGTGTGTGCCAGTGCTTAAGCTTGCTTCAAGGCCTGTCACGTTTTTTGGAGCGTTGCAGAAACTTCTTCTGCTTTGCACTCTGGGAAAGAGTCAGCCTGTTGCTGGGGAAGCCCGAGGCTGCTTTGTGGATTATCTAGCTGATGGTTTGCAGATCTAAACGTGGGCTAATGTTTGGAGAACTGAAATAAAAGGAATTTCTTGAGATTTGTAATGAGGTACAAATCCTGGTACTTTACTAAGACATTTCAGAGCTATATTTGAGGATGAAGTATGTGTGCACATAGACGTATATGAGTCTTTTTGAAGTCTCTAATTCAACCAGATGTGTAAATCAGATATCTGATTCATACTTTTATTTAAAGTATTACAAGCCCTCAATAACACATCTAAACTATCGCGCAGTTGGGGTTTTAATAAAAATAACAAGACAGAAAGCAATATGAGCCTCCTGATTGGTCTTAATCATTTTGTCAATTTGAGAAATCAGCCACAGAATTAATTCATTTGAGACTTCATCTTCATTTTGTCACATTGCACTTTGGCTCCTTTTCCATCACTGAGGTTTGAAATCAAGGCCGGCGTATAACCAATAACACAGTAATTAGTTTAGCGTGCATTACAGATTATTCAGGAAATTGTATTTTTCATTTCTCTTCGCTCTAGTGATGTGTTTAGGGTGATTTCCATCTTGTCTAAATTAACTAACAAGACACTGCAATTTAATAAGAGTGAGACTTCTGAAATCAGCACATTCAGGTAAAAACTGTGTATTTGACTTATCCAGGTGGTTACAAGTAATGGCACAACATTAAAAACCATCCATGACTTTCCCCTAGGGTAATAAAAGTTCAAAGTGTTTAAAACACTTACTGTTTATGACTATTTTATAGATTATTATTCATGCATTAATGTAAAAGTGTAATGTTACTGTTGCACTTGTTGAGGTGGAGCTAATTTTGAAATATTTTGTATGGGACTTATTTTTATTGTGGATTAATCTGCTGATTATTTTTTTTTATGAATTGATTGTTTGGTTTGTACAAATTCTGAAGTGACTTTCCGCCCTTTTATTAGATAAGACAGCTAAAGATAAGCAGGAAGAGGGCAGAAAAAGAGGGCATGACATACAGCAAAGGGCCACAGGTCAGGCAAGGAGTTAGCCTTTGTACATGGGGCACCAGCTCGAAGAGTTGAGCTATCTAGGCCCCCATATTACTTCCAGCTGGGACCCCAAAATGGTTTTGCATAAAAAAAAAAATCAAATAGGTGCCACGCTGTGTTTGTATATGATATTTGAAATTATAATAAAACATCATATTTTGTAAGAGTTTTGTATATTTTGTATGCAAAAAAAGTTACTTACTGTAAGCTGTGAGCTTAATGTAGTGGGAAGAAGCAGAAAGGGCCTCAAATCTTTACTTAAATACAGTACTTGTAAATGTAAATGTACTAAATGTCAGCGAGTGATTGTAGTTACCTGCTAGTTACCGGACTACCACTAGATGTCCTCCTTGGGCCACAAACTCATTTAGCAGCATAATAAATTAGATGACACCCATCTCTCCAAGGCAGTTACTATGGTCACAGTTATTTCTGCTGTAATACCTGAGTTGGCCTGTCCAACGAGTCAGTGTGCTTTCTCCTCTCCTCCTTTCTCTCCCTTTCCTCTTCCCTGGGAGTATAGAAATCAGGTTTTTAGTGCAGTATCTCTCCCTCTCCATTCATATAGGCTCTATAGGTGACCTCCCGGTCTTGCAGATATCCCTTCTTAGAGAGTAAAGTATTAAATAGGAGCTAAGATGCCCTGACAGAGCCAGCTGCTGATGCTGGCAAAAGTAATGTCATTTACTCACGTCACAAGGACATTTTACATCTATTTTCTTGACATTTTTTATGTTTTTTATTATTTTTAATGGCTGACATGTTTTTTTTTCCTCCCTTATTTTCTGCCTTTTCTTCCTCAGGCTCTCTCTCTACTGGTATAACTCACACTCTCTGCCTCCCTCTCTGGGGTCTGATGATTTGAAGCTGGTCTTTTAAAGATGTCAGTTAAACAATCAGAGCTGCTCTCTGTTGACAGAAGACTAGATTGATGCTTTGAGACTTGAGATGAGGAGTGCATCATGGAGATAATAACTGCTTTGGCATGAGCTAGAACCATCAGTGTGAACTGAGGATAATATTTATTTGGCACCGTAAATCCACTGAGTACGGTGTAGATCACTTGTATTTCTGTTCATTTCTTCCAGTCAGGAACATTACGAGAAAGAGGGGTGCTGAAATCAAATGAGCTGTGAGTGGAAAGTGAGGAGTATTTCCACAAGCAGCTAGAGCCACTACAAACTTCTTTTACATTCAGGTTTTTTTTCCTATTTGCTTGAGAAATCAGATCTGAAAATGGGTTTCTCACACAGGAACTCAAATGTCTACCAAATGTCAGAGTTCAAACAGACAGGAATCCACCTGGACAAGATGACATTTTCTCACTTACCACTTCCCAGGCAATGTTACTGGTTGTTTATTGGAAGGCACTTTAGACTGTTCACCTTTACTGTCTTCTGTTCTCTGTGTTGTGGTTCTCTATGTTCTGTCATAAACTATTTGACACCTTCAAAGCCGATGTCTAATAAAGTGTAATATTTTCTTTATCCTTTTTTTAAAGCTAAAATCATGTAATGTTTTGTTACCTTATAATGAGCCGTTTTTATATATAGACGCCACAGGTCACCTTCCATGGAGTTAGCCATATTGACCTGCCATGTTGCTAGACCAGATCCTACACACCAGACCTCTAAAGGAATAGTTCAACACGGGAAATATGAAGCTGGAGCCGGTTAGCTTAGCTTAACATGGAGACTGGAAACTATAGGGAAACAGCTAGCCTAGCTCTCTCCAAAGGTAACAAAATGCACACCTCTAAAGCTCACTTATTTACAAGTTATATGTTGTTTGCTCAATCTGCAGAAAAGTGTAAAAACATAATTTTACAGGGGTTCTGTGTGGAACTGGTACAGTCGGCCATGGTAGTTTCTCCCTCACGCAAACAGAGGGTGAAGCGAGTGAGTAGCAATCTGCAACTACACCGCTAGATGCCACTTGATCCTACACACCGGTCCTTTAAAGGAATCATTTTGACATTCTTTGCTCGTTTGCTGTCTTGTTGAGAGTTAAATGAGAAAGTTGGTGTTTGTCTTTTAAATATGAAGCTGAAGATAGCCGCATAAAGACTGGAATCAGAATTTGTTACCTTTGAACAGAGCCAGCTGTTTCTCCCTGTTTCCAGTCTTTGTGCTAAGCTAAACTAACCAGCTGGCTGTAGTAGTATCAGTCTCATCTATCTCTTGATAAGAAAGCGAGTAAATATATCTACCATATATAAATCTAAAAAAAAAATCTTTTAATGGGAGGATTAGCCACCTGAACTGTTTAACGATCCCCTGATATGAAAAAATTTTCTGTTGTTTATCTTGAAAGGTTTTTGCATACATATTCCTCTCGATATCTCTTCCTCTGTATATAAAGTTTCACTGCAGTAGTTTTCTTTGTCATTCATTGTTTAGAACGGGCTCCTCTTCTGCTGATGTTCAGTGGGAAGACTGAGTGCTGTAATACAGTATTTATCAATCACGCAACATTTGTATTCTGTTATTTACCGTAACCCCCCCCTATCTGTGCAAAATTACCCCCATCAACAGTGCAATCACCTGTCTCCTGCTATCCAGCCTGGTTGACTGGCAGTATTAGTTTGCACCCTGTGTCACAGTGCAGCATCGTCAATCCAAACCAGCAGGGACTGAGTAGTATGTCAAGGATGTCAACAACTTTTCTCCGTGAGTTGGGAGCTGTGTTAGATCTTAGTCAGAGATGAGCATAAATTTGATGGGAGAGGGGCCAAAAAATCCATACTGTTGTCAGTTTTGAATATAAATCCACATGTGATCACCGCATTGTGAACCCTTTCATTAAATCTGTGTGAGTTTCAAATGGCAGTTTTATTGTTTACAGCAGAGATACACATGTTAGTGTATACGCATGCATGCAGCTCCATTGTTAATAGAACAAACCCTTTTGATGAACAAAAACTTAAAGATTTTTTTTGCAGTACTGGAAGCTTGCCTATGAAACATTCATTAAAGCATTTTTAGAAAAGAACACACTGACTTAAACAACATAGTGAGAAGTATTGAGCGTTTCTTGCTGTCTAGTGCAGATTTCATGCCTTATCGCATCTATTCATGTCACTGGTATTTTAAGATTTGTAACTGCAACTGAGAGATGCATTCAGACAGGTGCTGTTATAAGTATTATGCATCATGGTAAGGCAACGAGCTGCATATTTGAAGTTGACATGGAACGCTGAACCTGTTCGTGGTCTACAAGTTTCCAGTGTAAAAGGAATGATACCTGACAGATAATATCAACATCTCCAGCATACTGCATTCATTCAGCATTCAGCAACTCTGCCTGTTGCTGTCCTCGGCAGGGATCAAACCTTCAGACTCTAGCAGATAAGGAAATCCAGCGTTAGAGAAAAATATGCTGCACCAGAATTATTTTGTGACATATTCATAATATGAAAACATTAGGCTGTCAGTGGCGTGCATACTAATGTACTCAACAAGTAAAACAGACAAAGAGACAGTAATAAAGAAATCATTTCAGTCGTATGTCAGAGGTGAATAATGATGACAAAACTGGAGAGATATCTGTCATATAAACCACCTTTTTCATATCATATTACTTCAAGTGTGTCAGATTCTTAAAGTGTGTTGACTTGCTTATGTTCATTAAAAAGTGTAGTAAAAGAAATAAATGTCCCTCCTCCTTTTTTGCAGTTTTAGTGCCATAAAATGTGTAAAAACACCTAAAATTCACCTAACAATCCTGCCCCCTTTCTTCTCACTTTAACCGTATTCTCACTGGAGGGAGACTTGCGTCGATGTCAGAAGATAAACAGAGCGAGCTCATGTTTGTGAGATCTTACAACTGCTTCCTGTTCCCCTCCCGTTACTTAGTTACAGTCATTTGAATCAAAAACTTTAATCAACCCCTTAAATGTTAATCGCGCTGTTACTCACAAGTACACACATGCAGCATGGCGGCGTGTGGAAAATCAGAGGTGACAGAAACCCCCAAGTGGCTGTGACACTGCCAGCCTGAGACAGAGACAGTTATCTGTACAAGGCTACTGTGTTCCTCCAAATCGACACAGGCATATTACATTTCCACTCACTGCCTCACAGAAGATTAATATGTCCCTGTAGGATCCACAGACACCGTCACTTGTCTGTTTGCAACTTCGTTTTAAAATATTAATAAACTTGAGACAATTCAGGTACCAATATACACAGCCTGTGTCACACTGCAAATATTTATTACATATTACATATGTCTGTTTCTCAATTATATTTACAAATCTTAAGCAGCATACTGTCACTTCTGTATTTGTGTTTTCAGCCATGCTGGCGGCATGGCAGTGTGTATGATGGTAAATCAGTAGGTCCACCACTTCGGTCCAGACTTGAATATCTCAACAGCTGTTGGATGGAGTGCCAGTAAAGGTCCAGTGTATAAACATCAAATACAGACTTCACCACTAGATGCCACTAAATCCAACACACTGGTCCTTTAAATTTGGTATAGACATTCATGTGCCGCAGAGGATAAATCAGATTTTCCTCTAACACCAACATGAAGTTGATGTTACTGGTTTTGAGAAACATCTCAATAACTATTAGATGGATTTCCATGAACTCTGATATTCTTGATGAATTGTTGAAATGTTATTTTGTCCACTGTTTTTGTTTAGGACCAAATACCAAATACAAATACTGAAAAATATTTCTATCAGCCTAACTGGATGATCTGGTCAACGATTTTAAACCCGTCCGAAGCGCGCCTGTGCTTATTTTTTCACCCCTACAGTCGTAACAACTACAACCCCAGTTAGCTCTGGTTTTCAGCTAATTTGCTGGTCGTCCTGTAAATCAAAACCAGCCCAAGTGTCATCCTTCGAAATAATGTTTATTATAATCCAACGGAAACATGTATGCATGCTGTAATTTTGCAATAGTTACATCCAGAAAGTTAAATAGCAGAAGAGTCTTTAAAGACTCAAATCTTTTTTCATGGCTCCTTGTTTGAGTCGACCCTTCCCTCTTATTCTGGAAGCTAAGATACTCAGTCCCCCCTGACCTCAGATGATCAAAAACAGCACTGGCAGCCAACAAATCTACTGGCCCTAGAAGTGGTGTAATTTCTTTCTTTTTTTTTTTGCCTTCACTATAATCTATATCTCTGCCAACCCCAATTCTCTCTCTAATATCTTCATCTATTCCCTTCTCCCGCCATCTATTTTATGCTACATTACAAAATGCAATTTGAGTCATGCTTTGATCCAGCTTTACAGCACTGAAATTATATAAGCTTTTATTGTTCCTCACCTCCTCTGTCCTTCTGTGTGTTACCTCTGTCCTTACCCAGGTAACATACAGTCCCTCACTGTCTTTCTAGATGTATTCATTTCCTTGTTCCTTTCTTCTGTTATAAATACTCCTTCTTTCATTTACTTGTTTTCCTTTATTCATGTGGCCATTGCCACATTCACTGCATAATTTTCTCTGAATATACTTCTACCTTTTAATCTATCATTCCACATCTCATGCATCTCTGCTCCCGTCCTTCTTTCCATACCACTGCTTTACAAGTCACACGAGAAATAATTGGATTTGATTGAAAAAATAGACATTGTTGGCTTCAGTGCTCTGAGTCGGCACATGTTATTCAGTTCAAGGCTTTGTGTGTGTGTGTGTGTGTGTGTGTGTGTGTGTGTGTGTGTGTGTGTGTGTGTGTGTATAAGAGCGAGAGAGAGAGAGAGAAAGAGACCACGCTCGCTGCAGATGAGTTAGTAATTCCAAGGTCATGAGATGGATACACCATGGGAATCATGAATATGTATAAAATATCATTCACTTTCAAAGAAGGGGTTGTCAGGCTAAATACCTCCGCTGAGTACAGATAACAGTGAAGAAAGTGACGGGGTTATCTCTCCATCTCAGTGCGGTCGCTCAAATACAAGCTGCGCATGCTAACTTCCACAAATATAATATAAATTCTACTGTTGCTGTCATTCTGCTACCAGTATTACTGCTTTATTCTTATTCTCATATTAGAGGTCAGCGGTATTTGGACACAAGGGGCTCCAGACAAACAACTTTCAGATTGGCATGGTAAGAATGAGAACAATATGTGAATGATATGATAGGTATTGCAGAACCCACACTATGGTGAAAATACTGTTAGCGATAACTGCTGTCAACATTGCCTCCTAATGTTGCTTGTAAATGAAGTCCCGGGGGGTTTGTAGTAGTCGTGAGTGATACGCAGAGCTAAAATATTATTTACTCTCAAATGACACCTCTTCAGGGTCCATGGGTCGTTTGTTTGCCGTGAACCCTGTGGTGAAGTCATGGTGATGACCTTACAGCGTACATACTGCTGTTTGACTGGGTAGAGAATGAGAGAGAGGAATATGATACATCAGGCACATCATGTAGCAGTGACTCTATCAACTTATAGTGCCATAAACACAAGGACAATGTGGACATCCTCCTCAGTGAAGTCCATTCAGAGATCATATAAAAGGATATATGGTGTGTGTAATGGTGTTTGATAAGCACTCTAAAATAATTATCATTGGCCCCACCTGACCTTGTTGGCATAACACTGGTTTCCAGGGCAATGCACTTGCATGAACTTGTGCTGTTTTGGTTTAAAAGTAAGAATAAACTAGAAAGTTAAGTTACAAATTATTTATGATGTTCTGTTGCCCAAGTGACAACAAATAAATACATCTAATGCTATACATACTGTATGAACTGCGTGGGTTTCATATCACAAAAACCTCATTTCATTCTCCTTGTTCTTTTCTTTTCTGGCAGGCAATGTTTTGCTTGAGTGTGTTGCATAAACAGCACGATTCCCAGTGGCATAAAACGCACTTAAACCACATATGTTCAACAGTAAAAGAAGTCAAGATATAGACTATAAGACTATAAGACTCAGCTTATGAGTTTATATGACCCGGAGATGTGGTTGAAAGGCAGCAAGTGGTCCTACAGATTTCCAAGGTTAAAAATGAATAAAAATGCTTTTAAATACGTTGCCCCCTCTTCCTGAAACGATGTAATGAAGGTCCTCCTGTAACTTTAGAAACTTTCAGAGCTGATTACTATCTGGGAATTTAAGTCAGTTTTAAACGATTGAGAAAATAGTACTCTTGGTCAATATTATAGCTTCTAACTAATTTAAATTGTTTTAGAAAATTGTACCTGTTTATGCAACAAAATTATTTTTTGAGCTTGTAATTACTGAATATTGTGTTTACTCATATTTATAGTTTGACAGTTGTATTTATCTGTGCGTATTGTTTACTGTTGTAACAATGTTTATGCTGCCCTCTTGGTCTTGGTTTGGTCACTCTTGAAAAAGAGATTTTATTCTTTTAACTGGTTAAATAAAGAATATATAAAATATGTATGTATTAAATAAAGATATGGGCTATATATATATATATATATACAGTGCTCTCCTGCTGAAATCACTAACTTAATGCATATTTCTACAATGAGATATTATTGAAATGATGCTCAAAAAACTGCAAAATGGTGGATTTGTTGTGGAAGCTAATCAGTCAAACCTTGAACAATTACAACCATATGATATTATACTTTGATACATTTACCTTTATATGGAAAATGTCCACAGAGCACCTTAAGACATTGTCATTTCTAGGTTTTTCAACCACACTAGCAGGTACGTTTTCATGTGTTGGCACAACATTTTCTTCATACAGGTTCAGATGATGTATCCCACTGACTTTGGTTGTCACCTGACTTTTCCCATGAGGTCCATATTTATGGTTTGGAGTGAAATATCTGGGCATCAAGAAAAGGTCCTCCACACCCTCCATACTAAAGAGTTAAATATGTAATCGTCTAACTAAAGTCAAATTATTAATGTGCATGAATTTTAATTAATTAATTTTTTTCATTAATATACCCGGTTTGAAATATTTATTATTGAATAGCTGAATACACTGATGAGTGATGTAACACACTGCAACACCCAGAGTCTTTGAAATACACTTACATATTCAATCACTCATACTGCCTTAAAAGAAAAAAAAAGACCAGTTTGTTACGCATGTGTGGATCTAACGGACATTACACGTCGAGCACTCCAGCTTTAAGGGACACCATGCGAAATATTTCACATCTTACGTTCACTTCAGTCATATTATCTGGAAACAAACTTCAAAAAGTGCCAGTTCAATACATCACAGCATATAAACAAAGTTGAAGAAACAAAAAAACAAGCAGTTACAGTCCTGTCAGAAGCATTGCGTCAAAATGGACGTCCCATTTGGCATGTGAGTGTTGTATCAATTGCTCTGGCCGCATACTTTGCAACACCCCGACACAGAAGTATGAATTCAACTTCAGGCTGGAGAGGTGCGAGCAGAGCAGGGGAGGGAGGATGTTTGAGAACAACTGAGAAGGGGGGAGGGGAGGAGGGATAAATGGAAGCAATGTTTGAAATTGTAATTTAGTTCTCTCCACACATCGCTTCTTCTCGCCTGGAGCTCAGTGCTGCTCACAGTTTGCTATGTGTTACTCTCTCTCTGTCTCTCTTATTACAGGGCTCTTATGGTAAATCCTAAAGGTAAATCCCTGTCTATTAAACCAGCCTCTAAAGCTCTCCATGAAACCCTATGTGTGTATGTGTGTGTGTGTGTGTGTGTGTGTGTGTGTGTGTGTGTGTGTGTGTGTGTGTGTGTGTGTGTGTGTGCGTGTGTGTGTGTGTGTATGTGTGTGTGTGTAAGTAATGCTGATGGGAGCAGCTTGTGTGCATACATTATATTTATACATGTGCATGTTTATGATTTACTATCTGCGTGTGTATGTGTGTGTTTCTGTGAGCTGTATATTATCTGAGCCTGTTTTTATAGTTTATTTTCTCCACACTCTCACTAGAGGGTAGACATTTTTGATAAGAGGCATGTTTTTTTTTAATTTTAGATTATGCATGTTGTTGGGGGGCGGAGTGAATGATCCCTGCCAAGTTGGAAACTACCGGTGGGGTTTTTTAACTGACAAAAAAAAAAAAAAACTAAGTGGATTAAGAGCTTGTTATCGTCAAGGAGGAGAGAGCAGACGGGCAAAATTAATACATTTTAAAATTCTGCTTGGATTCAGTTTTCCCATGGAGTCAGGTTGGAAAATGAAGTGTATACCTGGTCTTTGGCTGTGGCGCATCCTGCAGGAATATCTAAGATTTACCTTCAGCTGCTGCCCAGGGCGAGGTATTAACTGTATAGCATGTTGTCCGTTAGTCAGAGGGTGAAGCGTTACAGGCTTGTCTGTAGGGAGAGACTGTGAAGAATGTGTAAGAAAGGAAAGGATGAAGGAAGGATGACGATAGGGAAAGAGAGAAAAAGAGTATAAGCCTCATCTCCATTACATGCCATTATCTTCCCTTTAGCAGACAGTCCCCTCAGGACACACACACACTCATACCCACAAATACAGATACTGTTGTGTCATTGGAAGTGGACGGGCAGCTGGACACTAAGATTGATGGGCTCCTTTCTAAATTCAGAGGAGGTGCCGGGGGCATTTAGGGCATACATACTCTGTATCTCTGTCACATGCACACTCAGACTTTGCTCCATTACCTTAATGGTGATACAGCTCTGAGGAGAGAGGAGAACAGAGAGACAAGCGCGACAAAGAGACTTAGTTCTTTTGTTAAGAGAGGAGGAAGCAAGGTCAGTCTTTACCATGTTATTTCATGATCACTTGATTTCCTTTAGAGAGGGTGATGGAGCTTATCAGCACCGCAGGTCATCCATGTAAGTGCCTGACAAGGTGTTCGTGGAGCAAACGTGACACTCAAAGGGGGCTTCATCCTCATACAGCCAGAGTAAGTGAGTGTGTTTTTAACGTCTTTCGGTGATTTTAATAATGAAAGACAGCAAGGGCCTTGAGAGTTGGTGTCTTAACTGGTATTAATTTCCTCTTGGTTAGTTTAAGTCAGTGATTGCCAACTCTTTTCTCTTTTTTTCCCGTTTTAAATTGTTTCATTTAAATGATTTTTAGAGGTTAGTTTTTTCTAAGCTGTCCAATTCCAATAATCATCTACAGACCCCTTACCTCATCATACATCATCTTTGTTTTTCAGCTTTCTACCAGGGCAACCATCAACACCCAAAGGCCTGAATATCAGTATAAGACTAAGGAATGTTAATAATATATCATATTTTTTTGTGTCTTTCCCATCCTGTTAATCATCTCAAGACGATCTCAGTTTCATTTATTTGGCAACTCCATGTAACTGAGGAGCAGATGTCTGATACTAATATTGAATCAACATCAATTACTTTTCTTTATGCTCTTAAGCAATTGCTGGTATAAATATCCAAGTATGATTACGCTGGAAGAAATTAGCTTTTCTGTTCTAAAATGCAATTAAAACATACAACACTTCAATGACTTTATATTGCAAGACTTTTATTATAAAACCCATGTTAATCATTTCAGTAATTACTGAAGCACATCTATAAGAGCCTACAGCTTTTAAGAACTAAGTGTCGATTGTTAAGCCAATATTAAAACAATATGACATTTGAACCATTATCCATTTTAGCTATATATTTTTATTTCTCTGCTCACCTTCTAACTAGCTGATCCTCTTAATTGGAACTTACTTGCTTAATTGCAGCACATAGTTTTACACAGGTGTTACAACTGACTATGGTTGGGAGAAAAATCACACTAACGGCAATTTGTATTCCCATTTGTGTGTGTGTGTGTGTGTGTGTGTGTTATCTTCCTAAACACAAATATGTGATTGTGAAGGCTGAGTTACAATCTTTTCATGTACCCCCATGGGGTTCTTGTACCTGTAATTAGGAATAGTTAAGCAGTTTATTATCCCTTATGTTTAATGCTTTGGTGTGTGCACAAACAAACTATAATTTAGGGGAGACTAAGAAGAAAGAAAAGTGGTAAAACTTAAAATATCATCTTCCATCCATTGTGTCCTCAGTGAAGAGAATCGTCACTAAAATCAGAATTACGACCCTAAACTGTTTGACAGTGCTGCAGTGTTATGTGCTGCAAAGACACAAGCTCTCAAAACGCCACTGTAGACTATAAAAAACTATAAAAAACATCAGTCTGAAAACTTTGATGTGCCTGGGACATTCAGAGCAGATTTCTCTTTCTACAGGCTGCTGTTTGTTCTACAGGAAGTTCATTACTGTCCTATCAGCCACATAACAGATCAATAGCTGTCTGGAAACACTTTCACTCTCTCTGTCTGAGCATGTGTGCATCACAGAGTGTATGTAGGCGAGAGTGTGTGTCTGTGTGTGTTAAAGCGAGAGAGGTTCAGTTTGAACGACACAGTATTAACCGTCACACCACTCAGAGCTGTCCTCGTGGCTCGGGATGGGAGCGAAAAAAGGGACGGATTCAGGGAGAGCTTGACGGATGAATGACAGGAGGGAGGAGGAGGAGGAGGGGGGAGGGTTTGCTTTCGTGATCAGAGCTTTGACATCTGTAAATTTAATTAAAGCTCTGTGTGTGAGAGAGGCAGAGTGAGAGACAGTGTGTGTTTTTGTGTCCGTGTGTGTGTTTCCTCTTTCTGGTTGCCTGCAGGCACAGCCCTGCTTCTGTCGATGGTTTGTCCTTCATCAGACGGCCCAAGGTTGACTAATTAGGACTGTGGCACATGCACATTTCCTCTTTTCCACTCACTTCCTCTCCACCTCAAATATTCTCATTTGTCTCCATTTTTATGTCTCTCTTCTATCCTTACTTTTTGCTTTTTTTTATAAATTTGCAGCAGATATTCAAATATTTCATGAAATACTATATAATGACAGCACTCACTCTTGATTACAGCTTGTCATGATCCCCTCTGGACCATTAGGGGGCACTCTGAATATCTATAATAAAGCAGATTTTGAGTTTGAATTCTCAGAACATTATTTTATGTCAGCATGAGTCATACCAAAGTCCTTCTGTGGTAAGTGGACAAGTCCAATAGAGTAAACATGCACCACATTTTCCTCATACTAATCTACTTTTCTGTGTATTTTCAAGTGACTGTAAACACTCTGATGGTGTAAATTACCTTTAGCTGTCCTCTTTACATTATGAAACAGGTAAACATGCATTTACAGTGCTGGGACTGAGTCATCATTCAAACAGGAAATATATCCACCTCCTCATCCATTTGGGGTCTCAGTGGTAAGTAACTCAATCGTAGGTATCCTTCAATAATTTCTCTTCCCCCAGATGTTGCCGTACCAACCGTCTATAAATCCTACTATGGCGAAGGCACTGCCCACACTACTCTGCCTCTGACTGGTTAGTACTTGCTGCCTTCGAGGGGCGGCTGTGGCTCGGAGGTAGAGCGGGTCGTCCACTAATTGGAAGGCTGGCGGTTCAATCCCCGGCTCCTCTAGCTGTAAGTATGCTATATCCCAAATTGCTCCCAATGCTGTATGAGAGTGTATGAATGATTAGTTTCCATTCTGGTGGAGCAGTTGGCACCTTGAATGGCAGCCACTGCCATCAGTGTATGTATGTGAATGGGGTGAGTGTGGCATGTAGTTTACAGCACATTGAGTGGTCAAAAGACTATAAAGGTGCTATATAAGTATAGTCCATTTACTATTTACTTGTTGCCTTCGATGGGTTGGGATTGGTTACGTTTACGCATGAGGACTGAAACTGATTAGGGTTAGGATAAGAATATCAGGGTAAGCCATTCAGAGTCAGAGTATGACGGGTCATGCCTTTGCCATCCAGACAAGAACGTCAATATTGGAAAAATTAAATCTAGTGTTTTGCTAATATCAGATGTAACTAGCTAGCAAACGACTGATGTAGATTAGCTAACTAGTTAACTAGCATTTTGCTAGCATTAGGTAACTTAAGATGTGATCATACTGTATATCGGTCACGGATCTCTTTTAACCATCTTCAAAATGTGTCTTTTCAACATAGACAAGCCATAGCATTAGGTTGACAGAGGTTCTGACCTAGGCTTGCTCAGCACAGAGCAAAAATTGTTGGGAAGGACATAAACAGTTTTTAAAGTTGCTTTATGCAATATCACAATTGGCAACTACACAGCTTTAGAAAGTAAAAGAAAAACAAGAGAAACTTAAAACTCGTTAACAGAAATCCTGCGTTACAAACTGAGGGTCTAGGGTTTGAAATAAGTGGGGACCAGGCAGGGGCGGACTGGGACAATAATTCAGGCCGGGAATTTGATACCATCCCAGGCCACCACCACCCGATTAACGCAAAACACCAAGAGTGAGTTAGGCTGGGCGCCTACTGATGTAAGAGTGTAAAATAATAAAGCGAACGCTCCACATGTGCCCACACACACACATACACACACACACACACACACACACCACACACACACAGCTTTTTCTGTTTATTTCCCCTACAAAATAAATGTTTCTGTTGTGCTGCAATAACCTTTACTCAAATCACATAATTTCTATTCTATTTCATTTACTACCACACTTTTAATCCACCTAAACATGAGACCAATCCTATTTTTAATGTAACAGGTACCAGACTAGTTATAAATTTGACCACTGTGTCAACCATGGTATCATACCACAAGTGAAAGGTACACAGGGGGCGCACTGCAGATGTGTAGGTTTATTCTCTGTAACATTAAACAAGGAAACTTAAAATACACACAGAAAGAAATTTCAAATATAATACAATAGTCACAGTGAATAAAAAAAAGAAAGAAAAAGTTGCAACGTTCACTCACTCATGTAAAACCTGACCGTACTGACACTGCTCCCTTCTCCACCATTGTAAAGAAAAATCCAAAAGCCACCCATAATTTTCCAGCTATTCAAATTCATTAATTGACCATTTTTATATGCATTGGCTATGTTCATATAACAACAAATATGTTCTTAATCTCAATGGGATTTTACCTGGTTAAGTAAAGGTTAAATTAAATAATATAATACAAGGATTTCAATAGTCATATAATTTATTATGTTGTGTCTATGTTAGTTAACCATATTCTAAAATTTTCAAGATCCTTTGTTACAACTTAAAACATTTATTAAGTCCGTTTTAGCCCCATCAGCTTCCACAAAGTGGAACTTCCTCATTAAGCTGGTCGTGCTGGATAGGCTATGGTTGTGTGTCTGTTGTCACCACTAGTGTTTAATGTCTTACCTGCTCCCTTACTGACAAACACGTCAGTTATTTTACAGCACTACGCTGCATCTGGGGCCAGTGCTTTTAGCTTTTTAAACCTCTCCCTCTCTGCTCCACCTTTCCTCTTGTAAAAGCATGTAGAACTACAGGTGCAGGAGGAGGGAAGGAGGAGGGGGCGCAACTTGGTGTGTGTGTGTGTGTGTGTGTGTGTGTCTTCCTGCAGTGCTGTGACAGAGAGCCTCAGAAAAAGAGAGGAGGTTGTGTGTTTGTACCCAACGTTGCTGCTCAGCCTGTGTGTGCTTCAGCGAGGCAGATACCCTAATGAGCCGCACGACGGATTGTTTATTTAAAAATCAAGCGCGACCCGAACCGAACCTTTGGTCCCGAGCGGGCCAATGTCCCGGTGCTCCCGATGGCCTGTCCGCCACTGGGAACAGGGGTCTAATGAAAGATGCTACTGAACTGTATTATGGAAAATGTCAGATTAAGTGTTACATATTATACGCCACTACTATGTTTTATCTTATGGCATTGTTAGGGTTAGGCAACTAAAATATTTAGTTAAGGTTAGGGAAAGATCATGGTTATAATAATCATCATGGTCAATTAAAATGCAAATATTGATTTGAGTGCAGTTGTTTGTGACAACTGGCAAACAAAGACATAACTCCAGTCTCCTGCATTAAAGTTGCATCGGCTTAATGCTCATCCTCACTACATTTAAGGCACACTATGTCTCGCATTAGCACTAAACATAAGCATTTCATGTAAATCGTGAGGTGGAAATTCATCCAATGTGGACGTGATGCCTTGGGATACTGAGCTGCCGGATGATTCAGGCCATCTAAGAAGTCCCTCCAGTACCTCCAGGGTCTGCACTCAGCCATACTTGGCATGCTTCCAGTGAAAAGAGCCCTAGATGCAGACTCATGAGGAGCCTGAACCACCTGAACTGGCTCCTCTCACCTGAAGAGGATAAGTGGCCCTGACTCTGAGGTTCTTGCAGATAACAAAGACTGTTACACCACCAAGAATGAGCTCAGTCACACAGAGGAATAGCCTTGTTTTGATTAATTTTACCAGCATTTGAATTCTTTTATTACCCAAAATATGTGACCAGACAGTAAAAATACTGACCACTGAGTGTATTAATGCAGTGGCTGAACCCACTTGGTGGTCGATCCCACAATCCTTTTAACTGTAAATTAAACCCAGAGAAACCTGAACTCTTGTCCACCTAAATGTGACAGCCCAATTTATCTATGGGGAGACACTCTGAACCACATCAGATGAGCAAATACTACACAACTGCACCAAAACAAATGCTGTACACACAGACAGGACATATCCTAGCTACTCAAACTGGATTTCTATTTCACAAGAGCTATGGGTTAGGGGTCCTAACCCAGTGTCTGATCTACATACAGTCGCTGCAAGAACAAGATGTTCTGGACCAGCTTGTGGACCTTTTATATGTGATGCATAGAAAAAAATGTCCTCAGGAACAGAGCTTAGACATTTCCCAATGGACTCCTGGATTGCCACGATGGACACCTAGTGGCAGCCTGTGACACCAGTATGTCAAAATCATCAATGACAGTTGCATAATCCTTATTCAACATCATACCTTTGGTGACTGTATTCCCCAAAGGGGCAGAGGTGAGACGTTGTACATGACTTTCCTCTCTTTGATGGCCTGCATAAAAGTAACTTCAGACTTCACGTAACTGAGTGCAGAAAGTGTGAAATTCTTATTTGCAGTTGGTGACGGGAGTATCCCAGCAGCTGAAACATCCCCCTCAGTCAGCAACAGAAGAAATAATAAATAAAAGGATAAGTAAATAAAAGTTTGAGGAAATCCATAGAAAGGTTTTGCATCTTCTCCCTGGATATTTCTGGATGTTTCTTCAACTGAACTTTCATCTTTGTTTCACTGCTGCTGGCTAGCTGCACTCAATGTCTTATTATATCATATATATCTGTGTACTGATGGCCATCAACACTGCATGACATTTCAGAAGAGATTGTCTGCTCCCAGCCGTGAATTCTTGAACTAATAAGTATTTTTATATTAACAATGAATCAAATGACTTGATGATAATGTAATATTAAAGGGGTCACTCGTAGCAACAAACAATAGACACAGATAGACAGATAGACAGATAGATCGGGGAATGCTAAAAGCAGTGTGAATACTGGACTGCTACAATGTACGGTTATAACATATCAGTGTTGTGTTTACAGCTTGTAGCCCTGCCCCCAAGTGGCCAAATAAAATCAATAAATGATAATTATCTGCTGTATGGGTGTGAGTTATGTGCCTGCTTTTGCACATCAGGTGGATCTTTGAGTTTAGTTTTATGCCTCTCTGTCATGTTTTTGAGTTTTCTTTGATTGCTTTCTGTTTTATTTTGTATTTTCCTCCTCTTGTGACTTAACTTCCTGTCTTTGTCTTTTTAGCTATAGTTTTAATTATCTTCCCCGTCCTGATTATTTTCACCTGTGTCTCATTATCCTTCCCCTCACCTGTGTATTTAGTCTTTGTGTTCCCTTGTTTTCTTTGTCAGTTCATTTTGTCCCTGCCTACTCCGTTCCCGGTTTTGTTATTTTTTGGTCTGTTTCTGCACCTACCCGTGAGTCACAATAAATCACCTAATTTATCGTGCCATCTGTGGTGTCTTGCGTTTGGGTCCAGTCTTGATTTGTGTTGCAACTTTATCAATTACTTCTTGAAATGATTGGAGGTGGCTTGTGCCTGGCCCTTACAAAGATGGACGGTGCTCTGTGGATAATATTTTACTTCCGTCTGAGGTGTGCAGTATGTAAAAGAATATAAGAAAGACCCAGGATACTGTGCCAGGGAAGGTGAAGGTTTCCCATGCTCTTTCTTTCCACAGTCTGAAGCCATGCAGGTTAGGTGAACCACTTGTCCCATTGATTCATAGTTATGAGCATGAGTGAGTGTCTTTTTATGTTAGCCTTGTGATGGACTGGTGACCTATACAGGATGTTACTCCACTTTATTTTCATTATATCCTGCCACCACCTGCAACCCTACAGCCCCCTATGGCCCTGAAAAGAAGGCATGAATTAATTTTTAATAGCCATGCTTTAAATTCAAACTGCAGGGCTGCAGAGGTAGAGCATCAATGACAACTTCCACAGTCGTAAAGATTTCCTTATTCAGACCTAATCTCTCTTGATAATGTCTTTTTATTATAAAATGTGACAGTGGAAATTGTCTTCAAGGAGGAAAACTTACTTACTGTATGACTACTTTAAATTCTAGTGTGTGTTTGACTGAGTGTGTGAGTCTGTGTGTCAGCTAGCTTATGTGCCCTCCTCTGACACTAATGCAAATAGCCACCTCAAGGGCAACATACAGTAGGAGGGCGGGGATATGCCATCACTGATAAAAGGCTTGTGCACGCACACACACACTCACGCACACACACACACAGACACACACACACCCATTATCGCTGATGCCACCCAGCAGCCAAGTGTCCAAATTAATTACAGCCATCCCACGTGAGAACAGAGCGTCTGGCACAGGCCTTGACTGCTGCTCCTCCCCTCCACTCAACTCTTCCTCCCCTCTCTTTCTCTGCTCACTAAATCTTCACTTCCAGACTAAGAGTGTTTTAATCACTGCTTCTGCTCAGCTCCGGGAAAAGACAAGAGAAAAAGACAGTTCTTAAGAGTTTGAATCCTCAACCTTGTATAAAGGGTGCAGGCACACACCTTTGTTCATAACGTGGATGTTTTGATTTGAGAATCTATTCAAATCTTCTTCTTCCTGTTTCTCCATTTTGGCAGCCACCCATTAGTTTGGCACAGAAGACACTAATTGTGTCTCTTAATTTACCTTCTGAGTCCATTTAAAAGCTGCATGTGTGGTTTCAGTAGTGCACTCTCTCATTCTGGTAGTCTCACTGTGATTGTCACCTCCTTCCCTCTCGTCTCCTCGTCTTCTCACAGTGACAGGTTCTGTAGGCAGCAGCTATAAAAAGAATTCACTGTTATCGTTATGAGTTTTGTCCTCTTGTCAATAAGCTGTATGAACTGTAGGTTTGGAACTTAAAGCTGGCTTTATGTGCAGATAATGGAAGTTTCTGACACAGGAAACTTTCATGTTCAGAAAATAACAGACTTTTGTATTCAAATTCATAAAAATAATAATAATAAAATGCAGCCTGTATTCAATACGGCTATAGCCTTACTTAGTGACCACTTGCTAACTTAAAGTAGATGCTGTGTATCAACTATGCTGAGTTATATTGCTGGCAAATAGATTTTTTGTGTAACTGTTACATATTTTAGTGCATCACAAACATTTCAGTGGTTTTATCACAAAAGTAAAACAAGGAGTAAATACACAATGTCTCGCCAGGTGCTTCGTTTTTTAAAATTAGGCAGAAATACAAAATACGTGTGGTTCATTTTCTGAGCATGAATCAGTCTAATTAATATGTATGCTTTTCTCAGGCTGCATACCATTTAGTTCTTAGTTAAAGGAATAGTTTGACATTTTGACAGGGACCAGTTACCAGGCAACAACCAGAGAAGGTTACTAGCAGAGATATAGTCCAGCACATGAGCCCACATAAAACATCAAATTATTGTCTTTGATTAAACAAGATATAACGTGTTAATTAGTGAGTGGCTAGATGTTTCCCCATGTTTGCAGTCTTTGGGCTGAGCTAAGCTAACCGGCTGCTGGTTAAATATTTACCATACAGACATGAGAGTTAAATTGAACTTTTTTTCCAAGAAAGCAAATAGGAGTATTTTCTAAAATGTCAAACCATTCCTTTAAGGTTCACCATACTGGTTCTACATCTGGGATTTGTTTTACGTCTTTTTTATTAGATCATGACTAACTGAAAATTAAATTAAAGCTAATGCGTGAGCAGCAAGCCAAAGCTGTCACGTATTCAAGACCCTTCACTCTCTCAAACGTAGCTCTTGTTAGGATTTCGGGCATGTCAACTTTAATCCAGTTGACCTTGTCCAGTCGAGGGTGTTTGTCCTGTAAATTTTGTTGCTTTGAGAAGTGTACATGAGGCCAAACAGAACTCGCACAGCCACATGGTCAGCCACTGCTGAGTGGAAAAAGCCCTCCGGCATTACACGATGGCAGCAGAAATCCCTGCTGCTCTCTTCAACGGTGAGAGGCAACACAACCCCACTGGAGTCAGAGTGGCTGTTAGATCTCAGTTTCAGTCCAGGGCTCTCTGAGAATAATAACTACCGACTAAAAACAATATTCACAGCCAATATCTGCTGGAATGTTTAGACTCTCTGTCAAACATTTCAGAATACTATGATTGTAGATATGGAGTTAGTTATTTTAACTCATTTCTGTCATTTTTATATTTCAGAAAATAGGAAATCTGATAAACACTTAACATGTGATTTAGAATATTGTCGTATAAATGAGGGTATACACTCTAGCATACTATCCAAGTTAGATGCTCATTTGCATGTACAAAGTTTTATATTGCCTCTCACCATCTGTTACATCAAAATACAGCCACCCTCCTAACGTTGATTCCTGCTTACTTATCGGATTCCTCTAACAAGCAATAAACCCAGGTTTTCCTATCAGGTTTGCACATCCTTGTGTGTGTTTCTTTACTAATTGCAGATGCAGACAAATTGCTGCATTCTCAGGAGATAAATCTTCAGTCAGCACTTCAGAAGCAGAAATGCAAATCACATCAAGTTGGCTCAATTCTGCTGTAAAGAGTTCTGATTTCTCCTATTATTTGCATACTGTGAATGTGTTGTCACTTTGCAGTGATCAAAAGAGTAAGGTGTTTGGTGTGTGTGTGTGTGTGTGTGTGTGTGTGTGTGTGTGTGGTGCGTATGATTAAGTTTAAATTTCACAATTTATCCTGAAGTTGATCAGAAATGGCGCTCTATCAAATATCAAAGGTCATAAAAGATCAATACCATTCTTATATTTGCACGCTAAGTATGGGGGTGGAACCATGAGAGAATTAGCTTAGCTTAGCACAAAGACTGGAAACAAGGGGCCGTTAAGTTATTGGCAGATAATGGGAAATTTATATTGTTTATTATTACAATAATTACATTATAGCCAATAAATTATTGGTTGATCGTTGCTCACTACATCTAGCCTTATAGGTGTGCAAACTCTACATTACACGTACATTATAAACTTATTTTTAAAATACAAACATGTCAAAACAGTTATCTTCTCAGTATCAGCCATGAGAGGCAGGTAATTGTCCGTTATCGTTTCGGCTGAGAAAATAAATCCATATCATACATCCCTAGTGTGTAGCTATTACACCAGGGGACAGTGTTGGATTTTCCAAACTACAATTTAAAGGACATGAAGAAGTTACCAGAAAAATGAAACTCTTGTGAAACTCCTGTCTGGAAAATAACTAAAATAGTCTGTCTGTGTGCTATTGCTGTTGGCGCTCTTATTAATTCATAGTTGGGTGCTGGTCCAACCTCGGTGCTCCTGGATATCCTTCTCTGCTCAACCAGCCATCATCGCAGTTACACATAATGGGAAGCTGGGATTTTGGAGGTATGAACATTTGCTCGACTGTGAGTCTCTGTGAGCTATACTTACCCTCTCTCTCTCTCTCTCTCTCTCTCTCTCTCTCTCTCTCTCTCTCTCGCTCTCTCTCTCTCTCTCTCTCTTAAACCACATAAGCCTGTTTCAGCTTGTAGACATCACTGGGTGTAACCATAATCAGCAAACTTCATCTGCAAAGGTTGTTGTCTTCCCTTCAGAGTTTGTGCACTACCAAAAACCACCAATCTACCATTCTCATATTTCTTTACATTTTAATTACAGACACACCTTTTAACAGACTGTAACAACGGCCAAATTATCTTCTCTATCAGGAGATGTCAAGCATTCATGAATATGTGTCTAATCTCCAGAAGCCTGCAGCTCCTTCCTCACTGACTGTTCCTGCACAGAAGCTCCACTTTATTTTGTGAAATGATATGCTAATCCTGTTGGAGTTGAGGTGTGTGCTTGTGCTTGTGTGTGTGTGTGTGTGTGTGTGTGTGTGTGTGTGTGTGTGTGTGTGTGTGTGTGTGTGTGTGTGTGTTTGTGTGTGTGTGTGTGTCTCCATGCTGATACCACTACATGCATGCCTGTCATTAGAGAGCGTGTGTGTAGTTGTGTGTGAGCGAGAGAAAGTGTCTGTTTATATGCAAGATTGTCTGCGGAACCCAGCATGTGATAAATGAAAGGAACTAATTGCCTGATAATGCTGAAGAAAAATGAAACACTCTCTGCGGTAACTTTGTGACACTGTCTCCCTCCACATTTTTCATGAATACATTTCTGGGATGGTTCCACTTATTACTGCTTTGGGACTGAGGAAGTAGATGTGTTTGTGTTAAAGTTGTTAACTTAAATTTTTCTTTTTTAACTGAAGTTAAGAGACCTGTATTGTGTTTAACAGGTGTCTCTTACTGAAGGATGATGAGATGATTGTCTGCCTTGGTGACAGATGTACTGAAATATTGTTCTCATGATAAAAATAACTAACTGCAAACATCATGTGGCTATTGAAGACAATGTATTATTCCTTCTGTTTGATAATGTTATAAAATAAGTTTCTATTTCATCCTTCCAATCATTTTTTCCGTCTTCAACTAACTCAATCTAATTAGCACTGTTGTCAAGTTTTATTTTCTTTTTCTTGCGTTTGTATTGTATCTTTGTGTGCAGTATATTTTTGTAGAAGAAGTTAATTCTTTGACTTCATCAGTTAAGACAGATATAAACTTTTCTTTGTAATGTCGTTTCATTACTCTCCTGTACACAAGAAAAAATATGTTTTAACCCTTGAGTTTGGTTGACATTGGTTTTGTTTCCTCATACTTTGGAGCCCCACAGACCCTCTCTGCTGGACCGTATGTGTAAAGAATAACAATAATTGCAAGATTTTATGAATAGTTCCAGCTATATATATATATATATATATATATATATATATATGTATATATTTCTTATCTTACTAAAAGCCAATATCTCTAAAAGTATTGCCATAATAACCTTTCCCTAAACTTGTACTTTTGATGAAGGTGACAGAATACAGAAATCAAATTACCATTAAAAAGTACATTCAAAAAGTCATTCACAGACAATGAACATTATGTCATATTATTTTTATTTGTGATATTACTTATGTTTGGGATCATTATAAAACAGATATTAAGATGACCCAATTTGGGATTAGGGAGGTTAAGAGCTTTATAAAACACCAATCAGAGAAAACGAAAATTGCATTCCAGCAGAAGTAATATGTCATTTTATCCATTGGACTTCTGAAACATGTCATCAGGTTAGAATCATGTTTTTAAGCAATCCGCATAAATATCATCAAGTATCAAGGTTTGTTGAGTCTTTAAAGAGAGCCGGGGTCTTCGGAGTTAAACTAATTCAGTTTGTTTCTCCCAGTCAGACTGAGCATCTTCACCCTCCTTTATGTCAATGATGAAAAGAGAGACCTTGTAAACAGAGAAATGGTCCACTATAAACCTCACTGACATTTTTACTTACTCTCCAACTAACAACATTAGTAATGTCCCTATGTCTTTTTATGGGTGCCAGTAGCAGGGCTCTGGTATTTTTCACACTGGCTCATGTAGCTAAATGTAAAAGAGCCATCTCAAATGTTATTAGTAGCACCTGTTGTTTTTCCTGCTTTGACGATTCAGAACGTGAACGAGGTCTGTATTTGTTTTGTTTATTTTCTGGTTTATTTTTTTGTCCCCTAATTGCTTCTCTGTCTCCTCACAGTTATAATTAACTTCATCTATTTATCTTGCTTCTCTGACAGAGTTTTTAGGAGAGGTCTTTGTGCAACACCCATTACTCCTGCATGGTCTTCTTTAATTGCACACGTTCAAAGGATTGGTACTATTTTAATGCAGTATGCACCTTAAGGCCCCTATCATGTTTCTATATGGTTAAGTGACTCATTTACCTCAAACCAACTGACTCACAGTCAAGTGAACGGCGTGTTATTTGGGCTCTAGGGCACTTTGCTTCGTTAGTAATCCAGCTTTAGCTTGGTCATCAGTCCAGTATCAGTGTTTATTGTGACATTGATATCTATTGTCATATGATAAATGTGGTTCTGGAAATTCAATTGTAAAACCACTTTTTTTGGGGCTAATGTAGGGGGGAAAATGCATTCAGAGATAAGGTTCTGTGAACATGAAGCAAACTATATTATGTTGTGCTATTTTATGTTTAATTTTACAGGCTTACAGTATAATATTTTATGTTCATGTATGTTCATCCTCATGTATTCACACTCTGGTTGTCTCACACTAGTTAGGAGAGCTGTTATTCAGTGTGCCATGAGCTGCGCACATTCCAAAGACCAAGGCTGTCTCCTGGAGAGTAGGGCATCAGACGTGTTATGACTACTGCTTATCAGACATTAGACGTCACCAATAGACACTCTAGGGGAAAGAGGCATATAAAAGAGTGATTTTCTTTGTTCTAGTTAGTTGATTCTCGAGACAACTCAGGACAACTTGGTTTGCTTGTATCCTGTGTTGATGCAAATAAATCTTACACGTGAAGTGAAACGGTCAATTCTCTTTGCTATCTGTGAGTCTGTGTCACCATTCTGGGTACCTTCAGTGGGAGTTTGTGGTCTTTCACTATAGTCAGATAGCTAAAAGTTTATGTCAGATAGACATCATTTGAGGTGCATTGAGACAAGAAAAATTAAACCACAACACTAATCCATAGAGATTACTGAAAAGTCAAAGTACTGCAAAAGTTCTGTTGATCCAATTTTTCCATAAAGCAGTCCTGTTCATTGACGTGTGACGTTGCCTAGCAATAATCTAATTCCAGAGATATTAAATGGATAGATACCTCGCTATAAACGGTGTAGAAAAATCAGTTATAGCACATATCATATCACCCAATCCCATTGAAGGGATTATGCTCATATCTAGGAATAAATCTAGGATTATTCTAATAGGAGATCCCTATTTGATTTAATTTAGTTTAAAAGACCACTTTAGAAAACCAGCACAGTGAATCCAAAGCTGACTTCAGTTCTCATTCTGCCATGCTGTTCATCCACTATTATCAAAGAAAATGCCCAGACTTAGGGTGTAATATTTGGCTAAATGACTCAGATATAATCTAAATGAGGATCATAGCCAAATAAAGTCCTCTTTTTGTCTTCACAATCACCCATCTTGAAAAATCATCTTATTTGGACTATCACAGATTCTTTGTTCTGGGCTAATTGAGAAGTCAATCATATGCCTACAGCTGATCTAAAATTCTGGCTTTTTACCCAATTACACGAGGCAGGATACTAAATACACCCACAGTTGCCTTTCTTCAGTTTCTCCCTGTCAGTTTTAGCAAATTTTAATAATTGTTGCATGTTTGGGTTATTGTCGAGATGTGCTGTATCTTTAGGAACCACCGCACAGCCTGATCTTCTCCATTTTGGGACTTAATTCCCGAGCATCTTTCACTCACTTCTTACAATTCACCTTCAATAAAGCTTTCTTTTAGTTTTATCAGGTCTGTTTTAAGACTGCACGATTGCGATATGATTCATGAGTAGTGTGGAAATTATTATTTTTGCACCACAAATTACATTTTCACAAAAAAAAGAAAAAAAAACTTAAAATCATCATCTTTAGCAAACAAACATGTTTTCTAACACCTGGAGAGTAAGATTTGAAGGACAGGGCATCTCTGCAGCACTACAGCATTTAATTGTATTGCTGTTTAGTCACATTTTACCTTTATCAAAAAACTACAGTTTCTCCAATTTGGATATTGCACTTATATATATATATATATATATTGCAATTAATAATTGTGCAGCCTTAGTCTGTTTTAGTTTGTTTTTTTAGTTTATTATTTTGGTGCTTTATTATTTTGCGTAATTTGTTTTTGTGGTTCACCGACGTAATCATCATCTTTATCATTACCACCCTCACATCAGCATCCGTAACCCATATTTGAACCAGCAGATCCAAACATACAGTGGAAGAGGTTCTCTCAATCCGACAACAGAATACCCATTAATGCGGAGAAAATACAAAAAAGAATTATTTGCAAGACACTTGACGCTGGCAGCAGCTCGGCTCTGAATCCATCTCAGTTCGTCTGGCCTTTGATGAGATTGGAAACTATTTGTTTTTATCATCTGCACGCAGAAGCACTTGTTTACTGTCACCAGTGCTGCGAGTTAGCATTTGAAATCTCAAAGCAAGCAAAGCAGCAATAACATCTGTTGTTTGGACATCTCTTCACTGCTCACAAAACTGGAAAGAAAAAAGAATCTGTGTATCATCCATCCCGCTGCATTATGACTGTGACAGAATAATGACAAATTATTTTAATACTTTCCTGTGTAAAAGTGATAAAAAATCTCATCTGCAGCCGAAGTAACTGGAAAGGAAAGAGATCTCTTGTCACTTTGGAATAAAAATAACAAGTGAAAGAAATTTGGACGTTCGCTTCCAATTTAACAATAGCAATAACAGGAGTTTAGCAGCCTCTTTTTGACCTCTTTTGTTCTGCGGTTTGTAAAACGTAGTGCAGGTGTTCATTTTTTCTGCTCAAAGCCTCCTGACAATAGAGACTGCAGTGTGCCGTACACCACTAAACAAGTTACTGTATTGAAAGACAAAGTGCTGTAATCTCCTCTGGGGTTACTGAGAGCCTTTAATTATTCATAGATTAATAGACTGTAAAAATGTGTGTGTCCCTAGATGGCCACTTTATGTCCTATAACTCTAACTAGCTATTTTTCTTCAGCTGTGCACTGGAAAATAGTCTCTTTAAGAGAGTGGGCATTTTCATCAGCAGGATTTATTCACTCTGCCATTAATGTTTATTGGACGTTTACATTAATATTTATGATGTGCCGTTTATATCTACAGTAGAAGCAGACTTGTCTGCAGACGGAGATCTGAAACAAATGGTGGCAGAGAAACATTGTTAAGAGGTTCGCATGCAAACTGCTGACCACAGGACTCTGAGGGAGAAGCAAAGGATCGCTGACATCTCTTTTGGTATTTATCAATGAATATAAAAAGTGCTCTCATAATTACAAGTGATACTTAATGAATGGCTGTACATGGCACTTTGCAAGTTGGTCTCCTGCGAAGACGACAAATGGGTACACAGTAAGTACACAGTTAAAACAACCAAAGAGCTGGGAGCACAGTGGCCAAGCATCAGGAAGAAGAAAACACTGAATTAGTCAAAAAAGAAGCCTATTAAGTATGTATGATTGTTAAAAATTTAATTAATACATAATACAGACAGAGAATTGTGTAAATTGTTCCTAAAATATCAGGAAGACTCATCTCTGATTCAGTGTCAAATCACAGGAAATAATCTGCTAGAAATTCAACAAAATTGCTCGTTTTACACAAACGTCCTGCAGTTAATTGTACAGTTAATCAGTCGTTCTCTACTGTTATTGTTATACATTGAATATAATGTGAAATATACATAATGTCATATATGTCACTTAATCAGGGGTCGTCATATTACTCAATGACAAAAAAAGTTTGGGAACCATTGGGTTAAAGGAACATTTCGATGCCACTTTAGAACAACTTCATACTGCTGCCATGTTTGCTTCTGAGAGACAACAGTTATAATTTGATGGCCAAAAGCAGATGTAGACCAACATAAACATAGCAATAACAATAACAACAGCACAATAAACATCATAAAAATCTCTGCTTTTGTTTTCCTGGCGAGGAAAATCTCTGCTTGGATCTTTAATTGAACAACAGACCCGCAGTTATATCTCACTTAGTTTTCCATATTGTTACAAACCAGTGTTTATCTCCACAACAGATACTGCAGAAATAAAACACTATATGAGTGGTACGTTGGATAAAATGAATTACCATTCAAGATGGATGCCTTGAATAGGACTGCACCGTTTCCTGATGCAGATGTTGTAGTTCTGACTATCTTGTCATCATTACAGGCTTCATTATGGCAAGCCAGCTAGTGCAGAAATCCTCAATGCATACTAATCCACTACATCGGCACATGGCCTGCACTCAAAGTAAACAGCAGGTGTTGATGAGCAAATATCAGCTTATTGTGATGAATCAGTCACCAGAACTGGGGACCCATGGCCATAAAAAAACAAATAAAAAATAAACTATGATCACTGTATCATTCCAAAAACCATCTACAGTATTGTTTCTTCAGAGTGAAAGGGCATTTTTTATGAAGCACTAAGGGTGTTTCTCTGTTATCAAAAGTCTGAGTTTTCTATGCCTCTTGCTGAGGTTGTTGTACCACATGAATTCTTGGAGGGACTGAGACATTTCTCGGCCTTTATGATACCTGTAGCAGGAGCTCCAAGGAGACAGCATGCATCTGTTTTTCTGAGGGTTTTTCTTTCCTGCGGACCAAAATGAAATCCAATTATTTTCTGTGAGCTCTCTCCTCTGGCACATCACTAAGCTGCTCAGAAAGGCATTCATGTTGCTCTCGAGTCTTTTCCTCTCCAATATGTTTTCTGATATTCTCTCTTTCCCTCACACTCACTCACACACACACACACACACACACACACACACACACACACACACACACACACACACACACACACACACACAGTGGGGATGTGTCCACCAGCCCTGCTTGTCCAATAGTCTTGACTGATCGAATCACTCATCAAGGAAAGATGTGATCAGTTTCAGAGGTCGAATGTTGAAGCTGGTACATTATTCTCTTCTTCTTGCATTAAAACATTTTAGCCTGCACAGAATCTATTTTTGTGAACTTCCAGCAATCTTTACCTCTTTATTCCACTCCCATGTCCTCTTACTCATATTATCCCTCATCGTAATCATCTCCTCCTTTAAATTCTCATCTTCTGCGTCTCATCTCCTCTTTCCCCAACCTGCTCCTGTGTAATCTTCCTCTCCTACCATATTTTCAGCAAGTTGTGTCCATTTTTCTTCCATCCTCTCACATCTTTCTCTTCCTTCCTGCTGCCTCTTACTCCTGGCTCCTTTTAATTCCCTTTCTCTTCTTCTTGTTTCCTCTCTCTCTTTTTATTGAGCTGTACTTTAATGTCAAAGGAATATATTTGAAGATGTGTGGTGAGCAAATAAAATTAATTTAAAAAAAGCTTTAAATCACCAGATAAATACATATAGATGGATTAGTAGTGGGTGTATGCAAATAACTTTATAAATCATCACTTTTAGCTCCTGTATATATAATGACGTCATGCTAAATGCATGATATTAATGGTTTTTGCATAGCCAGGACAATTTATGGCCTATTTAATAGTTATTAACAATATTTTTTATAACTTTTTAGAGGATAAAACAGACAAAAAACAAGGCAAAACAAAAGTTTAAACATTTTAATTGAGCCATATTTTTGGGGGTGCTGCAGCCCCCCTTAGCATACCTCCCTCCAGCGCCCATGGGTAGATCCAATTTGTCTCTTGTGTTGTCTGTAGTTGCAGCAAGCACACAAGATAACAGCGAGATCATTAGCATCATCATTATCTGGATGAACTGAAAGAGGATTTTCAAACTTTCATACACATGTATTCAGAGACAGTACCTCCCTTTGATTTTAGAACTAGGTGTGAATTTGTTTGGCTTTTCCGGTTCGTACACAACCTCTCCCAACAATCATTACTTCAGATAAGTTTAGTGGTTTCACACAGGGAAGGTTACCTTTCAATCAACCAAGAAAGTGCTGCATCTTCACTCATTGACTCATGTCTTTGTACTGAGATCTGAGAGGAACCAACACAACTAAAACACTGCCTAACGCACTGCCTACACAGGAAAATTTGCATAAAATACTCTGCATAATCCAACATGTACTTTACAGCTGTAGGTTTTGCCTTGCTCATGTTTGCATTTTGTCAGCAAAAATGAGATATTTCTCGTATTTTTTACAGGCCCATCTAAAATCCACATTTTCAACAATTCCTCCTCCTCTGCATGTCGGCCTGAGCTCAGAGCGAACACCTGAATGTCAACAGGTCACTGGATTCACATCGCACACCTGCCCTGCTTCTGAATTGTAAAGGCTGGTATTGATATGCAGATATTTTACAGGGAATTAAATGTGTTTTGGTCTCATGATGATATTCATGATTTGGGTTGCCAACTGAGCAAAGGCAGAGAACTGCCCTGATGGCCCCGTGTTCATTGTGTGTCTGTTGATTTGTGGGTAATTTGATTAATTGAACATTTGTTTGGGAATATGCACCACAAACGCACAACTGAAATAATGGCCTTAAGGCAAAATTATCCAATACCTTCTGAGAAGGGTTCCTGTGTCAAAATTTACATGGTACACGTTTTCTGTTTGTTTAGCCAAATTCCAGCACCTTAACAGGGACTCATTTTTGCCTCGGGGTCCACCAGCTGGTTGACATGACATTAACATATCCTAATATTAGCTAAGGAAGAAGAAGTCACTGTTATTAATAATATTTAGTGTAAGAGGGAATCAGTTGACTGTTGTTTTTTTTCTTAATATATTAAAATATATGTAGCCCTGTGGTAGGAGAAGCACTGTAATCCTATACATTAATAAGATTTCAGAACCAAAATATAAATTGAAGTTGAATGTAAATGTTTATGTCTAATTATTTAACAATCTAAAAGTATCAACAGCACATTGTATTTACTTTAAGAGTGATGTATCTTGCCAGAGTGTGAAATTATTGATGCATTAAACTGTGAGAAGTTGAGTATTTTAATGTTGCAGGTGATCAAACTGTCTCTCAAACTCTCCAGTGAAAAGCAAGTATCTCCATATTTTATTTTAGATAAACTAAATGATTAACGTTCCCCTCCAGTCAAAAATATGTTTTTCTTCTTGTTCCTACAGTTGGATGTTTGAGCCTCACTGTGCAGAATGATGTATGTACAGTTTGACACTAGAAAGATGTTTCCACATTCAACTTCTGAAAGTGGGAAGTTTCTATGAGCTCACTGAAAATAAGATTTTAAGGGGCGGGGCCTACAAGCATGATTTGTGACGTCACAAATAGTTTGGAAGTCAACCCTGGTCCAATTTGCAACTTCTACAAGTGTATGAAACTTGAAGCCACCAGTGCACATACACTGAGAATGGACTTTACAGGTGAACTAGGAGAGATATTGTGTCGTACAGGAAAACTTAAGAAATGAACCAAATCTGCATATAAACTTTTTGATGAGGTAGAAGTAGATGCCCTTTTAAGTATTCTAATGTGGAAATTTTACTTTTGTGGAAAGAACACATCATACAGACATTATTTTTCCAAGCAGACTATTTGTATATATGTCTTCATAGATGGAGGGGATCTTTTGTGAGTTTAGAACAATCTGAATAAACCACATTAAAAAGACTTACAAGATTATTTGAAAAATGCATTGTCACAAAGACAAAAAACATGACATTTCTGGTTTTCACTGGACAGTGACACTGTGAAATATCATACTGTATGTTTTACATGTATATTATGAAAAGTAACCAGCAGTGACAAACACCAGATAAATGTAATGGGGTTGGGCATCCCTGTGGCTCAGTGGTCTAACATCCCCAGTTCAATTTCAGCTGGGGATCTTCACTGCATCTCATTCCTGCTGCTGTCTTCCCACATTTCTTGTCTGTCTATACTGTCGTCTACCAGATAAAGGTAAAAAGAAAATAAATATAGTAGGGTAAAAAATGTACAATTTCTCTCTTGACATACTGTTTTACATCTCTGCCTGTGTGGTTCATGAGGCAAAATGTAGTATGTATGTCTGGATTTAAATTCGCTAAATATAAATAAATAACTTGTCACACATTTGTCACACTTTGCCTTTGTTATATAGGCTACCTGAGAGGAGTGAGGCATTACCTTTGCCCTACTTTCAGTTTCCATAACAGGCTAATCTCATACATCTTGTTTGAACATGGCTATAAAAGGAGTACAATGAATGAGGCAGATTTTAAGGTTTTATAAACTTAGAACCAACATGAAAAGCTGCACAGCTTAACCTAGAACACTGTCATTGTTTTGTATTTGGATCATTTTACAGATTGTTGTTTTCAGCGATCAATACTTCTCCTGTATGATGAGAACATGTAACCTCAAGCTATTAAGTATTATATGGCATTATGAGATTTATGCTGCAGGTCTCATGTTATTGGTGCTGTGATTTCCAGCCTCAGGGTGAAAGTTCAATGAACTCATCTTCCCTCTGAGCCGCCTGCTTACTGTTTGCCATCAGTACTCCAGTCATGCTCAGTTCACTGCTCCTCATACAGCTGTCTGGTGAAACCAAATCCTGTGTGGCCGCAGACTGAGTGATGGCATGGAAGAGGAGACAGCACCCCTGTATTTTCAGCCTCTTGTCCTCACTGGTTTGTCCTATTCTTACTTTTTCTTTTTCTTCTCTTCACTCCACTGAAATACAACCTGAAAAAGTGTCTGCGAGCATGTATCTATTTGTGTTTTGTGTGTTTGCTCAAATAATTGCGTGAGTCTATCTGTGTGGTTGCTTGTACTCGTATGGCTGCGCTGAGAACTTGCCAAGTCGACAAAAAGGGAAGCTTCAAAAGCATCTTACAGAAAATTCAGCAACTGTGAAAGTCATTGTGTGAGAAAAACTCTTCCTCTGCTGCTGCTGTCAACATTGTGGACTTCAAGGGAAACACAGCAGGAGCGCAGAGAGGAAGCACTTTAATTAGACACAGTCTGAGATTTTCAATTTGCATCGAAACCTGTGCGGGCAGGTACACATATATATACACAATTACCCACATGCATTTGAGCAAACACACACTGACATAGGCTGACTGATGTCACTTCAATAGAGCTGATTATTCCTCATGTTTTCTGATTATAGTGGAGCTACAGATCAAGATATTCATTTCAGCGTTTTTTCAGTGTTACAAACTTTTGCAAAGGTTTCTGTCTCAGATTTCAAAAGACATTTGAGTTTCCTTTGTCAGAAACTGCGTACACACAATAAATAACAATTTTAACAACCCTGTGCCAATGCAATTACTATTTCAGTTTCATACTAGCTCAAAATGGTGTCAAAAACAACTTTTCACTTAAGTAAACAGTATCACAAATCTGGACAGAGATGCAGTGTGAGAATTTGCATTTTTTGTAATCATAACATATGCATAAAATGGGGGGGAAAAAACTGTAGATTTGAGGGTTTACTTTGAGGGCAGAGAAAAGAGAGAGGGTCAATCTCTGAGCAAGAGGGGGATTAAATCTGCAGGCCACAAAAAGAAATGACATACCTCCGGATATAACACACTGAGCCACAAGCAGGCAGATAAAACATTCAGGAGTGGGCTGTGCTGTGTGACAGTCAGTGACAGTCGCTGCCAGCTCAGAAGAGCAAGAGCTGAAAACCGGTGTACTGTCCTTCACTCCAAGTAAAGGCTGAGCACAGTCTGATCCAATTTCATTCCCTCTGCTCCACGACTTCACCACCACAATTGAGCATATTTATCTTTTTTTCATTCAGCATGCACTTTTCAAAGGACATATAAAGTATAAAGTGCTTTACCAAGGAGGAAATGAATATGATAAATAATAATAGTAATAAAAGCAAACAGCTATGTAAGCAATCAAAATAAAACCATATAAGAGACAGAGAAAATGAATAAAAGCTCATTATGTAAGAGCAACTCTATAAAAGAGAGTTTGAACAATATAATCAATCGATGATGCTGATTTAGCAGCTTAAGCTCCACAGGAACATCCAGTCAGGACTTTTGAACAGCCACAGTGGGTTTGTTTGATGTGTAACTTCACAAACGTAACACAGTATTACCTCTATTTGATATACTGTAGAGTGCCGTGTCACTCGCTTCTACAGGAATATAAATGATAGAAAATATTTTCTCTGGAAAACAACAGGGCAGCTGACGAATTCTGTGAAAACAAGCACAGTAAGCTGCTCAAATACAGAAATTAGTGTGTATCTCAGTATGTGTGCTCAGATTAACTAGACGATGAAAAAGACACGCACATCCCAAAGTCCACTAGGATGGGTGCTGCATAAAAAACACACTCCAACTAGATTAACTAGGCATGTGAATAATGTCAAGGGCTCACTCTTGGTTTGAGCAATGAAAGTGACAGATTTTATCAGCAGTGAGAAGAGATAATCAAAAAGATGTGAGCAAAAAAGGCAGGTAAGATTTGGTATTTGCTGCAATTTGGCACCTTCAGTTACAGAGTGCCGCAAATATGGACAGCTGTACACTAGCATTTGTTAAGATTACATTACTTATGATCAAAAACTACCCAAAGCCTCAGCCAAACATAAAGCAAGTGCAACACTACGAGAGATAACAGTCTGAGATTCATTTCTGTCTGGGGCTTGTTGCCCGGGTCACTCTCTCTCTTTTTCTCTTCTTAACTTCCTCCTCTCAACATCCTCTTAGGTCTCTTCACTTTTACCATGTCTGATGAGGCTGCTGAGCCCGGTTACGTTGCCCGCTCACCTGGATACAGTTCTGGCAGACACCGGCATCTCTCCATGCCAGTACTCCCCACTGGCTCCCCCTCGCCTGAAAAAAACTCATCCTCCCGGCAGTCCAGTGCTCCTTTGCTTGCAGTTTAAGTATACCAACACTCCCCTGTTGCTTTGTGGTTAACTTGCTTTAGCAAATATAGTAAAGCTTTCCGTCCATCAAACTCTGTAAACCACCGAGAGTTGAGGTGGAGCAGCCAGAGGACAATAGAGGGAAAACAAGAAAACATTTTCTAAAATATGATCAAGTTTAATCAAAATCAGTGACATAGTTAGTGATGTGTAACTAAAGCATTATGAACTTGTCCCGACTTGCAGCCAAAAGCTGTAGTGCAAGAACAGGCATGCAGGGCGCAAAGTGGGAACGAGAGACAATTCACCTGACTGCAACTCAGAATAGCAAAATTATTTTGAAGCTGTTATTTTAAGGTAGAAAAGTTTCATAATGGGGCTTTAACTCACAGTTTACTGGCAGACAAGGGTTATTTTATGTTGCCTGACAATACAGGATGATAATCTTCTGCATACTGAATATTGTTGGTTTTATATGATCGTATTAAGTCATGTTTGTACTGTGATGTTTAATATATTAACTAAACTAACTGGGTGTACAGTCAGTTTACCAGCTGTATGATGCAGGTTTGACTTCTATCTTTCTAGAGGAAGCTATGTATGCAGGGCTCTGTCAGTCTGAACAGTGCAAACATAATAATTCACATAAGAAATATGCACTGTAAACACATGTAAACACCCACACAAAGCCTACTAGCATCCCATCTCTTAGAGGTGTTTTTCCTTTTAATATTGTTAATAATTGTTTTTCCTGACACACACACTTTTCTCTGCGCTTGGGAGGACCTTCGCTTAATGATATTGCTGCTGATACTGCTGATCAGGAAAACAAGCCTAACATTAAAGCTGATATAAGACTGAACATTTACAACGTTGGTGACACCTAATGGTTACATAAAAAAATATAAATCCCCAACAAAATGTAAGCAAGGGACAATGACAATGAATAGTGATATTGTTTATGTATTATAGAATAATTTTAAAGATGCTATAATCTCATTATATTTCTACACAAAGGGGCTATAATTATATAAGAGTCCTTACCCTTGACTGTAAATAGATATGGGAAAGAATGCATGAACTAGCACGGACACACATGTGCTTGCTGCTTTTGGATGCACTAAAAATCAAGTTTTTCTTAAATGAAAATTGGTTTAATCAAACAGTAATGATCCCGCTGTGGAAAAGACCTTGACCATATTGTGTGGGTCACCTAATTTGCTTTTTTTGTCTCTTGTAGGCTGTGGATGCGGAAAAAAATAAAAACGATGAAACATAGAAAAGTGTGAAGGCACAATTAGCAGTAATATTTTCTTCTCTGTTTGAACATGAACCCTTTGGCCTGTTTTCAAAAATGAATTAAATCAACACACCATAATGAGAAGGAAGAAAAGTTAAACACAGCACCACTGTGAAGACTTACTAAAGCAGGTGACCTTTGATAGAGCAAGAGATCCATGACAAAGAAAGTAATTTAGCTACATGCTGATTAATATAATACAAACATGTCCTCCTGTCTCCACTATGACCCAGCTATTCCTCACCTGTCCACTAGGAGTCCTCAGTGTGTTTCTCTGCCCTGCACCTGCTGTTACAGCCCCCTGCCTCATCAACATGAATTATTCATTAGTCTTAGTATAGTATAACTATACTTAGTATAGCATATCGTTTTGGCACATTATACTATTGTTAATGTGGTCAGTGTGGACAAAATAAAGTAGATACAAAGAATAACAGCGAAATTAGAATATGGATACAGGAAGACAATGAGCAACTTCAAGTACTTTAATCATAATTAAAAATATTTTTGTGTGTGCAACCCTTAAATGAAAGAGACAAATGTAGGAATATTTGCTGTTTTAAGCTTTCATTTTGACTTTAAACCACCATCAGGTAGCAGTGAATAAAATTAATATAGCCTACCAGGTGTACTAGATGTGCAGGCCTAAACTGTTAGCATTAATGTAGGTGTTTTAATGTTTTTTAATTTAAATATGCTTCATTTACTTCCTAAGAGATAAGAGATAACACTTGTAATACTGTTTACAACTGGGACACAGGCTATGTCAACTTGTACAAAGGTAATGACACCTTTTTTTGTGTGTTATACAGTTTTTTTTCTCAATGTGAAATGGTGCAAACATGTGACAAATTACACATGACATATCAAACAGATGTTATTATTTGAATATGGTACAGATTTTTAGTTGTTTCTGTTAGTTGGAGTATTGTGTGTGTTTGTGTGCATGAATGAAAGTGTGTGGTGTCAGTGTAGTGTATATTTGCTAACTGCGACCAGAGGAATGTGCAGGTATTATATTTTCTGTTTGAATCCAATGAGACTGTAGTGATTACCTAGGAAAATGCGACTTGGTGCACAGAAAGAGAAGCTTTTCATATTTCTGGCACTTTTGCTTGATTTTGACGCCCTGTATTTACAGACTTCTGGCATGGTCACTGCTGTACATGTTCTGATATTCATCCTTCTCAGCAGTGTGGTTCTTGTCAAGCCACCCATTGCACATTGTGCGTTGCACTTGTCCAAAATCTCTGCTTGTCTTTGGCTTCAAACTACACAGTATTCATTAGTGGCTGCAGTTTTCTCAGCTTTGAACAAAGAGGTATAAGGAATATCTTCTCAGGGGATGCTGGAGATACCATCACCTACCTATCATCATCTATCACTATAAAGAGTGAGTTGAACTACTTTGTGTATTATGTTGTTTCAATTTGACTTAATTGTCAGACTGAGAAAAAGGACTGTGTTACAGAAGTGAACCAATGTGGTTCAGAATACTGTTTCTTAAAAAATAATTTAGCAGTTACTATAGTTGTCAGTCAAAATGTTAGTATCACTAGTAGCAGCTTGGCGGCTGATATAAAAACGTGAGTATAGACAGTAAACCAGCTCAACCTTGTTGGGCCTGTTGTTGTTTGATTGCACCTAGAGGAAACCCCTTACTTAGTTATCATTTCTGAATAATCATTTAAATCCACCAGAATCCACAAAAAAATCACTTCCTGTCTTTTTGTTGCAGTGAACTAAACAGTCTGGTTCTTAGTTAAAAATAGATGTGTGGAATTGCTCTGAAGGCCACCTCTCGAAGAACTGACAAGGAACCTGTTTTGAGCCAAGAAATACTTAACATGCACAGAGCTGCCAGCTCTCACTCAGCTGGCATCCATACTTTCAGTATCAATCTGAAGCTCTCATTCTTCTTCAATAAATGTAACACCAAGGAACTGATTTTCGGAAAAAAGGAAAATTACTGTTTTGCAGATTACTGAATATGACTGCGTCCTTAATAAAACAAACAAAAAAAACAACAACAACAAAAACATCTTCATGGGACAAATGAGCAGTGATTCATTGTCATTTTGTCTCTGTTAATGTCAATCTCATGCATCATTATGCTTCATTTCATCCTTACATAATAAAAAAAGCAAGAAAATAAAGAGAATAGAGTTATCTTTTTGTGAACAATATGCAGAACATTACACCCACCAAGGTTCAGCCTGCTGATTTCACATTTAAAATTATTATTGTTTATATGTATGGCGTGGTATGTGTGAATGCTGATGTGTGCGAGAGAGACAGGAAGCGAGAAGACGAGCAGGAGGAACAGGATGAGTTTTTAATGTAGCATTACTGTTCCTGAGGTTGCATTCACTTTATCCATTTCACATGCAAATTAGTTTCATCATCATGCCACTGTGGAATTTAAATCACATTCACGTGATTAGTATCATTACATTTAAATCTTTATCTCCCATGATCTGCTCACTCATATTCTGATCACACCCAGTGGCTAAAATTCCCGAAAAATATTATTAGCTCCTTTGGGTAACACTTTACTTTAACTGCTTATATAAAGCATTTATAAGCAGCATATATAAAACACTTAATAAAATATTAATACAAAATGAACACTATATGTGGTTTTAAATGTATTTGTCAACAATATATTCATAAATGGTGTAGAAACAGTTAATGAATGATTAATGTGTTTGTTAATGGTTTCTGCTTTACATGAATATTAAACAGGAAATGTATTATAATAATTATATGTACATATATTGAGTCATGAATTTATTATTATTATTATTAATTCGTTTTTTTTATTTATTCATTTATAAATCTCTTTAATGCTCCATGACAGCTGTGTTATCTCGTAAATCCTGCATAAATAAACACCTATAATTGCACATAAAACTGCTTACAACAACAATATAGTGTGTAATGGACAAATTATTAAGTTCCTGTATGTTTCTAATAAATGCCTAATAGTCAGCGTTATGAATATAAATGATTAAAGGCGAAAAAGGCATCAACAATATACATGTTTTTTTTTTTTAATCATATTTAACCAGTTTTTATTTTCAGTTGCCAGCCATGTCAATCTAACTGATAAAAAGTATTCCTGATGCTTTTTATTATAGACATTCACTTTATTCTCTTATTTGTCACTTTCTCCAGCTTGCTTCAATTAGCATTTACATTGTTGTTATCTTTCCATGCCTGCCCATCTGCACTCCATTTTTGTACCCTGCTGTGTTAGTTTTCTTGACTAAAAATATACAGCCTGAACATCAAAGTAAGGTTTAGTTGTTCCCTGTCTTTGTTTTGTGCTGACAAACAGTGACAGACCCCTCACTTGGTGCTGGTGTGGTGCTAAAAAGAAGTGAAATGAAGTGCGGAGACACCTGAGATTACTTCAGTTGGCCGGCTCAGTAGATCTTTAATTAGAAAGAAAGAACGTTTTCATGTTTAATTAAGTAAAGAAATTAATGTTTCCGCTTTCATTTAGAGGCTGGATGTTTTCTCTTGGTAATTTAACTTCAGTCACAGATGTTCAGACCTTGCTCCCATTTCTAAAAATTTCTTCTGAAGGTATTCTGATCCTCAGCTCTCAATTTTTTTCCCATAAATTGACGCCCACCCATCTGTCAGTCCTGATCATTTGTCTGTCCTGCAACTGGAGGTTGTCCTACCTTTGTGGGTCATTCCTGAAAGATAACGTTTCAACCAAATCATTGCTCTGCAACCACCCAGACTATAAATCACATCTTTGATTACAATAAAGGAACCTATTGCTAATCATTACAGAAGTTAAATATTGCTAATAGGGTCACTATTTAGCTTATTCATGTGTCTAAATACCATAATGGCTTTCAGATGATTGACTGCGCTACAGACCAGCACTGTAAGCCTGTAATGTAGCAAAGATGCAACTGCACTGTGGAAATAAGTTATTTTAACTTTTAGCATTTCAGTGTTGGTGTTTCCATCTGTCCACCATTTTGGTCCAGACTGAAATATCTCACCAACGAATGGATTTGGATTAAATATCTTACAGACATTCATGTTCCCTAGAAGATGGATCCCACTCACTTTGGTGATCCTATGACTTTTCATCAAGTGCCACCATCAGGTCCAGGTTTCAGTTTGTCCAATACTTGACTTAATATCTGCTAGACATGACATCCCCATCATCCTCAGCTGTGTTAAGTACTAATTACTAAATGTTAACTAAACTAAACTAAGATGTTGAAAACGGTAATATACCTTCTTAGCATCACCATGTTAGCATTACTATTGTAAGCAGTTTACTATACGCTGATGTACGCAGCCTCACAGTGTCGCTATGACTGTAGAATCTCATCTTAATATTGTGTGTCATGCTTCAATTTTACGTATAAAAGCTTGTTTTTGTTATATGCTGTTTATACAGTTTGTTTATGTTGTTTTATTCCATGTTCCAAGTTGAACTGAATTTGTCTTTAGTTTTGGTTTTCTCTTTGAGATTATTTGGACTGGTTGAAGGTTGATTTACGACAGAATAAAATGTATACCCTACAAACCCTCTACAACATGCTAGCAAGTTTGTTCACATGTTGAGATTTCTGTTTTCACTGTTAAGATCTGTACAAACTCGACATACGTTAATTGCATTATTGGCACGCTCAGGTACTGACGTTAAACAAAAAAAGAGCCTCACTGATTAGAGTGTGGGAGGTTTTATTGTCAGTCAGCACCAGTGATCCTCTGGAAGACACACATACACAGTCAAGACAATAACTTGTCTCCCCTTTATGATAAACAAAGGTATTCATTCTCTACAGGCTATACTTGCTGCATTTCCCAGGAAGAATGACTATCTTGAATCCTATTGAGTCTCTGAAATGGAATTAGCTTCCAAGACCATATACCTTTGTGTTATTATTCATTCACCATATAGGCTGTATGCTGACTTTTTACTCAACAGCCATTTTTCCAGGGCTTACAGTGCTAAGGATAACCAAGTTGTTGATAAAAAAGGGATTAAAAGCCTTATTTAGTTCAGCATCACATCCAATCTCAAGTAAATACAGACAGCTTTTCCTGGGGCTTTGCTCTAGAAGATATGCAGTGTCATAAATAAAGAATAAGACCTGTTTAGCCTTGTTTGACGACGTAGTAGGAAGAAGAATATTGGGAGCAGCTGAGGCCACAGCAGAAACAGGCGGAGGTTATCTACATATGATTGAAATCATTTCTTACCATCAAATTTTCATGAAATAGTCCACTTTCTCTGGCCCATAAATGACAATGATGCAATGAATGGCCAAACAATATGGGAAATGTCACTGGCATTTAATTTATTCCTCCATGAATGTTTCTTGCAAGAGGTAAATAAATCGGAAACTCACTGGAGCAGCAGTGAGTGCTGAGTTCTGCACAGTACAGCTTGTGTTATTGCATTTTGCATGGAAATGGCTGTTTAAAATAATCAACATTGCTGTTGCTGTTTTGGAAATCACAGCCATCATTTGCTGCGCGGGAAGAAGAAACAATATATTACAATGTCAACGTACAATTTATTTTACTACAGCAAATCTTATCTTCTGATCAAGTTTCTCAGTTCTTTGAGTTTTGAGTTTCTGTCTGTGTACATGCATGCAAAGACTAAAAACATTAAAATTACATTGGAATAATGTATGACTGATAGTTGGGGGTTCGGGAATTTGGATGAGGCTCTGCCACACTTGCATAGGAGGTTTTGGAAAGTTCATTTTTAGCCCGCATGCATTTCAGCAGTGCTTTTGTCTTTGCGACTGGTGTTCCAGGTTGTGTTTTGTATTTTATTTATGCAGAGAGCTGCAGTTTATTTCAGACATGCCCATACATTACATGGAGATGTTTGTGAAATATAATAATATACATAGAAGTTTGTCATCATGATTGTCTTTTGTATTTATTTTTGAAATAAAAAACGTATTTTCAGGAGGGCCAAAGAGACTTTCACACACTGCTGCTGTTATGTTTACCAGATTTTCTCAAGCACAGTTGAGCACAGTTCATTTTTAAATCACATTTTTAAGTGGATAAAGATTCCCTTCTTCAATTCAAACAATGGAGAGTTGAATTTGAAAAATATATATGATTGTAGTAACAAGTTCAAACACTCTTTTGACTTAACTCACACTTCTGGACATCTTTTTCATTGGCTTTCCTTTCCAAGTATTTCTAATTAGCTCCCTGTGATGATCCCTCTAAGTGATCTCCTCCAAAGTCTCTTCATCAGCTGTGACAGGATCATCAGTTTCTCCTTCTATACCTGGCTAATGGCACCCTGTGGATCTCTATCTAGGCCAGCGTCTTACAATTCAGCCCACACATTATTCTTTCCCACACAAAGTCACAATTATTATCCATCCTGTTTGTTGGAAAGCCTGAGGTATTTTTGGTTCATCTCCTGTGGTGTGAGTACGCTTTGACTCCTGTGTCGTTTTGATGATTGTAAGCACCAGTAGAGGTGTGTGTATGCGTATACACGTGTGTGACTTACTAAGAATAAAACATCAGCATTCCTCCCGGATCCTTTCTTTATCATAACCTGACAAACACATCAACAAACAAATCAGCAACATTAAAAAACGTTTTTTTCTGCATGATTGTTCTGTTTGAGGTGATTTCTGATACTGCTACAGTTTCCTGCAAATATTCTCCTTCAGTGATGGAAAGTAGCTTGTGGCCTTTGCACAAAACAGTTTTTCTTTTTGCAGACCAGCACTTGATCAGCAGCAGTTGATGAGCTCCTGAGATTCGTCCTCTACACCTCCACTGCTGTGTTAGTGAAGAAGGTCCCTCCCTCATCCCTCAGCACAAAATATCAAAAAACACTTCCCCGATGAAGAAATCCACTCCTCAGTCAGGGTTGGCATAAAAGGATCTATCATGGCTAAACAAGTGAGGAAAGGTTAAGAGGAAAAAAGTCAGTTTTTATCTTTGAGTTGCATAACAATAACGGCATTACATGAGGCACGTCTACAGGGACACAAGACCTATAAGTCTATAAACATAAGTATGTGTTTGGATGTACTCATTTTTCTAATAGAGAGGCCATAAAACTAATTCCTTTTAAAATCTTGTATCAAAGCGAACCCCAGTTTTCGCGGCTCTGATTGATGCCTTATTTCCCCCCCCCCCACATGCAGTCGAGAACTCTGACTCTTATTGGCTATTAACCGTTGCATCCATAAGGTTAGTTTTTATTCTCAGTGAATCTCTCTTTCTTCTCAAGAGTGATTACATCTGGCTCAACCAGGGATCTACACCTACTCTCTGTCTCTTTTACAAAGTTTTTAAATTAATTCTTGAATTATTTTGTTAATATATACTTCATGAGTAGTCTTGTTTGTCAAATTTGCATTAGTTAATGCAAATAAAAGTTTACAGAGTGTTAAGAGTGGTAACAAATGATGGCTATTTTGGACAAACATGAATACAGGTTGAGATTTTGGCTTTGGCTTTGTCCCACATAGGGACGCAGGAGAGAAACTTATAAGCACAGAGACTTTTAAAGATGTCGGTCTGTCTGCTCTCCTGCACGGACAGGAGTTGACGCACACTTTGGCACTGGTTAAGAGAAAGCCCATCTCAGGCACAGCTCAGCACAACTCGGCATGTCTAAAGTGGTAATGGTAATTCAAATTAGCACGGCATGTGCTAATAGAAAAGCCCTATTGGTAAGCTCTGTGAACAAAAAGTTTAAAAAGGTCCAAAAGTTAAAAAACTAATATCATTGGATTATGTTAACTGTGAACCAAATATAAAACAATTTCTACATTACAGAGCTTATATGGTGCAAAATGTAAAGTTCCTTCTATATGTTATTATGTGAGCTATTTGACACCGGAGTGGTGACCTGAGTGGCACTAGCTGATCCAGGACCATCACCACAGTATCGGTACATCCCTGGTGTTGCAGTACCGCTTCCAGCCAGCGGCGGCAGCACTGAGCACGATGACGCTGAGCAGCCCTCCAGAAGAAGTGCCTCACCTCGTGATTGATTGATTGATTGATTGATTGACTTTACAGTAATGCACATCACGTTATTGGAACAAGTTGTGCTGTTGTTATTTCTACTTCTGCAACATTTCTGAGATGTTTACTCCCTCTCTGGTGAGTTTCCTCCAAACGACTCTGTTAGGTATTAAATAATGTTAGCACCAAAGGCGTGCTAATGTTAGCTGTTGGCATAGCTATCTAAGTTACCTGTCAACATCACTAAGGTAACCAAAAAGCTAGCATTAGATACTGATGCAGATAGTTATTGAAGTTCTGTTTTGACACAATATGTAAGCATACTTTTCTTCATCATCAGTTTAACGTGCTAACACTTTTGGTTATCAGGTGTACATGCTAATGCTTTTCAAATGATCACCACCCTTTTTGAAATGTTTTCACTAACATGCATCATAGACAGTTGAATGCGTTTTAAAACTCAGTTTTGTAAAGAAAATGATTCTGCTCAAAATAGGACTGCAGCCCCATCTGAAACTTAGTTGAATTGATAACAAACAGTAATTTTAAGAATGGATTCATTGTCATTTATAAAGCGAAATCCTAATCAAAAATGGAAAACATTTGGTAGTTTAAGCTTCACCTTTTCTGTTTTATGTCATTGTAAATTGAATATATTTGGGTTTTTGACTGTTGTTTGGACAAAATCTATTTTAAGTGGTCACCATGAGCATTGGAAAAATGTATTATATGACACTTTATAAGCTAATTAATTAATCAAGTCATCTAAAAAAAGTATTGAACACTGAAAATAATTCAAATTCTATGCAGCCCTTGTCAGCAGTATATTATGTTCTCTTTTTGTCTGTTGTTTTAGCTGACATCGCCAACTCGAATCCTGGAGCAAATTCACATCACAGCTTTGTGTTCTCTGCAAGCAAAATAGGATGCCTCTATGAGCAGCATGGAGCGAAAGCAGCCACTAGAGGCTGCACTAGCAAGGACACAGAGGCACAGATCAATAATGAGAGAGAGAAAGACAGAGGAATCAATGGAGGAACAGCAAAAAAAGAGATGGTGAGATAGCATGCAGTTCAGTTCAGCAAGAAAGAGTGACAGAGTGAAGAGACAGTAAGAGTAAGCATCGTACCAGCTGACAACCTGAGAGAGAGAGAGAGAGAGAGAGAGAGAGAGAACACACTCTCAGCTCACTAGAGAGAGAGAGAGAGAGAGAGAGAGAGAGAGAGAGGGAGGGAGAGTGGAGCAGCTCCACCACGTTGCCCGTCCTCATATTTCCCTCTGCAGCTGTGTGAGGCAGAGTGAGCGGCGGAGGAGGAGAGGGCACATCTGAGTCTCGTGGAAACAGCAGGACCACGTACCATTTGGCCGAGAGATCGATGCACTGACGCCAAGCCACACAAGAAGGGTGAGCGGCCCGTAGGACGTCCGTGTACTGCCACAGAGAGAGAGTGAGAGTAGCCAAAGGGACAGAGAGAGTGAAGAGAGCGAGAGGGAAGAAGATTACCCAAGGCCAATTTGAAAGCTTTCAGCTGGTCACTCGGAGCAGGTGAGTTAACTTGTGCATCTGTGGAACGGGGATGGATGTTCGGCAGGTGCATTCTGCTTGTGACAAGAGTGTGTATGTCCTGTGTCTTCACTCATGCACAGTTGTTTATTCATTTGCCTTTGTGTTAGTGCTGTGTGTCCCCTGTTTTATTTCCTGATGTAGTTTTTGCATCACTTGCAAGACAGTGTGCATTTATAGTCACAGCCAGGTGATTAAGTGGGGAACCTTTGTATCAATCAACTTGTTATCATGCTGAGCAGAGAGGAACACAACAATAGCTGCTTAATGACCCCTTCTTTCTCATTTGTGTGTTTATGTGTGTGCTTGTGGGTGCTTTTTGTAGTTAAAGTGCAGGTGTGTGTGTGTGTGTGTTGTAGAAGATTTTTGTGTTGTAACAGGTGAAACATGTCTGAATTATAGCCACTTGGGCCATTTAATAGATCCATTATGAAGGCTTGCTTTTAATTGGAGTAGTTACAGCAAAGATAACTCTAAAGCCACTGGTGTTTTCTTTAGATGGACAACTTATTGTGTCAGCTAAAGGATTTTAGTTACTGCTGAGTTTGGATGAGCATTTAGGGAAGCGGTTTCAAACAACAATTCAACTCTTTTATCAGGATTAGACTGTTGGTTACATGAAAAAAATTGTGTCATTTTTTTACGCTTAATTTGATAGAAATATCTTAATAATCTCTAACTGAGGTTTAATGATACTATGCTGCTTTCAGACTTGCTCAGTTAACTGTTAGTGTAGTTATAATGTGTATCAACATATGCATGGAAATGTGCTAAATGGTTGTTTCTCCGTCAGTGACTGTTGTTATCTGCCAGTTATTAAAAAGCTTGTGGGCTATTGCTTTTTGAGTCCAATTAACTGCCTTTCCTGCAGAGATAATTCAGTGTGTTTCAGCTGACTTATTATTAACTAAGGTGACATTTAGAAAGTCGGTCTATATGTGCGCCATCCCTGTGCGTATCTTTATGCTGTACCTGGTTTGAAAATACCATGCCATGCTCAATATGGCCTGTCATCCATCTGTATGTGTCTCCATCTGTCTCTCGGTCTCTGCTCCTCTCCCTTTCCCCAAAACCCTCCCCCCGGCGTCCCTCCTTTCCTCCATGTCATCCTGTGAAGGTTATTGCCATATATCGAGTGGGTTTAATTTGTCAAAGTCAGCCAGACATATTGTTCACGGTCACAGGGGAACAGGTTCGGGGATTCAGTGTTAGGTATTGACACCATATTGGAAGCTGACAGAGACACAGAAAAAAAGGCAGAAGTAGTGAAAACAAGAAGCACAAGCAGAGGAAAAAGCTACCAATTCAGTTTCTGAGCTGAGCAGTTAATTTCAGAGACTGTTTTTTCCTGACTGTGTGTGTGTGTGTGTGTGTGTGTGTGTGCGTGTCTGTGTAGGCTGTGAGTGAGGAGGCTTGAGGTTATCGGTCTCAGGATTCATCATATCTCGCTCAGAGCTTGGCTTTCCTTCTCTCCCATGTGGCTCCAGTGTCATTAAGCTGAGACACCGAATCTGAAAGATCACTTTCTCTCCGCGTCTGTCTTTCTCTTCCTGGATACACCGGACTGTATCTGTCTCTCTTTCTTTGTCTTAACCTCTCGCTGGCTCTTTATCTGTTCATTACTCACTCTCTGTCGCTCTGTCTTTCCCACACACATACATATGCTGAAACACACACAAGGAGGAGACAAGTGTAACTGCATTTGTGGAAACTGCTGCTCATAAAACATGCATCCCTCATTGAATGTAGAGTGAGAGTGTGCAGAAATCATATGATTGAAATTCAAATTAAATACTGATTACTATACAGCGGCTCTAATATTTTATTTTTCGCCTTCTGTAATGGTGAATAGAGCGATCGAGTCCCTCCAGAAAATTGCATTTGAATTTAGAATATTTCTCTTGGACATGCATTACAGTCTAGCTGTATGTACCACAGATATGGCAGCAGTACTGACATCTTACCGACTAGAACAAATGCAAAATTATTCAAATGTTTACTCTCATTCGTAGTTTCTTGTTTGCATTTGTTGCGAGTCAGTCAGGATAAGAGCTTGTGCTTAGTGGGTAAATTGCAAATGCAAATTGTTGCTATAAATTGCTTAAGGAGCAGGTGGTATTTTTCTCACATTCCCACTGTGTCAGGATTATCTTCACTATTTTCCTTTCTCTGTTTCCAAATCTTTCACATTTATTTGAGTGCCAATGGGCAGCCGAACAAGATTGCAATCGTCTATGTGGTAATTAATAATTTACATAATACTTCATTCTGGGGGAATTTTTATTTTTCTCTGCGCCAGTGTTAATTGTGTTAGCTAAGCTACCGTCATTACTTATCGTTAGTGAGACAGTTAAATGTGGACATATCCAGCTCTCATTAGCGACTGCATCATCCATCAGATACTGCACAGATTTAAACACAGTAGCAGAAAGGAAACTGCAGTAAGAGGACAGAAATCTTTAACTGTTTGTTCTTCCTTCAGTTGTAATTCAAACACTCATATCCATCACACAAGTACAGTTTCTTTGTTCGCTTATTAAATGAGCACGGTTAAGGTCCCAGTACGGGCACATGGAATTTATACAGTCATAGTAACATGAAAATGATTGTCAGAATTTAGTTTGTACACTGCTCATTTCTACTTTCTACAATTTCTGCATTACACAAGTTTGGTACAGTATTTGAAAGCCTTAGCGAGATCAGTGAACAGAACATTTTCCTGTCCTGGTTCATCTTTTCAAGAAGCACCTCAACGGCCTCCTGTGCTCAGTCTTCAGTCTGTGTGATGAATCCTGAGTAGACTGCTCTGATTTATGTTTTCAAGGTAGAGGAGCCAGACACGGGCATTTGTCTGAACGAATTGTGTGAACTGTTACCTTTCTTTCATTCTGTCTTTCTTTCTTGCTTGCTTTATGTTATCCTCTCTCCTTCTCTAACCATTCTCCCCATGGGACTGCTCTGTTGCTAAATGATACACAAACAGGCATGCAGTCTAGGAATGTGTGGTATCGCGGTATTGCCACAGCATCATCACCATATTTAGCAATCTTTTATTGAAACGCTAACTTTCCTGAAACAACGTTGCCTTTGATTTTATTAGATATACATACGTTTGGTACTACTGACCCAGAATTGCTTTAAATGCAGTGTCATTCATACGTGTTCTCATTTCTTTTTCAGATATTAATAGTTAAAATAATATTTAATAGATAGAATATAATCACAGTTGGGATGCCTGACTGTGGGTCAGTTATTTTGGGCTCTTACAAGCCACTGCATTATCAGTCTCGCTCTCTTCTGCTGCTCGGATGATCCGAACAGTGTTTCACTAACAATAATATGCTCTATAGTAAGCTCTTGAGACAGCGAGTGTCTTCATTGTCAGTCACTTAAAATACTCTCTTTTTGTGCTTAATGTTTCAACTTGGCCACCCACAAACTGTTAGTATACCAGTAGATCGAAATGCAAATTTTAGCTTAGCACATCATTGCCATAGCAGCTAGAGCTCTACAGACAAGGAAGTTGTTTTTTCCTTCACGATGCTCTCTGAGAACAAGGGTTGTAACCGTAATGCCGGTAATATAAATTGATCCAATTACTGAATGTCATGATTCAAAATTGCAAGCTTAAATTATTGATAGGAAATAGATTAACTGGGAGAATGTGACTCCTGAAACTGATCAGCTGCAGAGAAGACGTATCACTTGAATTTGTTTGGAGAAACACAGAAACAGGTAGTACAGTGCTGCAGGGTGCTTTTTATGCTTTTTTTTAACCTCATAAACAGTCTTTGGCAGTACAGACACAGCCTTGCAGAAAACACACAAATCTGACAACACCAATCATAGCTTGCTGTCTTTCGCGACCTGTGGGTTGTCATTGGGAAGAAGGTGCCAGTAACAGAAATGTGAACAAACAGTGGCGCTCGAAGTGATGTGTATAATATTGGCTGTGTTTGGAAAGCCAGAAAAAGTAAAAAATATGGCTGTGACCTTTCCTCTGTTTCACAGTTCCACATAGCAGCACCAACACGCTAGTGTTTATGTCGGGATGTCTTGAGGTGTCTCAGATGTAGGGTTGTCCACCACGAATTGTCGTGCCTATCATGACGTCACGTGGGCCTATTATCATGTAGTTTGCCCCTGGCATAAGGCTACTGAAGCCTGTTTGTCAAAACGTATTTGCGTTATGTATTAGCTAAACCAACACTAGAGATAATACCAACCTTGAGCATCACAGCTTTTCACTGTTGATCTCTCGACCACAAAGCACTTTATTAACAGAAGACAGATGAATGTGCCAATTATGCTGATCTTATCAAGTCACTCGTCTGTCTGACTGCCTTGGGTCTTGCACAGCGCAGTATGTGACTCTCTCTACTCCGCTAATAAAAATAATAGACGAAGAAAAGCAGTTGCACTGTGACAGAAGGGCTGATGTAACAGCAAGTTTGCAGTATTTGCTGGTTGGTAAAGCCTGATCCGGCGAGATGTTGTAAATTTCACATACGTAGCCCCGCAATGGTGTAGAGTGACAGTGCTGAGAGGGGGGAAAAACAGGAATCGATTGCAGGATGTCTAAGAAAACAGGACTCTGCTATATCCTGAACCACCGACGAAGTACATTTGTATTTCCAAACAGTTTTGATGCTGTCTGATATAACCACTAAATTGATCATGCCGTAAAAGTTGTCGGAAGTGCTCAAAAAAGACGCGTACTGTATATCACAGATGATTTATCGAGGCAGGACCTCCGGTCCAATTGAATTGGTTTTTAAGCCTCTTCGGGAGCTTTGTTGAACCCTGTGTTAAACAGCGAGTGGAGAGAGGGAAAATGACAAAGCTCATAGGATCATAAAATATGGGGAGAAATGGGAACTGCCCACTTGAAATAATGGGGGAAACGTGTGTAAGATAAGAGAGTCCTATGAGCTGTGAGTGGAAATCTTTTTCTTCTCCTTTCCGTCCTGTGTATCTAAGGAATATTTCCCACATGGAATGACATACTTGAACTCATCTAAGCTTCTGATTCATATCATATCATAGAGCACTGTAGAGACATATTCACCTTGGTCTTTATTTCAATCCATAAAATCGCAGGAATCTAAATTGCTTCTTTTGCCTCTGCGCTTCAAACGGAATCCGAAGGGTTCAGAGTTCAACTGAGTGTTCTTGTTGGGTAAGTATCCCCGTTTCCAGGATCCATGGCATGTGGTGTTGCATTAAGAAGTACCTTCTGCTGCCAGCATACTATATTTTTTTTGTACAAGTGCCCGCCTTATGAATCTTGTGGGGATATGCTTGAGTGGTTTTATTTTTATCCCACATCGTCCCGTCCTCCCCAGCGTTTAGAGAAGCTGGGCAGGCCATGTTAATGATCCTCATTAGCCAAGGAGCTTGAATCCAAACTGGAATTTTTCCACTTCAACTGCTACTTAACATTTGGTGTTCTTCTCTCTTGTCTGTCTGTCTTTCTCACTTTCTTTCTGCACATTTCCCCCCTTCTGCAACCTCTCAACATTTGGTTTTCTCCTTCATCTCCCTCCATCTCTCTTGCACTCCCCTACCTCTCCCACCTGAGTGTCTGCACTGGGAAATAGTCGGTAAAGGTCTTCCATCTCTTTCAACCTCTTCTTCAGATATATTTTTTCAAGATATTTACTGCACAGTGCAAGTCCCTCGGTACTTGTGTGTACCTCTGTGTTTGAATGGGTGCATGTGCGTGATCAAGTATGTGCGTGTTGCTGCGTGCATGTCCTGCAAGAAAAGGAAGTGTTCCAGATGACCTCTGATACTAGTTGCTTCTTCTTCCATACTGCAAAGTAAAAAAGCTTAAAGTTTAGGCGTGAGCCCCTTCCAGGCAGCCTGTGAAGGATGTTCAGATATACAAACATGTCGGCTCAAGAGACACCTTTAGCTGAAGGGTAAATACGCTCTGTCTCTGTTGATGCAACAACTGTGCAGCAGTTAGAGGCAGATGTTGTTTGATACCTGGCTGACTAGGGATTATCTGAGGCTGTACAGTCCAGGCTGCTACACTGCATCATTTTGATGATGATTTTGATACTAATCTAAATGTTCTGTCTTTATATAACCTTTATTTAGGACGGGAAGTCACACTGCACACTGAGCGAAAAATAATGCCCCCCTAAATGTGGCCTGAATACATGAATTATCCTGGTAGAACATGTTTGCCACGTTCTGCTAAAATGTGTCTAATTTGCATTTTTGGAGTAGTTTCTAATTGCAAACTCTCATTGATGGAGGAAAAGGTTTAAGAATTACAATTCTGCAGAAGGATTTTTGTGTAGTAAGGGATGTTGCCTGAATTGTGTAGGTTGTGAAGCTCTTTTAAACTTGACATTTGGGCTTTTTGGAACAAACACTTTTACTGAAGATACCCAAATGATAAAATAGTATTGGCAGAAAAATATGATAAAACTAAGAAGATGAGTTATTTTAATCTAGCTTCCTCTGAGTGGATTCCTTTACTCCTCTCTAGTCTTCTCTTCTTTCCTCTCAGTAAAAGACAAATGGCAGACAAGGGTGAAATAATAGTTTATTACTTCAGCAACCAAATGATCTGATTGGACTATTAATCAGTGTTCTGATATTAGCATGAAATAAATAAATAACTGTTAATGGAAAGGGTTCACACTGCAGGCTGTCTGCTCTTCTCCTAATCAAACTGGAAACCTAAAAACAGACAAACTGTACTTGTCAGCTCAGTTTATACATATTTAAAGGTAAGCAGACAAGTGTTTCAAACAGAAGTCAACCTAGTGTTTTCATTTCCAGCGTGTTGAGTGGAGGCAAACTCTGTGAACAATAACGTCTTTTTGATGTTTCAAGTACATCATCCAAAGTCAGCCTGGAGAAAGAAGAGGAGAACATAGTGTGCGAAGCCTTGCGGCCAAAAGCTGTTTTTCCTTAATTTGGGACAGGTCCAACTCAAGTGTGAAAGTCATTCATGACAAATCCCATGTCCTGTCAAGGAAAGTCTTCATAAGCAAATTGCAAATCACTGAGTACACAGGCAGCTTTATCTAATAAGTCCTGTCTGTAGATTTTCATAACCTCAGCTGGTATGGTGTCCTGTTCAGACTTCGACTCTCATAAGTATCACAGTGCATGATGGCCCTTTTCCACCCCTGTTGACAATACAATTGCGCTGCAGTGCCTTTATTCCTGTTTCACTTTGGTCGTAAAAAAAAGAAATATCTCTCTGTACCTTGCTGTCGCTCCAGGATACGGACTAATTTGACTCTAAAAAAATCTTTTTAAATGAAACATGGCTACAACAAACCAATCAAACCAGCACCTTCACACACCAGTTAATTGCACATGTGATTAAGAACTAAGACAGCTATTTGTCTCCGTGAACCTTCCATCTGTCTGCCATTTACCAGAATGGTGTCATTAACTTAATTTGTCCTTAGCTCATACAAAAAGCCATTCTCATTCCTAGCACACACTGAGCAATTATAACTGCTCCAGTTGTCCCATTTGCATAGTTCCATAGAATATGCATTCTGATAGATTAGATTTTCCACTTAATATGCAAAACAGAGCTGTTATGGCTTGGTTTGCACAAGATATACCTAATAATTGGCTCAACTGAGCAACACACTGATTTTTGCTTAATTCCATATGGCAGGATACGGGTTTCAATCAATATTTCTGCATTGTTACAATAAAACAATCTGAACTCAATGCATACATTTCACCTTTCCAAAAGGTTGAAGCAATGGCTCGTGGTCAAATGTCCACCTCCGTCATCATTAGGCTATGGCCTATCCCAGTGGATTCTGCACTTTTAACATCAGAAACAAAACAACATGAAGCAAGTAAAACAACCTCAAAGTCATGCAAAGTAAAGGCCACAGAGGGAAAGAACAGTCAAATGATGCACGATTGGTTGGACATTGACTTTGAAGCTGTGTGCTTTGAACAGGTGCGGTGGAGGACGGCTGTAATTTTTACTGCTAAAAGTAATTTCATTAAATTTCATCTCTAAAATCATTGTCTTAATAGATTGATTGTAATTTTCACAAGGTTGATGAGCTCAGCAAAAGAGCACTGATATGTTAGGTATGTTTTGGGCTGGTCCTCATTAATTTTGCAGTGTTAACTGTCCCACAACTAAAAAAAATTTAATTAACATTTCTTTCTCATATTATTACTTTGCTGAGAGTTGAAATAGAAATCAGAAATGTCATTACCTCTCACACTGTATTTCCCATGTGTTATGAGCTCTGTCAACTGAGTAAAGTTTGAAAATAAGAAAACTTTTATTTTGGTGTTTTTGTATACGAGGTGTTGCAATAGGCAGTTGTTTGCAATGGATTTTAGACAATAAAAGAAGATTGCCCTCTGCCTCTGAATCTGCTGAATCTTGCTACATTGGAGTATTTTTGGATCAGAGAGTTTCACATTCTACAATGTAGAATCTACACTTACATGACATTAATCAATGCACTATCTCAGTTCTTAGAGAAAAACATACTCTGTATTCTGTTTGTTGTTTTGTTGAAGCCCAACCCTAGATGATATTACCCATATTCTACAGACTTTTCATTGATCTCTCCCAATCAATGCCTATCCCTTTGGAGAGTGATGAGACATTTTTCAACCTACTTTCATAGGACAGAGCTACCATCTGAAATCCAATAAGGTGCCCTGGGGCCTATGGAGCGGTTGCGGCATGATACATGATTTGAATGCAGTATTATTTTCTTTGCACACTGTTTAACCGTGTTTTGTCAACAGATTTGTGACACTGATACATGCAGACATGAAACATTCTCTTGGGGTAGCTCTGTTTATATGATTAGATTTTGAATATGGCGCTATAAAACAGTAATCATCAAGGATATCATCAGATCTGGTGGTCTGGGATCCAAAGTCACTATTGTGTGACATGAGGACGATTAGTTTGTACACTACCCATGAGACTAAATTGTGCACACATGGCAAAAAATGTAAGTAGTTGGTCATATCCAACAAAATAGTAATTGTTATATCTTTATCATAAGGTGCTTTAATTTGATTGCCAAGTAGAGTACAAGTGACACAGAAAACTACAGTTTCATGTTTAAAGGAATAGTTGAAAATGTTTTGTTTTCTTGCTGAGAGTTAAATAAGAAGAGGAATATTACTCTCATGTATGGATGTTTGTCAGAAATACGTCCGACATAACTCTCTTTAAAACCACAAATTCTTGTTTATCCTCATTATTTATACAGATAAAATAAACAAGTTGCATTGTGGTTATTCCTGAGCTTGAGAGGTGCTGGTTTTAAACTTTGTAGAGAGCCGAGCTAGCTGTTTTAGCTTGCTTCCAGGATTTATGCTAAGCTAAACTCGACACCTCCTGTATTTCACAAAATGTAGAACTATTCCTTTAGGCTTAAAAAAAATCTAACTAATGGTAGAAAAGAAAGCTAGACTTTAAGTTGGGTTGATTATCGGCTCTTGGCTTAGAGAACGTTTTTCTAGGACTCTTCAGGTTGGGCTGAGTGTTCCTTGTTTCTTTTCTGTACAGAAAATAGAAATGAAACCATCATTCAAAACAGAGCCAAGATTCTCAACGCTCCCCACTGGAGTAAGTTAAGTGTTTTTGAGGCTGGATGAAGTGTGTCACGAAGAGACTCCTGTAGCTTGGTTTTATTGTTCAGCTGCTTGTTAACTGCAATGTATTTCTGCTACAGATGTCTGCATGTCGCTTAAATTATTAAACATGGCAAAGGTAAATGCAGTCACAGTGTAGACGAATAGAAAAGGTATAAGATAATATCAAATTTCACTTAAGAATACAAGGGCATCTAATAAAAACTAAGGTTTTACAACAACAGTTTTTAATATTTCATAAGAAACTGCTATTGTATTTACTGTTAGCTGCACTACCTTTACAACTATGAACTCTGATACGACATGCAAAAGTTAGGGTAAAAAAGTAACCAAGGATGGATAAAATGTATGATTATAAAGCAAGAGTTAACTAATAATCTCAAGAGTTTATATTTATAATAATACACTGACATATTATAACACAGTTCAGCAAGCTAGACATTAATTAACTGTTTTTGAGACACTAATCCAGACATTATGCATCATTAATCAGCACACTGCTGTCTAGGTCACAGCGATTTGTACTGTAGCCCCGTTTTTCACAAAAAAAAAAAAAAAATTATATGTGCAGCGACAGTCAAATACCTGTAGGTGAATAGCTGAGCACAGAACCACCACAATGCAGAGGTAGTTTTTCTGTTACCTCTACACCTCTGTAACAATTAGATTGTTGTAAGCTTAATTATTGCGGTGGTATTCGAACACTAACTGTTGGAAACCGAATGACTTCCTGACAGCTACTGGGTCACAAGGCAGTAAGTACTGCTGTGCCGCTGATTAAATTCACCCAATAATTAAGCAGACATCATTGATTCCCTGCAGAGAAATGGAGAAATGGAGAGAGTGAGTGTGAGAGAGACTCCCTCTCTGTCCCTGTGCTTCCTGTAGCCCCTGCAGCGGTGGGCCAGTCAGATATGCCTAATTTGGGAAATGAGCAGAAGTCAATTCCACTTAAACAGACAGTGGTGGTTGGACACATCGATGTTCCATGCATTGTTGACTCCCTTCATTTTCTTCCTCCCTGATTTCCTCTGTGTAATTGACAGAGCAATCGAAGGGAATGAGAATGTGTGTCCTAGATTATGATTGTGTGTGTGTGAGTGTAATGTGGTGTGTAAGAGTCTAAAACTAAACAATCACATACTGCTTCATACTGCTTGAACAATTTAGGACACTTGTATGTGTGGAGCCCCACCCCCCACCCCCTGTTAAAATGAATCAGCAGCTTTAAAAGTAGGGCTTAAAATCAGGTTTATTTTAGGGTTGGTTAATAAATGTAGTGTTGAAATTAGTTCTTGTGGGTTTAGTAATGCAAATGTATGCTTGTGTGGGTGCCTGTCTGTTTCTGCCAGTGTTGTTTTTCTCACATCCGTGTGGGCAGGTGGAGTACACACCACACATCACAGGCGCACACACACACACACACACACACACACACACCAGAAAGCAGAAAAAGCTGTTTTACTTTTGATTCCACTGCATGTATTTTAGGTACGGTAGTTACGCTACCACAGCTGGCCAACAGAGCTAGCAAATGCGTTGCCAAGGTCAGTGCGTAAAGAACCATTGTGAAATCAATACCAGGAAAATTAATATATGCTGCGGTTTGCCCTAGTTAAGTCCCCAAACTGTCCACAGTGTTGTGAAGTGGAAGGAGGAATCTAGGGTGTTCAGGCTTATAGAGGTAAAAGTCCTTGTCCTTTTTTTGCATAGACAATTAAGGGTGACAAAGTCTCGTTCCAAGTCTTAGAAGAGCACAAAACTCCGCTTTGAATCATCAGTACACAAGATGAGCAACCATATTAAAAAAAAAATCTGGTTCTTTGATAAAAAGTCAAAGGTGCAAAACATAAACATAAACAGTATGGACTGAAGTCATCTATGCAGAGTGTATTTTTGTAAGAAATGTCTAATCACTGAGCTTAAAGTTCTGTTGCACACACCGCTGATGGTAAGCAGAAGTTAAAGACTACACTCGAAACCTGATAAAACATTCAGCAGTTTAAATCAGTCCACTCACTGGGTACATTTTGAATGAAATGAGAAATTGAAACCCGATGGTGGTTGCATAAACTAATAGTATTGTAAATTTTCCAGGAGACTCTCACATTTCATTGAGGATATCATTGCATGGAAACTTTGTAATGGGAACTTCGTAGTGAACATTACCCACAATACCCCGAGTTCCATGAATGCTAATCCAAAATTGTAGGTCTGCCATAGCAGAATATTCCTGCTGAGAACCACCATCTGAACTTGAGCAGTTTAACGGCAGTGTTTTTATGAAACCTGTTATTAAACCTGTATCCACTGTCATGGATCGTTGTTTAATTATTTTATTTTCATTTTTAATTAATACTTCAGTCATTTTATCCTTGTTAAGTGCTTTGTGTTACTATAAAATGTATTAATTATCAGGAGAGTGTGATGTTAGCGAGTCAGAGTGACAGCTGGTGTTAAAGCTTTTGTGGTTTAAGTTGGTAAAGTACATCTTTCAAACTGTAGAGACGTTCAAGGTTAACAAACACTCAACTGACAGCAGACGTTCTTATGACACCGAATGTGACGTATAGCCATCCAGTTTTCCTAAGAGGTCTTAGCTCGTTATTTTTTCATCTGTATTATGCTCTATGATAGTGTTGTCATATTTGTGTTCTCCTCAGCAGCTTTGTAGCTGTGGTTAGTTAATCGAATTGACTTGTTCTAATGTAACTCTTCTTCATTATTGAAGAAAGGGTCGTGCCATCATGTCAAGAAGAATTTAATCATCTCACTGAGATTCTTTCTTTCTTTACTCTTTCTCTCCACTGAATAGAAAACGTCCTGACTACATTAAAAATCAAAACAAGGTCATCTTGTTCAATTGTGAAATGTGTTTGACGCATTTCCAATGCTTTGGTTTTTATAAAGAAAATATACCTTTCTTGTACTGGAGGTCCTTTTTTTAAATACATGTTAGCTCCTTCAGCTAACAGGTTTAGAAGAGCAATACTAAAAGCAGAGTAGTTTATGTATATACTGTACATACAAATGTTATTTTGTAACATTTAGCCGTTTCTTGAAAAGAAAGCTGAAGCTGGGTGAAAATCATTTTTCTGTCATAAAAAGATTCAGGGTTGGAAAATCTTTTTTTCCCCTCATTCACGGGCGCTATGAGTGATAACAATGACTATCTCGTATCACACACAGCACTCATGTTCGATTTTGTGGAAATTCTTCGGCTCATTGCAGCATAAAGTCTTTTTAATGCTGCCAGAGTTTCAACCTTGAGGGTTATAACTGTCATATTCCTTCTGTGGAGTGTCACATCCATCTAGATATCTATCAAACAAAAAAAAAGACCTTCCCAAAAACATGTCAAGAAGGCTTTTCACTATCTTGGCTAGAACTAAAAGAATTTCACCATGACATGCAGCCATCTGAATCTGCTGAATCTATTGTGATAGCAAACAGCTACTGGAAAGGATTGAAACAATAGCTCGTCTTGACCTTTATCCAGCTATGCTCATCTGTCAGCATTTTCAGGTTTTTACCTCCTATCCCTTTCACTGTGAAAATAACATTTAAACTTTGAAGTTACAATACATGTATTTCCTGAAAAAAACTAAATATTCAGTAATTAGAATAAGTGAGCTGCTGCTGCATTGAAATAAAAAAAAACATAATACAACAACTTCTCAGAGGTTGTTGCACCACACTGTGATTGTGAAATGTTTCAACAGGATGATGTCTCCAGCAAATGAATGATGCAACAGACGCTAATATGCATTTAAATGCAACTCAGGATACAACGATGTTTCATTGTTTGAGTTTGGGTCAAATGTCAATCTCACTAAAAGCAAAACTGTTTGTGTCGTTTCTGTTTACCGTTCACTAACAAATGCCAGTGATAAGCCTGCCATGTGGTAGGAAATTGATGAATAATGCAGTAATATTTTGTTAGCAAGAGTAGTGTGGAATACAGAGAAAAAGAAGTAGCTGTTGGTTCAATAAAGGATACAGCTTCAAAGAGACTAAAAGCAAAAATAACAGTAGGCGCAGGGTGTTGATAATAAATTTAGACCGTAATAGGCATTTCATGTTAATGTATCTTTACAATAAACATACAGGTGGTTAGATATGCTACTTATGAGCCTATGTCTCTATTTCCACTGCTCAGTTTACTTTTAACAAATAATGTTAGATTTACTCAGTTCATTTGATTTTCAAATATTAAATAAATACTAATAGTAAGTAAAGGATTTAAAAATTAAATTTAAACAAGTACTGCACTTACTGTTATTATTAATATGTAGAAAGTATTATTATTAAGCAAAATGTTAGACATTTGTACTTCACTTGAGTCCAAAACATTTCTTAACATTTATCTGGGAGCTAAAGTAACTGGTTTGTTTGAGGATTAATAGTTTATATTTAAAGCATATGATCAGGTATTTTTTGGTTAGCCTACGCAGCAGTATGTAAGTAGGCTAGTTATACTGTTAAAATGCTGCTTACGCATTAAACCATCAGTAATAATAATAAGCAGTAATGTAAAATAAATGTTTTTACATTATTAACATTTAGAGCATTGTAGGACTTGTAAAGTCTTTCCACAGTGAGATGTAGCTACTTTTCATGATTGTGAATACTTTCTACCATAGTAATCCTAAAAACAAGTCTTAGAAGGCCAGATGGAAGACAAACAGGTGGGCTTTTCTGTGCCATTAATTTATTTTCTTGTTTTGCACACCCACCTATTAGGAGATTATGTTTTGTTGTACTAATGTATGTTTCAGGTAAAATGATTAATTTGGCTTTCAATAGGATTAACTGAAGTGTATTTGAACAAATTCTCCCTGTGTACTACTTTCCTTGAAAAGGCCATTCATTGGTTGGATGGGTTTTAGGGGCACTCTTTTGTGTGAGCATGATTTTTTTTAAAATTTTTTTAACAAGACTAAAAGAGTCTGGCAATGTTAATATTTCTCATTACACAAGACTGTCCACCCAGAGAGAGCACACACAATGAACTATTCTTTTCTCATTCTCTCTGTCCGTCTGTCTGTCCCTCACATTCCCCCCCATTTTATCCCTGTTTCTTTGTCACTCTTTACAGTCAGTTTTCAAGGCTTCTATTCTGCTGGCCAAAATTGGCAAAGAACATTGTTCTAATCAAGCTTGTTGGACACAGATCAGAACAGCTCATTGAAAAATCTTTCAGTGGCTTGTTGAAATCTGAATGAAAAACACAGCTGAAATGTTTTTTTTTATCTAATTATAGACTTGATAATAAACCTTATTGTGTCTGGGTAATTTTATTAATCACAGTTCAAGAATTTATTATGTTATTAGTTTTCCTTTGAGACAGTTCAACCAGTTCTCTGTTATGCATGCAAAAATGACCTGCGACTAAAAGCCAAAAACCAACAACCTTAAAGGGGCCCTCTGGTGTTTTCTTGTAAACAAACAAAAGTTATGTTTACATCCAAAATGCATTGTATATCCTGGAGTGCTAACAAGCGTGTTGAGTGTATTTCCATCTTTATAAAACATTTACAAAGGCGTATTTTAAGCCATGTTTACTAGCAAACCTGTCTTCTTCTTCCTTGCCTTTATTGGCTAGTACTCCATACTGGTATCTTGGTGCTGTGTGTTGTTCATTGGAAAATAGTGAAACCATTGGCAAGACTGTGCATGTGGAAAAGTTAAACATAATAGGGACCCACTCATAAAAAAAATATATCTATAGTGCTGCTAGAGGGCAAAACCTCTACTGGGAACCTTTTAAAAAGGGATAGTTCAGGTTCTGAACCCACAGAGTTTTACCTACAGTAGACGGAGGTCAGCATGCCCCCAGTTTGGAGAGGCAGACAGGAGGACCAGCATGAAAGCTCAGCTATGTACTGCTTAGCTTTTGTGCAGTACGCTGGGGGTGGGGGCAGTAACAAAATGTAGTTTAGCCACCTAAAAAAAAAATCAATATCAATTTAAGTGTATGCTATATTTAGAATATTTTCACTGCTTTACCTTGTCATCATACAGCCCTTTCTGACAGGAAACTAAAGCCGTTATATCCATCTGTGCTCTCTCCAAATCAGATATAAATGCTTCAGTTTCTGTCTGTCTGACAGCAAAGTGAATACACTGACTATGGGTTAGTACCTCACACAACCCCACTATCCCTTCATTGACAACTATATTGTCATTGCCTTTCAAAAAGACCCAGATAATAATATATATACTAATACTGTAAAAGTACTTATGATGGTTAGAGAAGATCATGGTCATGTTTAGAAGAAAGCTACCATGTGGTTGGTTCAGGATTAGAAGAACAGCTTCTTGTGTTGAAATCAGATGCTTTTTAAGAGCTTTTTTAGGACTATAAGAATGTCTTGCTGCTTTGCTTCTCAGAATCATTATTACCATGAATGCCTGGGGAATTTTTAAAGGGACATTGTGTAGGAATTTCTCCCATCTAGCGGTGAAATTGTATTTTGCATTCAAACGAGTAGTGCTCTCTAGTGCCTCGCGTTTTCAAATGCGTATTGCAACTACGGTAGCTGTTATGTACCAAGAAGCCTACCGTTCGAGGAGAAAGCAGGCAACTTCAGCGTCCCTTTGAAAGTCTTTCTCCTTCATTAGCTCTTTCCACCTGGGAAAAGCTACCCCGATGTTTACCCTCGTTTTTTAAATTTGCCGGTCATGTTGCCTTTTTAATTCCCTTTTTTCGCTTTTTTGGCGACAAGGATTCCTTCTCCTGTGGCTCGGCATAAGTATGATCCTCCATTATTAACTAAAGTGCAGTGCAGACTTTCAAATGTGCCGGGGCAGTGACAAGCGCCTCTCACTGATCTCCTTCTCCGTTATAGCTGGTTTCAGTCACGTGACGCTGGCTCTGAACGAAAAGGCGTTGTGGATTAGCTCGACAGGTAGGCTAGTGCTTTATGTCCCTCTCGGTGATTATAGTTTTTCAAAATGGTGGAACAACATGGAAGCCTCCATGGACTTGCCCCTCCAATATATATACAGATAAGAAATTCTTCGCTTACGAGGATAAGTCAGATTATTGGCAGAGGTAATTTTACACCAATGAGGACACATTTATGAATGAAGTAATTGATTTTAGCTAATAAAATACTTAAAAAGCTACACAATGTCCCTTTAAGTGTTTTAGGTATTTAAATCAAATGATCAGTTTTGTCATTTTTTATAGCTAGATAATGTCTGCCTGGTCAGTGTACCACCTAGCACTGCTATATTGACACTGCTATGGTGACTGGCTCTCTGGAGGTACTGTATATTGAAATTTGTTGAAAATTGTTAAGCCTAAATTATATTTCTTTGTGATAGCACATTTACAATTTTTAAATGGTGTACTTCTCCCTTTCCTGGAGCATCATTCTCGGTGCTATTACAGTCATTTACCCCACTTGGTCCAAATCTCCTGTCTTTTAGAGTTGGATGTGAGACCCAACTATCCTCTGGCTTGAAAAGGACAATAATTCAAAGCTGATCTTTCACAACTGAAATCCAGAGAGATTCCTCATTAGAACTATCCTTATTATCACTCCAGGCTTTATCTCTAACCTTAAATGCAGGCAGCGTACTGTTATCATTACTTTCCATGATATAAAACTTTTTTTTGTGCTGCTTTGTCAGTCTTTCTGTGAAAAAACATTTGGCCTTGATCTCTTGTAGGTGAAATGAAAAGTTTTGAGCAATGCCAAAAAATAATTTATTCAGCACAGGACATTTTTTGGGTTGCCGCTAGAAGATGGTCATCATCTTTTATAAACAAGATCACTGTTATTTTCTCTTTTCCCTGTGAACCACAAGTTTTGATTTCTGTCGTTTTCTGTAGCTCTAAAGTATGACTATTGATGCTTTGTATAGAGGTTATGATTGTATTTTCACCAGCCCACAATGCGCCTGTGCTGATAAACCTTGCTGCAACAACACTTGTTTTAAATATGCATCCAGTAAGATCTTTGGAGAAAGTATTTCATATAGCACCAAAAAAAGTTGGAAGTTTCAGAAAATTTCCACTTTCTTAACATTGAATTTAACCTGTCTGCTACAAATGCCAAATGCACTCCGCTGTGGAATACACCAGATTTGTCTTTCCTGTTCAACAATACACTGAATCTCTGTTTGTTTCCTTATGGTCTAAGTGAAAATGCTGCACTAACCAGAGATAAGTTGTCGTGTCAAAAGAGAGAGCTGTGTTTTGCGATAAGGCAGAGAAGCATTACAGATTACAAGCTTTACCATTTTTTCCCTCTTTTCTGCCTCATTTCCATCCATCCCAAGTTTGCAACGGTTTTGAATATGGACTCTTTTGAGTTGTTGGTTATTCGAATTGGAGCGAGGGATGCACACAAAAATTAAACAAAAACAAATGCTGTCATTGTAAGTTGACAACAAAAGCATTGCATAGTGGGAGAGAGAAATATTCCATCTCGAAACAATGAGACAAGGTGGTTAATTACCCAGTTCATTTCTAATTAGCAACATGAGCAGTGCAGGGAATGTAGCGGAATAGGCAGAGTTGCTGTTGTTAGCTGGATGGATTCAGTGTTGTGCCGTGTGCTGCTGCTGAGATAGGCCCTGTGCCTGGAAACAGTGGTGGTTTTGCATCCAGCAGCACCATCCGTGGTCATTCAGAGAGAAGTAATGCCAGAAAAATGCTGAATAAATTGGTGTTTGGCACAGTGAAGTGCTATTCTTGGGGGGGGGTGAACGGGAGGCGAAAGTAGACTGAAAACGGCAGCATGGTTATTACCTGCTTGATACATCAGGGTTACCTGAAATCTAAAGCTATCACCTACAGCAGACCTTCCCTGCTATTACTGTCACACTGGTGTGTAACGCACCACATGACTGAGTATTACATATTGTTAGTGCAACATTTAATGTCAAGTACATTCCATAAATATCACATTTCCAATGTTATCCAGGCATGTCATGCTGGATTACCCCACAAATATGTTTCCCAAAGTGGACCAAGTATTCCCTTCCTTCAGAGCCTGGCTTTACTTTCGTCAGTCCAAACTACTCCAGTTGGATGCCACAGGCATGTGTGAGATGGGACCATGGAAGCGGGAAGCCATGAAACAAATTGGATAAATGTTATTTCTGGAGGAACGTTTAAAGGGGATGCATGAATCTTATTGGGGCAGCCATGCTTGAAATTGGGTGAAATCACACATTAACAGAACATGGGAGATTCTACATTCACATTTTGTTACCTCTGGAGCTCCTGCCATTGTCTCCCAAGCAGTTCTTTGCATTAAGACCTGTTTTTAGTGATTTAGATCATACACAATACACACAGGTTGTATACACATGCATACACATTTGCAGTAAATGAACATACACAGGTATATGCAGTTCCCTCCTCCCCCTCCATCTTTCATCCTCCGCTCTACTTCACTCCAGACTAATTCAAGGTCACTGCTTTTGCCCAAACTGACTGTAATTTTCAGTATAACCATACAAAGATGCAATCAGGGACTATTTGAAACCTACTGGGGTGAAGAGGCCATGGCTGTGTGGAGACAATGAAATGAAATCCAGGAGGCGTGTGGGAAAGAGTGTGTAAGTGTACCCTATGTGTTTTCAGGGTTGCATAACACTCCAGCAAAATCACCTTTACGGGGATATTGTGTTTGACTTTTTCTTAAGGGACACATTAGGTGCATTTGCTTTGCTCTGGCTGATGCGACCACTCCAGTGGAGCACATGAAAAGAGATCATGCATTCAGATGTGTCTCATAATCTTGAAAGTAAAGTAAATCTCCAGTTTTGGAAATGAGAATTTAGGCAACAGTTTATTTCACATCTGAATAAAAGGTCAGATAGGAGCGTTTACTTTAGTAAATGAAAAACAAATGAATTCACTAACTTGTCATGTATTTATATTTGCATAATACTTAGGCAATTAAAAGCAATGGTGAAAATGTTATGTTTCACAGTTTGTTTTTATCATCTTCTCCGTGTGTAGAGATTGGCTTCTCTTCTTTTCTCCAGTTCCCATTAAGTGTATCTGGAATTACAGTCAGACAGCCCTGGGTGAGATGTGATTTTCTGTTCTGTATCTTTTCTAACTCGTGTGTTTGTTCTCCCTCCCCATCCTCTCTGTTTAAAGCTATGCTTCATATCTCTAGGGCCATATTTTTATCTCGATATGTTTCACTCCTCACTCCCCAAGATCTCAATACATACCCCTTCTCTTCTCTCCCGGGATCACCTTTGAAATCTGCCAAGACGGTGTTACTCATACAGGCGCAATTTGAGGTTTTAAATTCCACCATTAAAGTTATTTTAAAATTTAAACGTGTAGTGAAATTGGAGACATAGCCTTTGTGATGGGTAACTCTGATATCACATGGTATATTGCATATTGCACTGATTCCAAACCTGGCTGACTGCACAGGACACACCTCCCACTAACCTCAATCAGTTGTAACACTTGAACACCACACGCTGTGACTGTGAAACCAAGCAAGCAAGCAAGCCACAAAATCAAAATACTTAGTCCTGCCACTACAAGTGATCATAGTACATATGCAAACCACTGTTATACAATTAATAGTGTTAGATCACATTCAGTTTAAAATATAGTCAAAAGATGATGATGGACGGTGTCCATAAAGGATATTTGAGATCATCTGACAGGGTTGCGGGGCTACATTAGAGATCAGGTTGACATGGCATTATATCCATTGTTTGTGCAGTACTGGGTAATATTTGATTTATATTTGTATTGTGTAACCTATAGTGTACACTGTTAAGGATATAGTTGTATCAATTCTGACACCTGAAAATGTGTGCCTGAAAATGTGTTTTTTTAACAATTTTAGTCAGAGAAGAAAATCACCCTATGTAAAAAAAAAAAAAAAAAAAAAAACCCAAACCCCCTAAAAAACCCTCCGAGACTGAAAATACACCGTGGACAAAGTTGACTCTTAACTTGCAAAAACAAGGAATTGAAAACACTTAAGAGAAAACAAAGCGCTCCAAGAGACAAAATTAAAATGCTGCCAACACCTTCTTTTTTTAACAGTTTTTTTAAAAGAGTAATTTGCAGCTCAGTCCTGTCGGACCAATTTAGATAATTGCTTCGTGTCTTGTTTTAATCTCACTCTCTGCTCATACACATACCTGAAACAACCTGTTAATACTGGCGACTGTGGACACTAATTCCCTTGTTCTTTTGTGCCATTTGGCTGTTAGTTACAACCGGTGTTAGTCACAGTGACAGCATCTGTCCTCATTCTTTCTCTCACACCCTCTTCTTCTCATTGAATCTTTAACTCCTTGCCTCCCCGCCTCTCTCTCTCTCTCTCTCTCTCTCTCTCTCTCTCTCTCTCTCTCTCTCTCTCTCTCTCCACTTCTCTGGCGCCTTCTTTCACACTGAGTGTCACAGTTAGTTCTTTGCCCAGACAGGCAGGCGAGCTCATCCAACATCCATCCAAAAACTCGAGATGCCTCGTCCAGACAACTGAAGTTGTTTGGTTCCACTTTGGCTGAGACCAATCGCTTCATTTAATGCTTGTGTGTTCATATTTTATGGCTTTGTCCGACCAATGTGGCTCTTGTGCAGCACAATGGAGACCTGCGGGAGTTGTAAGGTTCACACGGTTCGCTCCTCTCCGCCTGAATGTTTTCTAGTTGCCATGCTTGATTCTCTCTTTCCCTTGTTCTCTGTCTTTCTCCCTCAGACACCCACACTGTCTTTCCTGCCAGGGACTCATCCAGAATTGTCCAGCGCCAGACATAATTCAAAAACAGACAAAAACTCCTTGTTCACTGTTCCATATCAGTCAATTACTGTCTGCATTTGTGTGCGTGTGAAAGTGAATGTGTTTTAGGGTATTGGCGATTCTCTGAATGTGTGTAAGTGTGCCAAAATGAGGGACAGTGCGGTGAATGTGTGTGTGTGTGTGGGTGGGTGTGCCCTGACTGTGTTAACTAACAAATCATCAGTGTCCTAATTTTTGTGTTGCTTAGAGGCTTGTTTCCAGTCTATAGACAGATCTGACAGTGATCAATAAGCTGCTGTCTCTGTGTGAGTCAGTGTGTGTGTGTGTGTGTGTGTCTTGCAGTGTTTGCATGTGTGCATGGGTCTATGTATGTGTATGTGTGTGTGTGTGTGTGTGTGTGTGTGTGTGTGTGTGTGTGTGTGTGTGTGTGTGTGTTTGTGGATCATTAAGCTCCTCTGGGGATGGCAGTGTTCTGTTTTCATTTGGCAGACATCAGGGAGCGGGGCAGTCATGTCATTGAAACAACTGAGTCTTCACACTGATAGATAATCAAAATGTACTGCAGAGCTGGATAGATTGCATGACATTACATGGCAGCCTTCTGAAGTGGGTTGACAGTTTTCTTCAAGGCATGATGCATCATTAATTAGCACACCTCTTTTATTAAGAGCTTTATTCACGCCTCCATAATGTCTCCTTTTGTCTGCTTGGATGTTTACTTCTTAATTTGTCGCGTTTTCAAGCCTAAACCAATGGGGAACATTTAGGCTGAGCCAAGACTCCAAGGTTGTTTAGAGCCAAGCTGTCCCTCCGTCAGGTTCTGTCAGATTTAGTTAAATAATTTAGTGCTGCAGTTAGCAATACTTATCTTTATTGAGTAATTTGCTGATTAAATTCCTGATTGTTTAAATTGTTTTATCTATGAAATGTCAGAAAATTGGAAAAAATGTCGATCACAGTTTCCCGAATCCCAAAGTAAATATTTTGAAGTTGGAAGCTAATGACACAGTGACTTACAGATAGCCATGGTGGCAGCTGAAGAAGGGTTATGCAGAGTGAGCAACAAAGAGCAAACTAAGACCCAAAAATTCACAGTATCAATATGAAACATAGACAAGCAGCAACTTCTCACATTTGAGAAGCTGGAGATAGAACATGTTTTTGCATGATGAATGATAAATGACTTATATACTTACTATAAATTATTTATTGTAAATCAAAATTGTTGGCAATTAATTTTATGTTGCTTGACCAATTGATTAATCGACACATTATTGATTAATTCTACACTAAACATGAATTTGGCTCAAATGTAACTGCCCTCTTTCCTTAATGAGAATAAATTTGATTATTCCACACTACAAAATCCTTTAGGGTTTTCTAATTACTCAGCAACCAGATATGGATATTTTTGTCATTTTTTATAATATTCAATTAAAAACAAAGCCCTGCACTGTACTGGGGATTATTTACAGAGTGCAATTTCTCACTGCTGTCACAAGTATGAAAGTAATTTGTGGTGACATTGAGAAAAATAATTTCCAGGAGTGACATTTCAAACAGCTTTGTGTTTGTGTGTGCTGTATGTTGTTTGTGTTTCTCATTCATTTCTTTTTTCATATTTTAAGCTGGCCTTGTGTATGTGAAGGAACGCATTTGATCAGGGAAATAGAATAGATTTGCTATCTCCTTGTAACAAAACTGTCCTCTTCTTGTTCTTTAAAAAGTAAAACTGTGAGGAAGTGGAGAGAAAATCAGATTCAGAAATAACCTAATCAGTGGGTTTTGGCCTGGCAGCCCTTCCCCAGGCAGAGACACAGGGGCAGGTGGCTGTCTGACAGCCATTGGCATTCTCTCCAACAAAGTGTGCGACTCAGATCAACTCTGCAGTCTACCTCTGGGGGTGGGATTAAACCGGGTTAGCTAAGGCCAGAACACCAGTTCCTTGTTGAGAAAAAGTGACAGTATTATTGACACAAACCCCTAACCATCTCCAGATTTATAGCGTGCACTTTGCATATTGCATGAGATGGAGCTGGCTCTCCTGTCCAGATTGTCATTGGTGGATTGGAATTGATTTACTCTGCTGCTGTCGTGGCAAACTATCCCGACAGTTTCATCCATCTGCATTTTTCTATAAAATAAAAGTTGAGTTTACCTTTTCTTCCAAACTCTGAAACTGTTGTGACTCTTCATCAGTTTGTACCAGACACAGCTACTTAGAAAACTTAATGAGCTCCAAAAATATGTATCTTGTAATTATAATATTAATTGAACATTTTCTATGAAAAACTAACAACACAATCATATAGAAAAAGTAGCAGTGCATCCAAATTCTTGTCTCATACTTTATTTTAATTAAAGTTTTATAGTCGAGGAGCCATGTATTGTCCAAAATGCCAAAGCCCATTATGTGGTTGCATTCATTTCATAATTATGCCCATCTCCACTAATCCACTAACTCATTTCAATAAGTCGAGTTCCAGCTGAATAGACCGCTGAATGATTCTCTTAATTCATTACTCATGGCTTAGTTGACTTTTACTGAATTCATAGTATATGAGTATAGATTAATGCTATTATGAAATTGCTAATTTTAATTTATTGTGATACAAAAAGTAGTTTTAACACTAAGGTTGAGTTTTGTGCAGAAATATGTATAGTACATGCTTAAGAATTATTATTTCCCTGTTGTTTTGTACATTAGTGTATATTTATATTTCAATTTTAAGGTCCTGTGTATAGAATTTAGTGGCATCTAGTGACGTAATTGCAGATTGCAACTTGCTTACATCACCCTCCTCTTCCAAGCGAGAAGGAGAAACGTCCGAGGCCGTGAAACTAGCAAAACCGCAAATTGTCGAGGATAAACACAAAAAAGTTAGAAAAATAACTTATTTTCATTGTTCAACATGGCCGACTCCATGGAAGGCATGCCGCATTGTCTGTAGGTAAAAAAAGGCTCTTTCTAAGGTAACAAAAAAACAGATTCTTTTTTTGAGGTGATTATACATAATAACATATCATAATAGAAACATAAGTATGAATATTATATTCCCTTTCTGCCAATAGATCCTATAAATGTTGAAGATGTTAAACACACTGGAAATTTCACATCTTTTATGGTAAACACTTTAAGCTGTGGGTCAATAAGTCCGTAATAACTTACAATATGCCAAGTTAATGTGCTCATACGTACTTATACTACGTACTTTACGTGTGTGTGTGTGTGTGTGTGTGTGTGTGTGTGTGTGTGTGTGTGTGTGTGTTGTTTTGCATGTGCGTGGTCCGACGAGAGACAGAGCAAGAGAAATCAATAGAATGAGAAAATGTACAACCAGGGAAAATTGTTCAGGGATGAATAGGTACACAGTGAGACAGAACTCCAAATGTCAGGACCTGTGCAAAGAGGACAGAGAGGCAGGGAGAGAACGACTTGCTGACCCTGGCCGGTCCCCCATTGATAGTGTTGCCATGGGAACAGGTGTCAGCGCCCAGATGAAGGGTGCTGGAGGTTGGAAATTGTGTATGTGTTGGGGTGTGTGTGTGTGAGAGAGAGAGAGAGAGAGAGAGAGAGAGAGAGAGAGAGAGAGAGAGAGAGAGAGAGAGAGACTTGTGCTAGTGTGCACATACAAGTCACTGCCTGGGGATTTGTTCCTTTCTGCCGTTGTACCCTTAAGCAAGGCATAACTGCAGACTTAAAGGTGAGATACTCTGAGGTGTTTAGGATTTTTTGTTTTTGGCCTATAATATTCGCACACATTTGACCACTTGGATTGTTTGTGTAGTTTGTGTTTATTTCCGTCTGAAAGCCAATGTAATGACTGTACAGATGTGAGCTGACAGCTAGCGCCACCCGTGTGTGTGTGTGTGTGTGTGTGTGGAGCCTTTTTGCTTTTTCCCCCTCTCATCTCTGTCTGTTTAGGAAGTGGATTCACAAAGCCTCAGGATAAGGGCAAATCTTTCACTCAAGCTGACACATTTTCAACTTGTGTGGATGCATCTCTGCCCTGGGCGAGTTTGTGTCTGTTTTCCCCTACCTGTGTCTTTCTATTGACTGCAATCATACCACATGTTTGGTTTCAGGTTTTTTTTTTTCCTGAACACAGCATCAGAGCACCAACTAATGTCATGGTAGCTCTTTCATAGTTGGAAGTTTAATTTCCAGAGGGGCCACTTAGCAAAAATATTTCACTCCAGATAGGTCATTTATTGACAAAGATATATGCATATTTAAAGAAATGTATCTGTTTATTCTTGTATTTGTGGACCTCAGAGAAATATATCATAAGAAGTTGTCTGATCCACAGTATTAGTGATTGTATGATGGGCAGGGGAAGGGTAATAAAAAAGAAAGCAGGTTTGCCTGTGTCTTTGTGGCTGACACCTTATGTAATATTCATGTGCTGACTATGTTCACCAGCTGTGTTATTAAAAAGCAAATTTTATTGTTTCTGAAAACAACATTTTTAATTTAATAGCGTTTTGGATTAAAAAATTAGCTGTTCAGAAAAGGAATCGGATGTCAGAGGTTTCTACCAGTAATGAATAAAATAGTAATGAACAAAACCAACTTTTCAAACCCAGTATGTAAATAAGGTTTAATATGCAAAACACTGGTAAAACATAGTTATTAATCATAAAACAGCAAGACACTGTGCTGCTCCATTGCACCATATTTACCTTAAAAACATTTCTTCAACATTTGTCCACACTAACTGACAGCAATTGTATCAAGAAAAGGACTAGGCGGCTGATCCCCAGAAGCATCCATGAACTTCCTGAACACCACTCTCTGAACTCGACTCCAGGCGGGGAAGAGGATTAAAAAAAAAACACATGAATTTAAATGAGGCTCTGTTGCAGCCGTGGTGGCCAAATCATGTAACAAATCAGACACTGCCAAGTCATCTCAGCAAATCCAACTGGCCCTTTCCTAAAGCTGAGCTCTGTGACACCAACAGTGTGCCCAGATCTCTCTCTCTCCCTCTGTCTCTCTCTCTCTCTGTCTGTCTGTCTGTCTTCCTGTCTTTTCTCAGACTGGGACTGTAGCTGGGAAAAGGACTCCACCACCTACGGGTGCTGTTACTGCAGGGTCGAAGGAGAGACAATTTAGGCTGCCCAGTGGTTATAAACCAGAGCACAAGAGGAGGGTTAAGTGGAGAGGTTGAAGCCTAGTGAGAGACAGGAGAGTTGAATACAGTTCAGTGGCCAAGACTGCAGTTAGGAATCAGCTTGATGCTGATGCACAAAGTCAAGTCAAGCTACAGGATAAAAACCTTAGAGACAAACTGCACTTCGAGTTTTTGATAAAACCTCAGGCGCGTACCTATTGGCAACATTTGTATGTTAGCTTTTGTTTTAGTGGGTAGATCTCAATAAAAGCAACACAGTGTGTGCAATGTTTATCACTATGGATACTCATCTATATACACAGTTGCGAAGAATACAGGATTTAAGCATAATGTGCTCAAAATGCTTGGGGATCTCTATAATTCCTTCCTGTGTGTGTAGTTTTGTTATTTAATTGGAGCATGACTTATTGCCTTTTGTTTTCTTTGAGATTAAATACTAACCATACGTAAATGTGTGAACGACTTAATTTGTACTGCATGAATTAAGTCCATTAGCTACTACTGAGGTTTTAATACCTCAATATAAATTAAAAGACATTTAAACTTAACCATACATAATTTAAACCCAAACCATATATCAAATATATCAAAATGTAATGTTTCAACAAAAGCATTTTGGCTAATGATTTATTTTTAGTAATTCCCTAAGAAATTTCTTTGAGAACTATGTCATTTAATACTTAATTGATATTAATTTTGAAATGTAACTCTATATATATGTTGAACTGACTTTATTTTCACTGTTATTGAACGCACCACAAGGGGTTTTTAATTGGTTATGAAACATTGATTGGATTCCTATTGAAATCAATCAAAACACTACCACTTTTGACCACAGGGGCCGCCAGACTCAACACTAATTGAACGTTCCTTCTTGGGGCTTTAATACCAAAGCTCTTTCAAGGAAATTGAACATCAAAATATTGCAATATTGGATGGTTTTGACAGATACTGCGATTGCAATATGATTCACTATTATTGTGGGAATTATAATTTTTTTCATCACAAATTTTATTTTTACCCTTAAAAAAGTTAAAATCATAATTTTTGTGGGTCTTTCTTAAATCTAGAGAATGAGATTTGTAAGCCAGGACCTCTCTTCAGCTCTACAGTACTTCATCATAATGCTGTTTCTCACATTTTACCTTTAATAAAACATTGCGGCTCTTTCCATTTGCATATTGATTCTGTGATTTGCACATTGCACTCTGCCATATGTTTCGATTAATTGCGCAGCCCTAGGTGAAAAGGATCTCAGGTCTGTAGTAACTTGAGGCAAAAAGGCTGAGTCTGTATCTTGGCATCTAATGCATTAAGGTTTATAATGGTTACGGCGCGTTAAAGAGCTTTTCTCAGAGAGTCACAGGACCCAAGAAACCAAGAGTTATTACCATTAGGGTAAAAAGACACTAGATATTTAGAGAAAAGCTTCATTAAATATGGTATGTAATATAAGTGTTTTGTATCCCCGCCTGGCTCATGACAGTATTCAGCCTTTACTACACATGTATTTATGACAGCCATTTTATTCCAACAATGTTAAAAAAAACATCGTAAAGTATGGCTGGACACAGTCATAGAAATGAGCTATGCTTGCTATCTGGATGGTGACTGTCTCTTTATGACTTTTTGGGAGATGGTGTCAGCCCCCAGTGAAAAATGGTGGCTCTCAAAACCCTATCCTCCTGTTCAACAGGTAAATCATTCCACCTGAGCAGCTCCATTTTGTCAGTCTGCCTGAGGGGGGTGTTCAATGTGAGGAAGTGAGCCAAAAAAAGAAAAAAAAAAGTATGTGTGCCTGTGTAAGTTTAAGTATGTGTGTGTCTGTAAGTGTGCAGCCATGAGTGTTTGTGCGAAGACGATTGTGCAAGTTTCATTACCTTTTTAGCATAGGGAAAGGAGAGCAAATCTTGGAGCCCGGAGCCTTGTGGCACTGAGTTTAGTTGGGGTTTGTTGCAGGTGATGTAGTGTGTATGTTTGGCTTTGGAAAGGCCCTTTGGAAAGGCAGAGTAAATCACTCTTATGTGCAAGCAACATTTAACAAGAAGCTCTATTTTAATGGCTGTAAAGCCTAATAAACTGGTGGTGCCACCTGGCTATTTTTGTCAGCTGCTGTACTCCTGATATGAGAAATGAGCTGGATATTCTCGAACCATCCAAGGTTTATGAGCTCTGCATCTTCAAATGAGTCCACAATTCCCAAAAATGCCGAGATAACTTATGCTGTGGACGGACATTTACATTTAAATCATAATCGGAGCAGTCGTGATTATTTAGTCCTCCTCCTGTTTTATAGGCTCTATTCTACGAATTTATGAATATTAGAAAGAGAAATTGGTAATAATTTTTGCTGAAAAGTTGGATATCTCTGTGTTGGAGTATACATCACAGCACCGCATTGTGCCAATGCAGATGAGACAGTGCAAGGGGGCAGAAAATGAGCTCATTCATTGGGCTAGAGTCCTCATTTTGCAAAGCTACAATTCATTTCTTTCGGTGCCCGCCAGCCCCTTCTGTGCTGCCAAGCAGCTGAATGTTTTGCGGAGTCATGGGCAGCATGGCAGTGCTACGTCGAAGGGAGAAGCCAAATTGATCAGTCTTTTCAACTGTAGCCAAAAGCTGCCACCATAATAAAGTTAGGCCTTGATCATGTTGTTGTGATCCACAAAGTACACAACAGAGGGATAGAGGCAAGTACACAGACGGGCAAACAAACCCTGCTAACACACCCTTCTCTTTCTCTCGCCATCTCTTCATTTTGCTGTCTCCACCTTTTTTCTCTGTTTATCTCTCGACCGCTACCTCTTTGCTCTCTACTGTATCTCTCTCTTTTTTTCCCTCTCTGGGCTATCTTGGAAGCAGTAACAGGTGCAGGTTTTCAGCCTCTAGTCCTGGCTGACCACTCAGAGCCTGTGTCTCTAGTTCAAACACACACAGACACACAGACACCGTCTCAGGAGCACATTCATCCCCTGACAGGTCGAACAGTCTGGCCCATGTGTTAGGTCCAGATGGGGCTGCGCCATTACTCTGGTTGGCTGGAGTGGACATCACACTGGCACACACCACACACACACACACACACACACACACACACCACACCACACCACACACACACACACACACCACACACACGCACACACATAGACTCACAAACAAAGTAATAGGCACATGTGGATGCGTGAACTATCTCTCAGGATGTACTGTGCTTATTCAAGGAAAGCGGTAGTTTAATTAATGTGAATACCTGCAGAAGCACATTCAGGTGGTTTGAGGTTTAAAACTCACGAGGGGCCACAAATGCTATATAAAAGTATGCACTCATTAAATTGTAATAATATAATTCCGATTTTTTTCTTTGGTGGGCAAAGCTGTAGAAATAACTAAAACAACCTCAGCCGCACAGTTCTGGCTAATTTCCGACTGAGACTGTGAACCATATACTGCTTCAGTCTTTGAGACGTAGGACTTCAACTCACTGAGCCAGTGAATTGTAAATTGCCTGAGAGCAGCGGTTTCTTGACAGTTTGTCAATATATGAAGTTTTTATTGTAAACAGTTCACCATATTAGAAAACTTTTGACCCTCAGGACAAGCCCATTCTGTTATTATTGTGGTTTGTTTCATACAAAAGGATTTTCTGTCTGGAAAATAAACGTCTGCTTTTTTTACTGTCAAATTATAAAGTCATTTGAAAAAGGTGCTCTACTTTACAAATAAATATTCATATTTGGTCATATTATTAGGATTTAAGGATTAGTGGCTTTGGTTAAGACTACATAAACAAAGAAAAATAAATAACAGTAGTACCTTTTTTCTTGATATATTCAATTATATGTAGTCTCTTATTTTTCATATACATGTGGGCGGAGATCTGATCAATTATATTATGTATAGAGATAGAGATAGAGTTAAGGGAGTGGAAATCCATGATATATTATGTATTAAAAATGTGTGTTTGGGAACCTGCTGAATTATGGCAGAGAGGAATGTACTGTTAAAGGATTCGAAGATTGGAGGAGGGAATAGAGGAAAGGCGTGATAATTTGCTCTGTGAGGAAATGCTAGCGTGTGTCACACAGATGGGAGAGTTTTCTTTATCAAATGCACTTTGTAAAGTTAATCAGCCGGTGACATTTTGCTTAACTGCCTAGCGCAATAACTCACTTTCACGACCGTTATGTTGTTTATCAAATCTCTGTGTTGAAATAGCCTACACACTGTAGCACTCAGAGAGCCACATATTTATCAATGGCCAGTGTTGCACAACTGATTATAAATTCCTGTAATGCATCAGATTGTGCATAAATGTATTTTCTCATGGCTGAATTATGGCTCTGCTATAAAGCTGTAACATATTTCAGTTTTTTGTGGAGCTGAAATAAATCTCTTGTGTTTGCTAAATAAACCTGTATCTCTTCCTCTGTACCGTGCCCTCTTGAATAATGGGTGTCATCGGTTAAGAGTGCCTATAAAACTAGTAACCATAAAAAAGCAGAAGTAATAAGTGAGTTTGTATTTTCAATTCTTTTCACCTTTATTTTCCATTTGTTTGTTTTCTGAGGCTGATCGTGATTCTGGAGGTCAAAGTATAACATCCCATTAATTTTTATAATTGCAAAGGAAATCAAATTATTTTATATGCAAATGATCAACAGCTACGTTTTAATGTTTAACCTTGTTAGTTAATGAATTTTCTGATCGGAGATCCAAAATAAACACGCCTTAGGGTTTGTGTTGCATATAACACAAGTTTAATTTTCTGTTTATTTTATTCAGAATCCCAATTATTTATGCCTACAGTATGCAGAGCTAAATACAGTATACATCTATATGTTTCTGGGTCACATAAATAAGTCTAATTGGGAGTCTTGCATTATAAACTAGGTTCCCTCTGGAGCTTTCTCATAATATTTTGAGATAGTGGGCAGACTGAAAGCTTTGATTACAGAACAGAAGATGCTCCCTACATTTTTGCAGCAGGTGTCAAAGTACAAGTACAAACTGATGAAATTGGTAGCCTCGAAGAACTATTCATTTAAAGATACCAAGAATCAAATATTTGAATGATGTCATGCTGCTGTAATCTACAAAAAGTCAGTACAATGAATGTGTAAAGAACGTCATACGAGTCGTCCTAGGAAGTGGCGTTAACACAAATATTAGGGAAAATGCTTTGCTGTAGACGTCTCACAGGTCCATTAAGTTCCAAGTAACCAGGGCTTAAATTAGGCTGAATCCAAATTATATTCAGTCTAATCGAGTCGGGTCGGGCCCAGCTGTATTGCAGAGGGTCTTGGGTTTGTGTCAATATGTCCAACACCTGACTTAATGAACTGACTCTAAGCTCTGATCGTGGGGTGCCTCATAATCATCCCGGAAGAAAAATGTGGGATTTTATTATTGCGAGACAGAGATTGTGAACCATCCAGTGCAGCCAAAAATGACATGTATCGCTACTCTTCTCGACCCTGTCTGCTTATTAAGTGGCGGCGGCTCATGCTGCTGCCAGCGCCGGTGTTCCCTCTATTTGAGTCTGTTCTGGTGGACAGCATTTTGGATTGGGTCCAATTATCCTTGGTTATATTCTGAGTGGTTCTTACTGTTCTCAGGTCCATTACAGACCAAGTCTCTTTTTGAAAATGTATGTTTTCAAGTCAAGATTAGGTAGGTTTTCCACAGATCCAGTTCTGCTCAGGCCCCATGAAGACTGCGTACTTCTCTGTAGGTGTGAGTCAGCCCCATTAACTCAGTTCAATTCAGTCACTAACTGGCAGATGGATAATCAATAAGGGTCACTCAAAACTCTTTTGGCTACAGCTGCAACTAAGATTACTTTCATTCTTGAGTAATCGGATGATTGTTTTCTTGATAATTAACTGTAAGGTCTAAAAGTCAAGGAAGCAGTGAAATGTGGTCATCACAAGGTCCTAAAGGCCATGGAGATGCCATTGAATGTCTTCTTTGAGCAACAGTCCAAAACCCAAAGACTTCACTTTAATGTAAAACTAGGAATAACAGCAACTTTTTTCAACTAATCAATTAATTGACTTGATCACGGCCAGTCAATGACACTGTCTGCCCGAGAAAAATGCATCACGAGTTGTCTCATAAGTGCATCAACACAATGTATGTTTAAAATAAAACAGGCGAGGTGAGAGCTTAAACGTTCAGCAATATCCGACAGCCTGACACCACTGTCTTTACCACTAAGCTTGAGAAATACAGTTACTCATCTGTGGGAACAAACAAACAGAAGCTAAATTCCCTTGTCTCAGAACATCCTCGGTTTAAAGTGATAAACCCTTGATCCCAGTGATATTTCATCTCTTTATCAACATCATTTCGGAAGCACTTTGGACTGCGTTGGTGTTTACTCAGGATTTCCCTGTGTAGTCTGTTCTTAGGGGGCTTAAATCCCTCTCCTCCACTTCACCCTCCTCCTCCCTCCTGACTCCTATGCATTTTCCCCCCATCCCTGCCTCCCTCTGATTAATTACAAGGTCAGTATAAACAAAAGGGAGCAGTTGTTCACATGTTCTGCTATATCATTGGCCAAGGCTATATTCATACTCCGGCCTTTCATTTATCACCACTCGACCCTAGTCCGACTGGAGCCAATGCATGCCATGGCGAGGGCGATTCCAATTAATATAATGGACTTGCGAGTTGATGTTTTTCTTAGCACTCTCAATAACGCAGTCATTTATATGCTGATTTGCCATTTTTCAGTGTTGCAGGCAGCTGGACGTGACTCATAAATCCAAAGAGAGCCTCGGTACGCCATAACTCATCAAGGACATGTTTTGTCCCAAATCAAAACAACACCAAGGGTTTTGACATTGAAGATTCAGCCAATCTGGACTGTGGTGGCCTTGTAGATAATCACAGGGTGCAGCATCAGTCTGCAGAGATTGCTTGTCTCAGCAGTATCGTTAACCAAATCCCAAAATTATCATGAATCATCAGCAGTAGATAAAATGAGGACAGTGTGAATGATTGATACCTTGTGTTCATAAACTAGTCAAAGTAATCTTGCCAAGGCCCATATTACTGCCATTATTGATCCTGAATTAGACTTAATCTGGAAAATATAAGTGTGAGGTGATTGAAAGGCAAGAGTCTGTGGTGTTAAACGTCACTGAACATCGTTTTAAAGTGCATTTTAAGCTTTGGTTTTATACTGCACGGACTGAAGCACGTTTTCATCTTTGCAGTAAGCCTGTCCTTTGATGTCATTTGATGACTTTATTGCAACTACCTACAAGTCTCTCTGTGCTTTACGAGATGTTGATGCGCTGGAATATAGCCTAACATATTTCCGCATCCTTGTTTATGAGGTTGCTGACATCTTGGGAATACTCACTATAAACACCATGTTCTTTATCCTCCGTTTGACCTCCAGTTGGTACCGTTGCCGCAGAATATAGAAAGTATATCAAACCAAATACAAGGCGTTTCAGAAAGAAAAACATCTCTTATTGTAAACAAGGTCTTACACTGTGCTGTTACTCTATACACACAAAATATATCTAAAAATGTGTGTAACAAATACTAATTATTAATCCCTGGGAACATTCTCTTATAAACCAATCACCAATCACTTGTGGCCTAATACTTGAGGTGTCTCGAGAGCAACAGTTGATCCCACTCTAATAACAGCACAGCAAGCACACACATATTTGTACACCATTAAGGGATACACTCCCCTTGTGGTTAATAAAGCCTCCAGAGTTCTTTAAAATGTTAGTGTTCATCCCATCACACTGAAATGCAACTCAACAACATTAACAGAAGTATACTGGTATATACTCTTGAAGAATAACAAAAATACACTGTGGGTCTCTCCGAGGATTTATAAATGAGGTCTGTTCCTCCAGGACCATTGTTAATCTAGACCAAGGTCACTCCAGTGGCCTGAGAACTACTAGGTGTTTTAGGTGTGTAATTGTGTGCGTGCAGGTGTTTGCACATTTGTGCAAGCGTACAAGATGATGTACATGTGCTGATTGTGAAGCTGCAGGAAGAAAGTATATAGAAATATAGAAACCCATACACTCCCAGTTATAGACTGACAGAGGGACATGGGGCCAGTGCAAGGTCAGTGTCACTGAGCCATGAAAAAGAGCCAGTGTTGTAAATAATAAGAGCTCTGACCTTTCACGGGAGCAAGATGAGTCATTTATCAGCTCCTTCGACCCAGTGTTCTTTTTTATCTGGTGTCATAGCAGGTAGTCAATGGATGGACGTGAATGGCTGTATTTATTAATATAATGAGACTTTGTTCAATTGTTACACAGATTAAGAGAAAACAACCTCACCAGTTTTTCGTTGCATTGAGTCCATTTTTTCAACAGTAGCCATTCAGTGTTTTGTTTTTGTCTTTCTATATAGTTGTTTTAAGTGTGTTTTCAGTGATTTCAGAATCAGATTCAGTGGCATTCAGATAACATGTAACCAAATTTTACAGGAAATGATGCAATGTGAAGCAGATATTGACATGTTTCTGCACTTTCAGTCAGTGGATGAGTTTCAAATATTGCAAGGTGAGTTTGATTGTGCATGCTCATGGAAAGGTTTGACTTGAATACCCCTACTGAATGACTTTGTTTTTTGTTAAAACAACACAACACCATGAATCCTCCCAGCTCACAGTTTGACTGCATTGCCACAAACTTTTTGATTAATTAAAACAACATCTAGGGGCACCCTATTGCTCACCTGGTAGAGTTGGCACCCCATGTACCAAAGGCTGAGTCCTTGCTGCAGCAGCCATGGGTTTGAATCTGACCTGCTGATCTGCCCCTGCTGCGTGTCATCCCCTCTCTCTCCCTTCTTTCCTCTCAACCTTCAGCTGTCCTATATAATAAAGGCAAAAAGCCCCAAAAATGTATTAAAAAAACAAAAAAAAAAACATCTAGAAAAGTATAGAATCAGCTGTGTTCATGTCTTGTTAACACCCAGATTGCATTATCCTTTAAAGGTCCAGTGTGTATGATTTAGTGGTATCTAGTAGTTACATATCATAAGTCCCTCGCTTCACCCTCCACTTTCCAAGCGCCAAAGAGGAAACTACGATGGCTGCAAAATGCTTGAAAAACGAAACGCCCCTGTCTAGAGCCAGTTTTATTTATTTTTTATTTATTGGTTTATTTTAACAGGGACAGTGTACATTAATTAAACATTCCTGTAAATTCACCAGAGTTAGCCAGAGGCTATTTTCTGTTGTCTGTTCTGTTTCTGTTGTCCCTGGACAGATGTTCTAGTCAACCTAAAAGTAAACTACAATACAATGTACAATGTTAAAATGTTAAAATAGAAAACAGAATTATCACATGTCACAATGAAGACAATGGATTAATATACAGTAGTTGAACATCACACAAGTGATTAGTTAAGACAAAAACATAAAACACACACACACGCACTCTCTCTCTCTCTCTCTCTCTCTCTCACTCACTCACTCACTCACTCACTCACTCACTCACTCACTCACACGCACACAGCAAGGTGGGAAAATGGAAGCAGGTGGCAGCAACGGAAGTCACGCACTAATTGTGAAATATTCACTGAGCCTAAATGTTTTAATGGTCACACATCTGATTGTGTATGAGCCATTTTTTCAGGTAGAGAGTGATTGGTTTGTTCTTTGTAGGCTACTGTAGAAACATGGCAGTTCAACACGGTGGAGTCCATGGAAGGTGACATGCAGCAGCTGTAGATATAAAAGTGTCATTCTAAGGTAACAAAAACATAACGATTCCTATTTTAAAGTATTTATACACTAATTAGAAGATATCTATGAATATTATATTCCATTTCTGCCAGTAGATTTTCCTTAATGTTACGCACTGGACCTTTTAAAGCAGTTATACTTATGAAAGGAAGCATCTTTGAGTTTATGCAAAAGCTAAATATATAACTGATTTATATGTTTCCCTAAATGTTTGATATCGATGACATTTCCTTGTCTTAACATGAGCACAACACATAGTAGCCTGATTTATCTTGCTTGCCATTGAATTATTTACACAGCATCTATTTCGTTGAGTAATTCTCTTTAAAAGTGGATGCTTGTTCATCTGTAGGCATCGACTGAGCTGGTCTGTTTTTGTTGTTGATCTTGCATTTCTTTCTCTGGTTATTGGATTTTGTGGAGGAGGAATGTTTCTGTTGCACTTCTCACCTTATATGACTTCATTTCTCGTTGGGTACCTGTCATTGGCGAAAGATCGGAATCTTTTCTCATAGAGCCCTTAACCTCCAGAGGAACTGTGCCGAAAGTGAGTCATAAGAAATGTAAACATAAAGATTAAAGACATATATATATATATATATATATATATATATATATATATATATATAAAAAGAAAACTATCTCAAAGAAGTATTGACATAGAATGAAGCTTTGATTACAGACTACTGGGAGCACACAACTAAACAGCACGACTGAATTTATCTTAGCTGTTTTCAAAGGCCCGACAGTGTATCTACAGTAACACTTACTCTTAGAGCCGTTTTGAAAATTAAAGCCCTCGCTGCATCAAGCTGCACTCTTCAGGCCTGAGCGGATGAATCCAAGCCCTCCATGCTTTGTTGTAGTATTGCTTCAGTAGCATCTCGATTTAATGGTGAATGAAAGAGAGAGTGAGAGAAAAGATGGATGGAAAGACAGAGATGTTGATACGACACAGCTGGGACCGGCACTCAATTTCACGACACCAGAAATATTATGATGCGTGTCCGAGCCGGCAGAGCACACCAGTGAGCCCCAGGCCTCCCGTTATATTGAAGGGTAAGACACATCGCTTGCTTGTCAATAAAGACGATAGCCGCTTGGAGACTGGACATGAGAATAGCTTAATAAAAATACACTTCAAATAAAGTTTACAGCCTGATAATAAATCACAACTCCTGGCAAAACACTATATGATAAATGCCAATCTTTGCAAGCTTTATTATTATTTGTTATTCTGAAAGACTGCTTTGGGAATTTTGATGCATTATTCACAGAAAAGTATCCGACTATGCTATCTAGCTGTTTTTGATTTAGTTTTTCTCTTTACTCAAGGAGATAACTTGAACTGTTCCTATAATTTAGCATTTTTAAGTCCATTAAGCCAATTAACTATGAATAATTTGCTTATACTTTAGTGCAAAAACAAACCAAATTCAAAGTATCCTTTTACTCTTGGATTTGAGTTTTTAACAAACCTGCAAAGAAATCTTGCTAAAACCTGTAAATTTTTTCAGATGTCCTTGAATCCATCACCAAGGAGAATTTCTGTCCTTGCCCACAGCTGCAGGACCAGACAAGGGTAACACGATTTGGCCAAAGTATAAAGACAGAAAATGTTGTTTTATAGAATTTATAGAAATAAAATAAAACCATTTGCTTCCTGGAAGCTAGGACAATCAATCTAAAAACTTCAGCGTTGGAAAATTGTTAACAACAATGTAATGTATACTCAATTTGCAGTTAATGGTCTACAACATTCGTCTAGTTTCCTCCAAGGGATAGATTGATGAACCCCCTTCCTCATTGTGTATTTTAGAAGAGTGATTTTAACATGCTGTATTATCATAGTCCATGTTGTTGGTTAAATAATATGTGGTATAATTGCAGTCTCCACACAACTTTCCTCCATTAGATCTGCATAAAACATAGGACAATCTTTTAAAAGTTGAATATTCTGAGCTGGTCTGAACAAGGACCTGTTCTTCACTTGCAGCATAGTTAATGATCTTTCACAGTTTCTATATATTGTCTGAATTATTCCCTAAGGCTGGTTTGGATTCTGGACAATGTTCCTGCTGAGGTGTGGAGACTATTCTTTATTTAATGCTATTCTTTTCTTTTGCTGCATTATTAATTTTTTTAACTGATTGTGCTGAGAGGTGGAGCAGAATTTGATCCAAACCCTTGATATGCTGCTCCTATAATCTGCTTGTCCAAGACCTTTTCCCTGTAACCTTGACATTTCCTGACTTATTAAGTGGTGCTGCATGATCAGAGGCTTTGCATGAGAGCCGTAGTAAGCAGATATGACTAAATATTTATGAAGACAAAGCTTCGAAGTGGTTGAAGTAAGATGCAAAAACTGCCTTTTAAAATCAACAATGTCTTAAGATGAGAATAAGTGTACAAGTGTAACATTGCAATTTTAATGTTGTTTCACACTCGTCATGTATTGATTTCACAAACACACAGTATATGGATTGTGAAAAAACTTTTCAAATTCAACGGGAGTTGCATATTTTTGCATTGATTAAAATTAGAAATGGTTAGTTTCTGCCTTTTTGTTTGTGAGCATATGTGTGCTTTGCACATTGACTTGTTAAAAATACTTCATGCACCTCCTACGGAGAAAGTCAAATCAATTGCCCTTCTGCTCTTGAGACCGTCCACTTGAGGCTGGTAGGTCAGGATGTTCAGAGTGAGCTAGATGAATCGGGCAGCAGCCCCATCCGATCGATTATGATCTGGACCGCCAGAGGAGGCAAAAGAAGTTCAGAGATATAAGCATGGGCCAAAGGCAGAATGCAAACATCTGTGTTCGTTCAAACCAATTAATTGTGAGGGCTTGTAATGGCTGAGATCGGTGAACATTCCCACCCTCCACTCCTTCTTCATTAATGCTGCTTGCCATATCCTCATCTTCATCTTTGCTGGTCTTTTAGCCCTTATATCTTTAATCTGTCTCTTTCCTTCCCTTCATGCATGCCATTTTCCTCTGCATTCTTCTATTTTCATCTCCTCTCTTCCAGCGTCCTCCCTCCACTTTCTCATACTCTCCTCACTTCTTTGTCTCTCTCAATGCACACTGAACAGAAAAGATTGTCTACTTATGTCCTCCCTTTTTCCCTTGCTTCCCTCCCCACACACCTCTCCTCCTTTTGTTTCTTCTTGGCTTCTTATCTACATCACCTTCCACCACACTCACACTCACACGCACACACACACACACACACACACACACTCAATATGTTGAATTAATTCCTTCAACGTTCCTGCTCACCGCCGGTGGTCCTTTATCTCTGGGGTTGTGGAAAGGTGACTGGTTGGCTCCCCATCATTAAAACCTCATCATCTAAGATGACACTGTCTACTGTTATTGACTTTCACTTTTTTTCCCCCCACAAAGGATGTGTTCATAAAATCCAATTGGCAGATGACTATTCAACCGCAGTTTCATTAAAGGTGAATTTAACACTTTTATAGACATTGTGAATACAGAATAATACGGACAGACTGCTGTAATATGGACAGAATGATATAAATGCTTGCACAAAATGTCAGGACTCTTTGAGCAATTTCGACGCATATTCTTTTAAAATACAAAAAACAACCAGAGCGCACAAAAAGGTCCGGGTTTTCTGGACTGCTTTCAAGACAGAGAGAGAGCGAGAAAGGGGGGTGGGGCAAAAGAGAAAAAGATGGAAATGTCAAAGTAGATCATTTCAGTGGAAGACATGTGGGTACGTTAGCTCCTGAACGGAGGCATCCCTAAAGGTCACGTCAATAATTCTCCTGTTTCTCCAGCTGGCCATTAATCATTTGGTCGTACGTCTGTCATCATAGGGGGCTAATGAGATCTACATAGATCATTTCTTCCTCTGGCTGGAGGACAACCCTGCTGTTTAAAAAAAAAAAAAAAAAAAAAAGCACTCTCATTGATCTTTTGTTGCTCTCAGAGGATCCATGTGTGGCCAGAATCCGTGTTGCCCCGCAGTGTTTCCTCTTGTGTTTTTAGTGGGAGGTCTGAGCCAGATACATGTGGGTGATTTAATGGGGCTTTTGAAATGATGTTGTGTGAGTTGTGTGATATGCATGGTAGTCATAATGGATGAATCGGGTACAATTTTGTGACTGGAATGTCCTTGCACCCAAAAATCAGCTAGACTTCATGAAACTATTAAAGACAAGAAGTTGCTGTTTGACAGTGATTTTAAGATGAACTTGTTTATACTCTGAATATTTGCCCAGTTTGGCCATAAAACTGACCGCTGGCGCATCAACAGAGCTGGCCCCTTAATCACCTTTAATGAAACGGCTTCAGGATTTGGTCATCTCATTTTTGGCCGTTGGAGGGTACAGGATATGAAGGATATGGCTGCAAATGAAATATCTAGTCTTTGATTAAAGTGGCATTTTGTCAAAGTGATTGATTGCACAAGCCTAGAACAAGTAACACTACATTTCAAGTTCTGTTTTCAATAATTCAGGGGTTGTTTAGCATAGTTGTGATATTATGAGCAAATTTCTGCTCATAAATGACTGAAAATGTTTCAGGATATGGGCAACGTGTCATATAACACTGTCGCAATTTAAACCTGTATGCTCATTAATCATCCCGTCAATCAATAAATCAACAGTTCCGATCAATGAAACCCTAGTTTAACAATGTCAAAAAAGCCATTCATCAAGCTCTTGTAAATTTAAAGCAGATGTGCATCTGGGACCACTTTTTAAACAGCTGACTGGATGACAGATTGCTGGTCAGTGATGATTCAACCTTTATAGAAGGGAACACCAAAAGCTTGAAACATATGCCCGACAAATTGATGACAAATTGCCTGCCTGTCAGTGAAAATATGTAACCCAATCAAAAGAATTAGTCACTGTCACTTTGATTTTGGACAAAATTTTGTTCAGAATTTCAAACGTATTATTGTGCGATACAGGGATTCAAAGTGTGCATCCGTTTGTGTTTTTCTGGCGTTTGTGGTTGTAATTCTTAATTCCAAATGGATTAATGAACATTTTCATTCATTACTGTCTTGGCTAGGAATTTTACGATACCAGAAATTTAGTGGTCGATACCAATACCAGTGAAATTTCACGATTCTCGATACCAATTCGATACCACGGTAAAAAGCAAAAACAAAACAATTAATCCCAAAGGCTCACGCACCTACTCTGGTTTGTGTGTCTCTGTCGCTCTCACACACATCATACCTCAACAGAGACACAAACAAAGAGAGAGAAAGCTGTTTCTCTCTCTGTTTGTGTCTCTGTTGACTTTCTTCAGCAGTAACTTTTATAAAGTGACATCCCTAGTCTTGACGCACTGTAGCCTTGACAGTCTAAGGGAGCAGTTTCCTTTACACTTTAAGGACCTGGATCAGGAATGAGACCACAAACTTGAGGGCCACTCAGACAGAAGACCTGGCAGAGATTGTGGACTGTGAAGGGAGATCTCGCTGCAGAGGATCAGTGCAGTCAGTGCAACACTTATTATTGCCAGAGTAAAAAAAAAAAAAGAAGTGAGCACGTCCGTATTTTGGAGAAAGTCATGAAATACGCAACATACAAAGATTTTGTTTTGGGGATTTAAGATTAAACATAGATGAACTCTTCAGTTGCTCCTGTATATGTCACAGAAATGATAACATATTGCTTTTTCTTGACAACGATTCTGTATTTCAGCCCCGAGTAGATGAGTGAGCAAGCACCACTGCGCTCATGGCAGGCTCAGTGGGCTCAGTGTGCATATAAGTGTGTGTGTCTATGTTAGATGTGCATTTATGGCACGAGAAGGGTTGCTAGCGCAGTAAATAGATGAATATGTCATTGAATATGCATTTCAGCTAAATCCAATATCCCTCACCTGTCACTGTGATTACCAAACTGTCACACTGAATGCTGAATCTGCCAACACTGTCAAAATACAGATTCACTGTACACAAAACATTTACATGATGATTATTTGTAGATGTGCGTGTGTGCAATTTTCTTATCGCTCCTACATTTGTGTTATGACAAGTAATGCATGTACCTAGTTTCCGACTTGCATGTTTTATTTACCTATTTATATTCAGTCCATGTGCCTTATAATAATAGATAATGCATCAACATATTCACAATCATTCAATTACCAGATGAATATGCACCACAGCCTACAAAAGCCTTTCAGATTTTCCATTTCAGCCATTTTTCTCTCAGACATCATATTGTAAGTCTGTTGTTGTCATGGCCTGATGTTTTCTTTTATATTAGAGAATCAAAGCTTATTATGTGACTCATAAGAGATCCCATTTGTGCAGGAGATGAATCAACTGGTTTCGAGTCATACTGTACTATGCAGACTCTTTGCTTGTTGTCCCTTTACAATGCTATAATAAATAGCAAAGGAATTACCTTTCAACCCCAAACAAAAAATACATAAAATGAAAAAAGATAAAAGGTCCAAATCCCTGTTCACTTTTTTAGATCTTAACATACACCAGATATTTCTTTTGGTTTTTCTAGAAAGTGCTTATAATGCAATAAAGCTTTAGTTAATGTTCCCATCTCTCTCTCTCTCTCTCTCTCTCTCTCTCTCTCTCTCTCTCTACTTTTAAGCTTTTCTCCAGTCCATTGTTCATATATACAGTAGGACCATTTCTAAAATAAAGGGTGTTCAATTTCTGTCTTATCTTGTAGATTCAGCCTTCCAGCTATAAGATATATTGGTGAAACACATTGTGTAAGAGGTTAGATCAGATTAGATTTTGGAGATTAGGAATTTTTATTCAGTTCAGTTCAGTTTATCAGTTTCTAGAAATACACTTGTCATAAACAACACACGTTCATATGATGAATTTATTAATTAACAGAACCATTTGTACATGGTGGTACGGTGGTATAAAAATAACCTTGGTTCCATTTTCTTGAGATAATCTTGAGATAAAACCATTTTCAGGTATCTTGTGATGAACTGATAATACAAATAATGGATGTTGCAGCCCTCTGGTAATTTTTCCAACAGAGCCATTTATTCTTTTATGCTCACTGACTTTTGCAGATGTATTAAAGGAACGTAATGGTGGCTTCGCATGTTTTACCCCATTAAATGGAAATTGATTACTGTACATTACTGCCCACCAATTTCTAAAGAAAATAGCATTTATTCAATTTGTGATGATGGGACACAGAAAACTCAAAATAATGTAATAATAAAATATTGTAGTTTGTAGAGTACATACAGTGTCTGAAAGCAGAGATACTGATGGGCACAGAGAGCTCTGAAAGTACAACAGGGTCTTTTAAGAAACAGTAATGGACACTGACGTCTATTTATAGTGGGAACAGCTAAAGACGGTGAATAGAAAGCTGAACAAAGAGGGAGAGAGAGCAGAGCCACCGGCAGTGTTTTTATGAAGCTTTCATACAGTGTAGAACAGATAATCTAAAAAAAACTTCTTCGTAAAAAAAAAAAAAAAAAGTTTAGATTTTAGTTTTATTACTTTTTTACTTTTGTACTTAAATTCTTACATTCCTTATTTGTTCAACCAAACTAGTAAAAATAAGTTACACTATAAGCATGTGGTATTTTATCTATCTGGCAGATTTCAGAACAGAAACAAAGATGTGGAAAAAAGACTCAATAAAGGCTCAACACAGTGCCTTTAGGGGGGGCGGGGGGTACGTCTGGATGGATCAGGGGTCCTGGAGCAGAAAAAGGGCTGTGAAATTATGGTGTAAAGCTGCTGTTGTGCTTTTGTCAGGGGAGCCCATATCAGCAAGAGGTCTGGATATACAAGATGAATGCTTGAGATGCTGACCAGCAATTCAACATTAAAATTAATATTCTGAAATGTTCTAACCACATACAGACAAGACATATTTTATTTTTATGTGTTCAGTGTTTGTAGTCCGCCAAGTCAATGTTCTAATCGCTATTCTGACCACAACATCTTATACAGTTTGGGAGGAGTGAGGAAAACATGTTTTTGAAATTCATCTTCTCCAGCTCTCTGGGCGATGCCATAAAGTCACAACATAATTTATTGTTCTTTCTGTAGACATATCCAAGAATTATGCCCCATTTTAAGAAATCCCTGAAGGTACTAATTCATATTCTCTATATGATTGGACCATCAATACTGAGGGTAAGTGAAGGTCGTGCTGACAGTTTTACGGGTTGGCAAGTTTTCCTTGCCTTACTGCCATTGCTTCACAAAGCCCTGTGATGCTCTTTTCCAGTATTGCTGATCGCATTGTATCATGACAGACGGCCAGTTCCAAAGACAGCAAATGCAATCAAAGCTGCATTAGACTGAATGTGACCTCTGCTCGCTTGTTCCTGATAGGTTGTTGATAATGCCAAATGGCTTACCGTGCTTCTAATAGCCTTTTTTCACAGGTTGTATTTATCAAACTATCTTATACATACATATATATATGTGTACATGTGATATAAAATTACATTTGTCATTCAGGCTAACTGAAGGCGTTCTGTTTGTCACAGACCACAGCTCAAAAACAAGTTCTGTGAACATTCAATGAATTCAGGCACTGGCCTCCCAATGCATTATGCTTTTAGTTGATTTTTTTTTTTTTTTTTTTTTTTTTACTGTCAAAAGCAATAACAGTAAAAAGACCAAATGCTTTACAAAAGGCTTTCACATCTAGTATGAATGTTTGAAACATCCACTGACAAAAACAAAACAGCACGTGTCCATGGTCCATGCTATGTGAAGTATTAAATTAATATTTAAAAATTTTCCACACCTGTGTTTGATATTAATGAACTTTCAGTCTCAGCCTACGCTGCTTGCTTGCTAAGGTGACATAACTACTTGCCTACCTGTTATGAATATTTATAACATGCTGGACAAAGGTTACAAAGCCACATTTAGATTTGGGCTCTCTGGCTCCCAATTCAGCTCCTTCTGGTAGTCAAGAAATGTTGCTGTCCATGGTGCTGAACTTGTTATCCACTTATTCTCAAGGATGGTGGATTCTCTCCCGCTTTTCTCTTCTTTCTCTCGTCCTTTTGTCCCTCTCGGCTTGGTCCTGCAACAGTTAATGCTGTCAGCTTCCCAGGACGGCTGAAGGGCCGCACCAGAAAAAAGAAAAGAAAAGTGTGATTACTATTGTAAGTAATTGAATGGCTCGTTCAACAGCTAAGTGACCCCTCACCTTTCCTGTTACAAAAAGAATAAGGAATTAAACTGGTTGGAAAAAGAAAATATGAAAGTCTCATTGGCCTTGACCTGCAAAACAAAGGTTACAAAAAGTCTGAAAAGGCTGTCTGTGATTAAACGCACTGCTGCCCTGAGTGCTGCCTTACTTGACCTGCATTGGAGACCTCTTTAATTCTCTTTCTTTTTGTGCCTGTCTCTTTGTAACCATGTCTCACACTAAACGGAAAGCCTCTAGGAGTATGAGTGTCATAAGTATGGCTGTGCATGGCAAAACAACTGCAGCCCTGTCCACTGCATAATGGACGGGTGGAAGTGTAAGCACTGTGCTCCATCCCTGAAATCAATGGTCCACTGCTTGGTGGCTGGCTGCCTCCCCTCCAAACACACCCAGGCGGTTGCTATAAAGGATGTTTATTAGTCTGACAAGTTGACACTGCAGCTCCTTGTCATGCTCTGATAATAGGGGCCAGGCGCAGACCAGTGGAAGCCTTGCTTCAGCTGGTTAGGAGACAGACAAACCCTTCAGGGGTGCAGATAAGAAAGGAAAGGAAATAAGAGGAGGGGAAGAAAAGAAAGACGGAAGAGGGAGGGTGGTGTATTAGTGCAGCTAGTGCCTGTTTTATATGTGGAAGAAAAAAAGAGGAGAGGAAATGGGAAAGAAACAGAGGAGCAAGGTAGAACCAGACAAAAAAGGAGATGAAGAGAGTGGAGGATGGGGTTGTTCAGTCAGACCCCAGATTATGCAAAAAATGTGGAAAAAATCAGGTTCCCTTTGACTTCCATGCTTTTGGGCCCATATAGGATGGCATGAATGGCATGAAAATAATGTACTGATACGACTCTTTCTTCTCTTCTTTGGACTTATTGGATCAAATTCTGATAATGCAAAGTGGGTTCACAACCCTGCTCTCTTCCTTTTAAAGACTTTAAGAGTCATTCGCACTGTCACAGTGATTCTGCATACAGTAAAAACTAAAATTGCTGTGGTAAGCTTTTCCTGCATATTTGGATACATTATAGAATATATTTAAGACGTTTAAGACAAACTGGTTGTATGTACTCTCTTCTCTTCACTTCTCTTCCTCTTCTCTCCTCTCCTCTCCCCTGCCCTCCCCTCCCTTACCCTCTCCTCTCCTCTCCTCTCCTCCCCCCCCTCCTCTCCTCTCCGTTGTTCTCCTGTAATGAGTGGCTCTACATTCACTGTGAGCCCAGAACAGATGCAAGCTATAAATCAGCTAGCTAATCAATGGCACCAAAGTTAGTCCCTGAACAATATTGTAGGAAAACGGCTTGAATGAGCCTCATTGATTCAGCTTCACAAATCGTTATTCCTCCAAGAAAGGCTGACCTTGAAAGCAAGGTTGCATGGTTGCGTAGTGTGTGTCACTCCACACTCTAAGACACTTATTCTACTTTTTTCGCTCATTGATTTCTGTTGCATATTTTGTAATGATTTAGTGTGGATGAATCTTATCAGGGGAACCTCTACTTGTGACCTTCATAATTATCTTTTGACTCAGGAAACCAGGTCAGAGCCAGTAGATGAGGAGATAGGATGAGATGTGACTTATTTCTTGCCAACTCATCAGAAAATAGTGCAACACATCAATTTTTTTCTAAGGGGTCAGTCCTTTTAAGTCAGTGCTGCAGAGGGAAGTTCCCAGCACCGTTATGTCATCGGGGACAAGAGGACGGAGGGAGAGAAAGCGCTACAAAAGAAGCTATTTTAATTAAAGCTGGCAGATTTACTCGCCTAGCTGGGTTTAAAGCATAGGCGGCCCGGGCCGATGGGGGCTAAAGTGGCGGTCGTAAAAATGACTCATGCCAAGCAGGGGTTGGAAAAGAGCCCCCTGAGGGACGGGCGGGGGAATTAAGGTGGGCAGTCGGAGGCTGTTCTGTAATGAGGACAAATAGCTGAGAAGTTTGTCGTCTGACAGAAGGTCTGGAGCTGGCCTGGGAAATGTGCACAGTGCAATACTTTCAGCTCCTGTGACACTTCATCGGCACTACGCTGCCTTACTGAGAGGGGGAGGGAGAGGGGATGAGGTAACAACACAAAGGAAAAAAAATGAAAAGTAACTGAAATACTGAGTTAGGTCTTCTTATTTATTTTTTTTTTCATTAGAATGCAGAAAATACGGAAATAT